>NC_056741.1:1000371919-1000724764 GCF_019279795.1 Protopterus annectens | reverse complement strand
GCATGATCTGTGCATTTAAAGTAGTCTAGTATACTCCTTTATTAATAATCTTAATAGGGTTTTAAAAGCTGGCTATATTCCTCATATCTGGAAGCAAGCTCTTGTGATGCCTATCTACAAAGGGTGCCATTCCACACACCTCAGTAAATAAAGATCAATTAGTCTGACAAGCATATTGTGCAAAATGATGGGGAGAATCATCATTGAATTTATTCCAACAGACACAAGAAACCTCCTTTGCTATTATCTAATCCAGTAAAGTGTTGTGTATCTCAACCCAATGCATTTATTTTCAATGTACAGTTGTACAAATGTAGATCTTGTATGCATAACCTCTTAAATGTCTTTGAGAGTGTGATGACCATTCTTGATAAAAGTGGGTTCACAGTTTCCTGAATGGTAGCATCTATCAGGTGAGAATATGAGGACTCATCCTATCCATCCCCTCTTACCAGTGAAGTACTTCGAGGTTCTATCCTGGGGCCACTACCTTTTTGGTGTCTTTTTCTCAGTTGTCAACACTGACTCAGGTCTCTTGAGTCTCCAAATATTATTTATTTAATTAAGTTGGGAGCATTGTCCTTAACCTCACTGCCACCCTGTCCCTTTAAACAGCACTTTATGTTACACAGGAATGGTGCAGGATAAAGTATTCACCTTCTATGTCAACAAATGCAGCATTCTGGCATTTGGTAACAATACTACCACCATCAGCTTTATACACTATTAATGGCAAAGGCTAAAAGATTGCAAATAGTAAAAGACCTTAAAGTCTCATAGATGACACCTCTCATATGATACCTATATAAGTGCTATCATGTGCAAAGCATACAAATCTATATACCAGAAGGAGTTGAGAACCATGCTAGGGAAGTAATTGTTTCACTTTACCTAGCTCTTCACAGATTAGTGATAGAATACTGTATCCTGGTCTCTACGCACTGGAAAGATGGTGGAGATCACTCTCTCCCCTATTAAGAAGATTCTGCAGATGACGGGGACCCCCCCCCCCTATTAAGAAGAGTCTGCTAAACCCAGTGTTTTCTTCCTTTACATGGTGCTCTGGCACCTGGCCCACTACCTATTGTAGGGTTGAGGCCCTGTCCTAAAGCAACAGACCACTTCCCTCCACATATTAAAATTATATAAGCAAAATGGGGAAAATGGAATGGTAGTTAACAAAATGGTAGTTTTATTAATGCTGCTAAGGCAAGTATTTCCTGTGGTCAGGTGCATACAAGAGAACATTTACAATCACTTGTAAAAACTAGTTATTGTTTTGCTTTATTGGTTGATTTTTGACATAATGCTGCTTTTATCACATTTTTTCTCATGTGAAATAAAAAGCAAGTATTTAATTAAGCGTTACTTCACTTTCTGTGTGTGTACTCAGAGAGAACCCATGATATGTTTGGACTGGAACTTATAATGAGATATTAACTTGTGATTTTGAAAAACAATTAACTACTAAGTGTGTCTGCCTCACCAAGTTGAGGATTTTGGAAACCATGTTTTGCTTTCAGAAATGTTCAAAATATTCTGGACTAGATGAGTGAATACAAATGATAGGACTTGCTCATTTTATTGCAGCCATATTTTAAGAAAGTACAGGTTGATTATCTAGTCAAGGGTGTTCACAAGACATGGCCTGAATGGAGACAGGTAAAAATCATCTTTTTTGTGGTATTTAAAAATGATTGGGAAAAGAAAATGCTCTTCAAAGAACAAAAGTATTTAGTTTCAATGGTATGGCAGTGTAACAATTAAAGGCTATTGAAAGTGTAACTGAATTAATTTTGTTTAATCTGCAAACTGAATAGACCAGTTGTTTTCATAGTCAAATGATCATGAGGGCCACATAATGACTAGAACAGTCAGTAAAAGGCCAGATGCCAGGAAGACGTTCATGGCAATAGTAGTTGAAGCATTTGCATACTAAGACTGAATTGAAGTATCTTGGAGAATTCCTCTTATTACAAAGCACAAAAATCTTAAGAGTTAATATGCAGACAGTTTGTGCAGGTACAGGAGGGCTTCATCTCCCACTCAAAAACTCTGTATTTATACCATGATGTTGCTTAAATAAGTCAAATAATTAATCAATCACAAAAGATCTGAGTAGAGTCATATAAAAATTCTGTTCCAAACACTACAGCAAATGATTCATAAATATAAACAAATAATACCCAAGATGTTCACTAATTAAATATTTAGATTAATTAAAATAAAATATTCATGTTAATTTAAGACCAAATACATCAAACACATCAAATAAGACCAGTGAGATAAAAAAGTATGTTGTGTTTGCAACTCAAAACATTACATGTATTGATTTCAAAAGTTAGAGAAAAATACTAAAATCCTTTTAAACTTTGTGTATAGAAATTAAAATATTAAAAAATGGATCATCTACTAATGAAGTTAAATATTGTTATAAAAGTCATTGTAAGGGCAAAGCATCAACTACAACTGTTTCTCTTTTTTATTTTCAAAGGGTTCACCTTTGTTCCAGGTTTTCCAAGTAATTGGGAACATATTTTTAGGGAACGTAATGAGTTAGCAGATTTTAAAGTTTCCCTGCAGAATACTCTGACAGAAATGCTATGTAAGCAAATTGATGTAAGAAGGATGTGATTTTTTCAACAGAATCTAAATTTCCTATACATAGTTAGGCTTTGTTGAGTTTGTTTCTAGCAGTTACTAGAAAATAGAAATCATAACACCAACCACATCAGAAGTACTGAATGTAGTAACAGAGATAAAAGAATTAGAAATATAGCCTTTATAAAACTCTATGAATAAATTACATAGAAAATGGGAATTGTGAGAATGATAAATGTAGAATAATGTTTTGGAGGAGGAATAATGTTTAAGGCAAGGCAGGACTTGAGTGAGCTATGCAATTCTGGATTGACAATGACCCTATAGAAGATTATATGTGATGTACAAAGTTTGCTACTGAAAATATGTTAGTATGGTTTGTTTTCATTTATATAAATGTATGATTGCCTGTGTTATAAGAGATCTTTCAATAAAGACTTTTTTGTTAAAAAAAGAAAGAAACTAAAAAAAAGAAAGAAGTTACAGTATACAACTTTAATGAGAGGAGATACTTGAATGAAGAGAAGTGTGAAACAGCGACATCCCATAGATTTTATTTGACTTTTAAGTTTACTTTTACTTTGTTTCATCGGTATCTGACATAGTCGACAATCAATTTTTATTATTATTTTAGATCAAACATGGCATACAGACTAGTACCACAAGGCTCTGGGGCTGGACATCTGTTGCAATAAAGCAAAGAGTCAATTCTCTTGTTGTTTGACTAACAGCTGTATTTAGGGAAGCACAGTAGGAGAGACAAGTGATATATTGTTGTAGGGAAAGAAGTAGTTTGAAAGCAGAGGAATGTTAATTGTGAAACTCGATTGATTTTATTTAATGTTGTCTTGCTATTTTCTGATATCCCTTTTATCATTGTCTGTCCATTTGTTATATTGGCCTAAAAATGTCATAAGTGGTAGTCCTGCATGCATAGATAACATGGTTAGTGTTTCACTAACCCAGTATATCTATTCCATTGGCAATTTGATTGAAAAATGTGTTTAGGACTGCTGTCAGTAAATCTGCTTGAATATAAGAAACTGCAAAAACACTAATCTTTATGTCTGCATATTTTGTTATTCACATTGGAGACTGAGATAAAGATGATACTCATCAAAAATGTAAATATAGACAGAAAAGTTCTTGCAAGACTGAGACAGTGATGCTACTCATCAAAAACACAAATTAGAGAATACCTTGCCTGTGTATGCTACATTTGCTTATGTATTAGGAGGCATTTCTTACTACCTGCTTATGTTCTTTTCTCTTACTTTTATGGTAGTTACATGATTGACTACTGCAACTTCAAATTACACCACAATAAAACATTACTATTCTGTATTAGATATTATGTGTTTAGTAAAACACTGAACACATTTTGCCCTGATATTAAATAAGCAACATCAATATGAATATCTGTATTTGGAATTTTGTGGAAGACAAGCTTACTTTTGCAAATAGTCCTGTTAAAGCATCACCCAGACCTCTTTCTTTTTTGGTTTTATTGGTATTGATTCTGTTGGTGGTGGTAGTTTGTCTTTGGAATATAAAAATGAAATTTTAGAGAAAAAAGAAAAAAAAATGTGGATTACTAATCTTGGTGTTATTTATAAACTAGAACTTAATGAATATTTTTGAGTTCTAAGTTTTGTGTTATTTAATAATAAATTTTGATTTAGATGTTATTAAGATTTGAGCCACTAGATGGCTAATAGTTATGATGAGTCATTAAATTGTATATATATATATATATATATATATATATATATATATATATATATATATACATGTGGATTAACTTTATAATCTCGAAATACTAAAATACAGAATATTGGTATCTTGAGACTATAAAGCAGAAAGCCCAAGAAAACAACACCCGCAACCGGGAAAATTCAAAATTGTGATCATTCAAATACACACACCACCACACAAACAAGCACACATACACCTACCTAATGACACTACAACACACACAATAACACACACAAACATGATATAAACACACCTACCCTACCTATAAGTGGGGGGGGGCAAGCCCCCCTGCACCCCATGTGGGGGCTGCGCCTCCCATACCCCCACTACTCATATATACTAACTCTGAGGTCACAATAAATACACAAACACATAAAACCCACCACTACACACACTAAGATCTCTACCCAATGCCCTTACAAGAACACCACTTACCTGAATCCCCAGCTACATCCACAAACCGTACCACACGTCATGAACACAACAACACAACGGCAGATTCAACATTTTCATGTTTGACATTATGCAGTTTCACATAACTGCACTTTTGACTTTATAGTCTCAAAACAGTAAAATTCAGTATTTTAGTATTTCGAGATTATAAAGTGAAACCATATATATATGTGTGTGTGTGTGTGTGTAGATATATATATATATATATATATATATATATATATATATATATTACATTATGTAAATGCCTACACACACACACACACAAACATATATATATATATATATATATATATATATATATATATATATATATATGTGTGTATATTACTAGGCATTATTATAGATGAAAACCTTAACTTTGACCTACACATCTACACATATTAACATAAAAAACACACCAAAAGTTCAGTATGCTCTACAGGCACCAACACTTTCTTAGATTCTCTACTAAACAAACCCTTGCAACCACCTTTTTATTACCCTTTCTCCTTTATGGTGCCCCCTCCTCACTAATATCCAAAATTCTACAAAATTCAAACTTGATATGTGTTACAACAGAATAGCCAAATTTGTCACCAAGGCCAAAGTTTTGTCCCACCACTGTAACACACTGGAATAATTAGGCTGGCTGGAACTCCCCCACCATCTCTCAATGGCCAACTAACTAAAACGCACAAAATTATTTACAGACCCAAAGACTGTCCTGCTCTCCTTGCCAAATACCAACCCAGCGGACAACTAAGATCTGAAAATCATCTACATCTAAAAGTAAAAAAGCCCACCTTACCTGCTGGTCAGCTCCTCTACTCCTTCACCATCGCCAAACTATGGAAACTATAAGAAACACCGGCAGTACCACCACCTTCAAACAAATACTGAAAAATCATCTCAACTCATCCTGGCTATGTTCCTGCTCTATAACCTAACCTCTTCCTTCTCCTTATATGACAACTAAACTCCTATGCTTTTTGCTACTGCTGACTTAGGATGCTTTCTCCATATTTACTATTTTTTCATCACTTGTTGATACTGGTACAATAATGCTAATTAATATATCTCTGTTTATACTTCTCTGATTTAATTCATCTGGCAACCAATAAAATTACTGCTTTTATGTATATATTCTGTATATATTACTGTAATCACAATCATCCTGATTTACAAAAGCTTGCATGGTGTGCAAGAAGAGTGTAGGAGCGCATGCCGGCAATATGTCTGCTGTGCGATCCAGGTACAGCTGGCAGGGGCGTGCACGAGAGCTGCTAAAGCTACTCTTGCACGGACAGCATCATGGTATGCAAATTACCTCATTTGCTAGTGAAAGCCATGCAAATTAGGTAAATTTGTGATCCAGGAAACACTAACCTGTCCGTGGAAGATTAGTGTTAGCTGCAGAAATGTACTCCATTGGTAACGGAGTACATTTCTGCAAATAGCTAAACGAAGCTATGACAGCTCCAAATAAAGGATACATACAGTTGAGGAAGCATGCCAATGGCCAAATATAAGGCCATTGGCATTATAAAATGTTTAAAAATATAACAATTTAACTTTTTTTTTTCCACGATCTCTGATGTTTAAGCATAGCGCAGCACCGCACAAACATGTGGCGCTTATAAAAACAAGAAAATAATTAAAAAAAAGCCAAAAATAGGCATTTTCACTAAAAATCTTATTCTGCCATGCAGGTGAATGGCAGACTGAAGACAACATGGCCACTGAGTAGTGGTTGCTAAGGGGGGGGAAGCTCAGTGTGAGAGATGTAACCATGCATTACTAGACAATCCTATGCAAATGAGGATAAGGATAGTGAATCCCAATTTTCCCCAGCATGTGGGGCATGCCCCAAGAGTGTTAGAGTAGGAGTAGGTGAGTAGAAGAGTAGAATATAGTGAGATCATGAGGGGGTGTGTCAGACAGGCTGTAAGCTAATTGGAGCACAGTGGCTTGTGTTTGCCCTGAGTTGCACAGGATTGCAAGAGGCGTGCCTACAGTTGTCCTTTGTGAAAACCTCAAACCCAAGGTGCACACTGTTAAAAGATAGGAAACTCCTTGCAAACATGCACAAAATGTGTGCGGCATATTGTTTGCATGGCGCTTCCCCCCGGCAGAAACAGAAAGGCAAAAGGAAGGAAAAAAAGTAGTAGGAAGTTAACCAAGGAGAACTAGCAGAGCTGCCAGGTGAAATATATCAGAATCAGCCAATTACACAGGCAGCAGACTAGCCCAGCCCAGCCCAGCCCAGCACTTTAAACTCTGCAAACACCATTCCCCCCTGTTTTTTCTCAAGACCTCTGCAACACTGCAGTATACAAAGAGGGAAAGCTTAAAAATCTTAAGTCAGACAAAATGTTAGGGGCTGCTCTTGCTATCATAAACCAACATGTGCAAGGTGCTGAGGGTGGTGATGTTGTGAATGCTGCTGAGCAACCCACAGTGAGGAGACGGAGAAGAGTGTACAGACCCAGGGTAACCTACCAGGGGCTACATGAGCTGGAGATAGTGGAGCACTATAGGGTGGACAGAGACCTCCTACAGCAAATTGTTGAGCTGTGCCGGCCACGCCTCACACACAGAACCAACAGAGGGGAACCCATCTCAGTGGATACCAAGGTATGTGTTGGCCTAAGAATACTAGCTACAGGTACCTTCCAAAGACCAACTGGTGATATGATAGGGATTTCACAGGCATCAGCATCCGAGGTACTCCACCAGTTCCTGGATGCCATGTCAGCCCATGTCGGTGACCATGTATATTTCCCCAATTCCTGTGAGGCATTGGCCAGCAATATGCATCTTTTCCACCAAATAGCAGTATACCCTGAGGTAATGGGTGCAATAGACTGCACACACATATGCATCAAAGCACCACCCAGTGAGCTGGGTAGGGTCTACATCAACCACAAGGGCTTCCCCTCAATCAACTGCCAGGTCGTGTGCAATGCCCAGGGCATAATAATGAATGTGTGTGCTGGCTGCCCTTGAAGCTATCACAATTCCCACAGCTGGCATCTGATGCACCTGTACCAGAGATTTGCCAATGGGGACATCCCTGATGGTCACCTAGTGGGGGATGCTGGATATGCACTGGAGCCGTGGCTGATGACACCCATCAGAAATGTACTCACACCTGAACTAGAACTCCATAATGAGGCACACGCACAAACAAGAAACATAATTGAGCAAGTGTTTGAGATGCTCAAGTCACGGTTCCGGTGCCTGGACACATCTGGTGGAGCCTTGCAGTATTCACCAACTACATGTACCCAAATTGTTATGGCGTGTGCCATGCTACACAATATGATCCTGCGGAAACAGCTGCAGCAGGAACAGCTTGGGGCAGGACCAAACAGCCCCCCACCATTGCCAAGGCCTGCACAAGCACAGCGTGACTCGAAGGAGAAACAACCTGAGCCTTCCCCAGTAGGCAGAAGGAGGCGTACCCAGTATGCCCTGGCCTTGGCAAAGAGGCAACGCATAGCACATACACTGACTCAGTAGGAACCCTGGAAATTACACCTCTCTTTGACTCGCACCTACAGTAAAAGGGATGTTGAACTTGAAACTACCTGTTTTCAAACATGTATAGGGAGTGTACTATGTGCATCCAACATAGGCAGCCCTGCAGCACCACCTGAGGCATGAGTGCCCTATTTTAAGCAGTATAAAGCACTGCTAAGCACATTTTACCAGTATTGAGCATATTTAAATACAATTGCGCATAGCTGCGCACCGCACTAACCAGCTCAATGTCGGGCAATGTTGAGCAACATTGAGCAACGTCGGGCAACGTCGGGAAAGTTGAGCAAAGTCAGGTAAACATGCTCACACCTGCTTTACTGCTCATTAACCAGTCAGGTCTGCCCAGCAGGAAAATAAAAAGCAGTGATAGGGCTCGAACTCAGGATACTGTGCACTATAGTCACAGTACTGAACCACTAAGCCATGACAGCATTTCACTGATACAGACACAACTTAAGTCACTCACACATACAAGTTGGGGGGGGGGTCACATACCTAATAGTCACAGCCAGCAGGACAATTGTAGACAAACGCAAACACAAACAAATGCTGTATCATGCCCTCTGAAGAGGCATATGGGTAACCTCACCCCAGGCCTATGCAGACAGATAATAGCAGGCCAGGCAGTGTGATGTGGGTTGGTTAGGCTATGAAGTCATAAACTAATATGCGTGTAATTTGAAGTTAAGGTCTGTGGTACAGTGGTATGCCTCAAGCCAGTATGATAGGCAACACTACAGCCTGAAATGGAGGTACCTGACATAGCAGTGCAGGCCTAGCAAATGTGTATAAGTGTCAGGTGTACCCCTCATCCTATGTGCACCCAAAGAAACAATCAGGTGTGCCCCCCGGGTAGAAATGTACAAATAATAGCTGTCCCCCCTGTATGTAGAAATGTTGATAAGTCTATGCAAATTGACTCATGGAAGCTCTGCAGGCACAGCGTGCTTCCTGTCAATGTACAACACAAAGGTGAACCCTGAAGTAAAAAACAACTTGATTTTTCACACACATATAGTATATATGCCCATAGTGGGCATGCTCACACACTTAAACAAATTTTACAAATTTCAGTCAACAACATACTGAAAGGTCATACTGTGTATGCTCACACACTTAGGCCATGTCTGAGTACAGAAGTGGGCCACACATATCTGGCAGTTGCAGTTCTTACTCCAGACGCATGTCACTATTCACCAATCCTGCCCTGCGCACACAGTGATATAAAAACATACCCATATAATATATTGGACCCCTGTCATAATCAAACTATGTAATACAAGTACTTAAGTTGTTCAAAGAAAGTTAAAATACAAAGATCAATAAATCTCCGATCAGTATCATCATGAAACAATGAGCACTCCTAACATTATCCAAGCCAAACTCTGCCAAAAATATTGCCAAAGATTCCATAGAGAAGCATGAAGCTTTCTTTAGCTATGTCATAAATATGAATGTAAACTCATATATGTTCTGAGTTAGTGCAAAGTGTAAATGAATACATGTACACGACTGACATTGCCAACATCTTGTCAGACAGGTTCATACATATTTACCCTCCTCTCACTGACAAAAGGGCCCATTACCATACCTGGAGATTGTGAAAACCCAGAAATCACATATACAATGGTTAAACAGCTCTATCCAAACCTAAAAACACGGCGTCTATGGCATGACTTGGTGTCCCTGGCTGTGTTATATGTGAACTCCAAAACAAACAGACCATGCACCTGAACAGTCTGTTGAGACTCACCCTCTCTACAGGATATGAAACCGTTGAATGGGTTACAGCAAAGTTTGGCACACTCCACAAGTGTTGGTGCACAACAGACCATGGGAACTATTGTCTTATAAGCCTAATAAGTCTATAAGCCTGATCTACAAAGCCATGGAGTCCATCATTATGGAACTCATAAACAGAGCTATTGGGAACCTACAAACACCCAACCCTACATTTTGGTTTGGTCAGGGGCAGATCATGGTCCCTAAATCTGTTAGACAGTTTGCAAGGCAGTTACCCAGGACATACATCAATGAAATGAGCTCCACACAGCCTACATAGACCTTTAAAACACCTTTTCCAACATCCCACACACATGTTGTATCAACAAAACCAACAACCTGTGCATAAACACATATGTCATCTGATGGATTGCCAACTGGGGCACAGATAGATCCCACAAGGTAATAATTGTGGTCTCTCTGTTGGACTGTAAGCTGGTAACCACTGCTGTTCCCCATGGCTCAGTCATGGGACCCCTCCTGTCTGGTGTATACTATTCAGAAGTACAGTCAAACACACAAGGGCTATGGTTATCAAAGTTTGTGGATGACTGCAAAAAGGTTGTCATAATCGATGTTTGGGACAACAGAGAAATCCTTAAAAAGGGTCTCAGTCAGACAGATGTGGTGTCAAAATTATGGCCTTGAGCTACAGTCATACAAATACCACATAGGTGCCAACACCCTAAATATGGAGGTAATAATAAGAGATCTATGAACACATGTGGATAGTCATCTCTACTTTCAGAAACACATTCACAAAGTGGTTAGAAAATCATGCTATGTGTTCCCACAAATTGCCAAAGTCTTTGCATGTAAGTCAAAGGAGGTTCCCTTTACTCAGTCATCAGACCCATCAGAGAGTACCACGACACACTTGCGATGAATCTGACGAGGCACCTTCAGCAACTGGAAAGACCACTGAAGTACCTCAACAGTGTGCAAATCAGTCACAGCCCTTAAGGCCAAACACAATGCCAGACACACTTGTCATAGGTGACTCCATAGTCAGACACACTGACGTCCCACTCACCAGACTGAACAAGGAGAGGGTCACAGTAAGCTGCCTGTCGGGCGCTAGAATCCACCACATAACACAAGCACTCAGGTCACTCCACAGCAAGTACAAGTATGACTCAGTCATTGTCCATGCCGGTGTGAATGACCTGAGACGTACCTCCCTGGACTACATGAAAAGAGACATAAAGGAGCTCTCAGATTATGTAGCCCAGGCTGGCATGACCCTGACCCTGAGCAGTATCCTACCTTCACCAAGAATGATGCCACAATATAGAGACAAAATGATCAGTTTTAATAATTGGCTTAATTTCTGGTGTCATTCTAAGGGGATCCAATGTCTGTCTGCCTGGAATGACATGCTTGACAAGCCACGCTGCTTCACAAGGGACGGCTTGCAGCTGTCACCCCTGGGTTTCTGGATATTGGCAAAGGCTCTTGCCACCCCCATAGTGCCTTTTTTAGACTACACTCAAATTCTAAACCCACCGCCCTAGAAAACAATAATGGAAAAAAACTAAGGGTAATGCTGCTCAATGCCAGAAGTCTAAATCTCAAGATGCACGCCCTCGAAGCCCTCCTCAGTATGGAGAACATCGATGTCTGTGCTGTGACTGAAACCTGGTTCAAGGCTCCGGAGAGAACCCCGGCACTATCAGGTTTTACCTCATATCATGCGTTCCGGCCCCAAAACCCGCACTGCACAAAAAGGAGGTGTATCCATATTCATCAAGGATACCCACACCTCCAGGCTGGTGGCAACTCACGAAGCATCAGAGACCATTCAGGTGCAATTAACCATAGGCAAAACTGCTCTACAGTTTGTGGCATGTTACAGGCCACCCTCTCAAACTCAGGAACCCCACACAGCCTTCCTGAAGACACTGGAGAGTATAAATGTCTCTCCAAACACCATCATATTGGGTGACTTCAACTACCCAAACATAGACTGGAAACATTACTCAAGCCCCAATACCCTAGCCCAAAGGTTCCTGGAGTTCATAAACTCAAATGCTATGGAACAACTTGTCACCATTCCCACAAGAGGTGAAAATATACTAGACCTGATCATCACAAACATGGGGACAAAATGCTCCACACTGGAAGTATATCCCTCATTGGTGAGAACAGACCATAAACTAATCTCACTGGAGATCTACATCCCGCCCCCAACAAAAAAGACCACAGTGAAGAACTTCTCAAAAGCCAACTTCACACTTCTTAAGACTGGTGTGGTATCCTTCAAGGCCCCTGAGCCACTGGAAACCACAACCCACACTGCTGAATCCCTTACAAATGCTTTCTACGAGCACCTCCAGGATTGCATGGATCAAGCAATCCCAAATAAAATCAAGACCCTTTCCACCAAAGGCAAGCCGATCTGGTGGACCCCAGCCATAAACAAACTTTACAACAAGAGGAGAAAGCTACTACAAGATAGAGCAAAATCCCTAAAAGGGAAGACATCTCTGATCAATACTAGTAAAACTACGATCACTCACAAAATCATCCAAGGCCAACTTTGAGAGAAAATCGCCAAGGACTCAAAAGACAATCATAAGGCCTTCTTTAGCTATGTTAGAAATCTGGGTGGAAACTCCCAGATATGCTCAGAATTAGTCCAAAATGATACAAAAATCACTGAACCCACAGACATTGCAAACATACTGGCAGACAGGTTCAGTGAAAATTTCTCCCTCCCCCCCAAAAGGAGAAATATCTATCCCAGCAGAGTATAGCCTCCCAATCATCTCAAATGCCCAGGTGAGAGCTGATCTCTCTAAAGCTAAAAACACAGCATCAATGGGACCGGATGGTGTCCCCGGCTGTGTGCTACACAAACTCAATGAGGAACTAATCCCACACATAAGGCTGCTGTTTAATCTTAGCCTTACCACAGGATACGTACCCAAAGAGTGGCGTACGGCAACTGTGGTCCCACTCCACAAAGGCGGTGCTTCTACGGACCCTGGTAATTACCGCACCATAAGCTTAACAAGCCTGGTCTGCAAAGCTATGGAGAGGATCATAATGGAACTCATAAATAAAGACATAGGGGACCTACAGACATTGAATCCTACCCAATTTGGCTTTGTCAAGGGCAGATCATGCCTCTTGAACTTGGTCGACTTTTTTGAAACAGTCACCAAGGCCATTGATGAGGGTAAGGCAGTTCACACAGCCTACCTTGACCTTGCAAAAGCTTTCAACACAATACCCCACTTGGGTATCATAGAAAAGCTCACCAGCTTAAATGTAAACCCATATGTCACAAGATGGGTTGCAAACTGGCTCAAGGACAGAACCCACAGGGTTAGAGTTGCTGGTGCCATGTCAGACTCCAAGCCAGTCACAAGCGGTGTCCCACAGGGCTCAGTCCTGGGCCCCCTCTTGTTCGGCATCTACTTTTCAGAAGTGCAGGCAAACATAGGAGGATTGTGGCTGACAAAGTTTGCAGATGACTGTAAACTGGGCGCCATAGTTGAAAATCCATCAGACACAGATATCCTTCAGAGAGGTCTCATAGAGACAGATAACTGGTGCCAGAGCCATGGCCTTAAGCTAAACGCCAAAAAATGTATAGTCATACCCTTTGGTAAAAACAAGGTAACCCCAAGTTACCACATAGGTGTCAATCCATTAAGCACAGAAGAGGTTATCAGGGACCTGGGGACCCAAGTTGACAGTAACCTTTCTTTTGACACTCACATTGCCAAAGTGGTTAGGAGGACCTTCTACGTTGCCCACCTGATTATGAAGGGATTCACATCCAGATCAAGGGAGGTCATTGTTCCCCTGTACTCTTCACTTATCAGACCAATGATTGAGTACAATGCTCCATTTGGAATGTATCTTACCCGACACCTGCAGCAATTGGAAAGACCCCAAAAGTTCCTCACCAAAAGGATAAAGGGGCTCAAAAATATGCCATATGCTGCCCGACTGAAGAAACTCCAGCTCTATTCAGTCGCATACCGTCTGCTCAGAGGTGACCTGTGCCTGACTTACAAGGCCATGTCCAACCCGGAATTAATGGACATGCTCCACCTCAAAAAATCCAAATCCACCAGAGCCACAAGAGCAAGAGACTTAAACCTCAACACGGATATAAATAGGACATGCTGGAGGGACAGATTCATCACCCAGAGACTCCCTATGCTGTGGAACAGAATCCCGGTCCATGTGAGACAGAGCACCTCGCTGGGTCTGTTCAAGAGGAATCTTGACCAGTGGATGGGAGATCGTAGGTTTACCCCAGGGATCATCTCTGTATCACTGCTGGACAGAGGCACGGCAAACTAATGGGTATAGTATTCTTCAACCTAAGGGGTGGTGAAAGCCACACAACTCTGGCTAGGCTTATAAATGCCCTAGGGCAGATAGCCTAGTATGAACCTATGAACCTATGAACCTATGAACAAGAGGATTACTGACCTCCAACATTTGCCCCATGCAACAAGACTGAAGTAACTCAATCTGTACTCTGTTGCATACTGTCTACTCAGGTGATCTTTGCCCAACAGACAGGTCCATGTCCAATGCAGAACTGATGTTCATGCTCTATCTGAAGTAAACCCAAGCTCACTGTGCCACATGCTCTAGGGATATAGTCATCAAAACAATAAATAGAACATATTGGAGAGATACATTACTAACTCACATACTTCCCTTGCTTTGGAACAGGCTCCCAACCTACATTAAGCTGAGTCCCTCACTGACACTCTTCCAGAGGAGCCTTGATGAGTGTATGTGAAACTGAATTGTCACACCATGGATCACTTCATCAGCTCTACTTCACAGAGGCATAGGGAACTAACCCTAGGTGTGGTGATAGCTGCACACTCTGGTCATACTAATATATGCCTTCAGGCAGATAGCCTATTACATACCTATGTACCTATATATGTAGGGGAAACACAGTATAATAAGCCAAAGATGGATGGGCAGAGATGTGTGTAAGAGGGTGACCATGACAGGGAGCCATCCAGGATTGTCTCACCCAGCACACATCCCAATGGCACATAAGACATGAGGTGCATATCTCACCCACTGTACATAATAGCCACCAGTATCTGTATGCATTACAGTGTATGTGGTGCATGTGCCTGCTGTACAACATGATTGCACAATGAAGTACACATCTACTATCTGTAGACATGTACCTGTCACATAGGCTCATAGGTATGTAGTAGACTATCTTCACAAAGGCATATATTAGCCTAGGCAAGTTGTGCAGCTTTCACCACCCCATTGGTTAGTCTCCTAAGCCCTAGTTTTAATAGTTAGTACCCTAAGCCCCTTTCTAGTGGGGCTGCTGATGTGATCCCTGGCATGAATTGTCTGTTTCCCATCCACTCATCAAGGTTCCTATTGAAGGGTGTCAGTGAGGGGCTCTGTCTGATGTACATTTGGACTCTGTTCCACAGTAAGGCAAGTCTCTGGGATGGTACTCTATCCCACCAGCATGATGTATTCATTGTTGTGACGAGGTTCATATCCCTGGAGTGTGTAGTGCGACTCAAGTTTGTTTTCCTTAGATGGAGCATGTTCAACAGTTATGTGTTGGACATAGCTCTGTATGTTAGGCAGAGTTTGCCTCTGAGTAGGTGATAGCAACAGAGAACAGATTTAGTTTTTCCAGTTGTGTCACATAACACAACTGTTTGAGGCCAGTAATCCTCTTCGTGAGGTACCTCTGTGGTCTCTCCAGCTGCTGGATATGCCTAGTTGAGTACATCCAAAATGGTGCATTGTACTCAATGATGGGTCGGATAACTTAAGAGTAGAGGGCCACCACTACCTCTTTTGATCCTGATGCAAACCCTTTGTTGGTTAGGTGGGCCACATAGGATTTCCTAATCACTTTGGCAACATGGTTGTCAAAGGAAAGATAACTATCTACTTGTGTCCCCAGATCCCTTATTACCTTGTCAGTTTTTAGGGGGTAACACCTATTTGGTAGTTTGTGGGTACTTTGTTTTCACCAAAGGGGGTTACTATGCATTCTTTCACATTGAGCTTGAGGCCATGATTCTGACACCACACATCTGTCTCATAGTGTCCCTTCTGGAGAATATTTGTGTCATCCAGGGAATCTATTATGGCAAACACTTTACAGTTTCCAGCAAACTTAGTCAACCACAATCCTCCTGTGTTGGCATGTATTTCTGAGAAGTATATACCAAACAGGGGGGGCCCCAGGACTGAACCCTGGGGGACACCAGTTGTTACCGGTTTAGAGTCTGACATGTAGCCAGCAACTCTTAATTTGTTGGATCTACCTGTGAGCCAGTTTGCAATCCATCTTGTGAAGTATGGATTTATGCCCAGGTTGGTGAGTTCATCTATGATACCTGACTGGGGAATGGCGTCAAAGGCCTTAGCGAGGTAGAGGTAGGCTGTGTGGAGCTCCTTTTAATCATCTGTAGCCTGGGTAACTGTCTTAAAGAAATCCACTCAGTTCAGGAGGCATGATCTGCATTTGACGAAGCCAAAATGGGTGTGCTCAACTGTGTGAAGGTTCCCAATGTCTTTATTGTTGACTTCCGTTATGATTGGCTCCATTGCCTTGCAGATCAGACTCGTCAGGGTCATAGAGCAGGAATGCCAAGAGTCTGTTGTGGCCCCACCCCTGTAGAGTGGGAAGAATGTCACTGTGCAACATTCTATGGGTACATATCCTGTAGAGAGGATGTAGAGAGAGGTGTATGTATCCTTGATGAATATGGATACATCATCACCCTATGTGCTATGATCTAGGTTCTGATGCTGGAAGGTATGGAATGAATAGTATCCTGGTAGTGCTGGTGTGCTCTCTGGAGCCTTGAACTAGGTTTCTGATACTGCACAGATATCAATATTCTCCATACTGAGAAGTGCCTGGAGTGTGTGCATTTCGAGGCTGAAACTTCTGGCAATGAATAGCATTTAGCTCACTTTGTGGTTATTTGTGTTGGTTACGGGGTTTGCTTTGTCCTGAGTGACCGGTGTTCCACACCTGAAGTCAACGCCTCATTGGTCTGATCTGACCATAAGCTAATTACCCTGGATATCCACATGCTGCCCCCCCCATTAAGGAAACCATGGTAAAAAATTTCTCCAAAGCCAACTTCATGCTTCTTAAGACAAAAGTGGTGAACTTCATGACACTCATGCAGATGGACAATACAGTTACGACTACTGAATCCTACACAATTGCACTTTATAAGCACTTACATGAGTGCATGGATCATGCTATCCCAAACAGAACCAAGATGCTATCCTCCAAAAAAAGGAAGCCAATCTGGTGGTCCACTGCCATAAACAAACTGCACAACAGAAGGAAGAAACTGCTGCAAAAGAGAGTAAAATCCCATGAGTGTAGGAGCTCCCTGGTCAGCCACAGTAAGAAGCTACAATCCCTGATAAAATCCTCCAAAGCTAGTTACGAAAACAAAATTGCCACTGATTATAAAGACTACCACAAAGCATTCTATAGCTATGTCAAGAATCTCAATGGCAACACTCAGATCTGCCCTGAGATACAGCACAATGGCACTAAATATACAGACCCAACTGATATTGCCAACATCCTGGCAGACAGGTTCAGTGCTAACTTTACCCCCCGCTCACCCATTAAACAGCCCATCTCTATATTGGAAGAATGTAAAGTTCCTGTAATAACAGCTGCACAGTTAAAAAACACACTCTCCAAAGCCAGGAACACAGGATCCATGGGACCAGACAACATCCCAGGCTGTGTTCTATATGAACTACAGAACTAATTGGCACCCCACCTAAGTACCATGGCCAATCATAGCCTCACCTCAGGCTTTGTGCCTGCTGAATGGTGCACAGCAACGGTTATCATACTCCACAAGGGGTGAGCCACCACGGACCCCGGGAACTACCGCCCCAGTAGCCTGATGAGCCTGGTCTGCAAGGCCATGGAACGTATCATCATGGAACTTATAAACAAAGACATTGGTAATCTCCAAACTCTGGACCCCACCCAGCTTAGGTTTGTAAAAGACAGATCATGTCTCCTAAACCTGATAGACTTCTTTGAAGCAGTCCCCAAAGCCATAGACAAGGGTAAGGTGGTTCACACAGCCTATCTAGATCTTGCCAAGGCTTTTGACAACATCCCCCACTCTGGAATTATAGATAAACTCACTAAACTAGGTATAAATCCCTATGTCACAAGATGGGTTGCCAACTGGCTCACTGACAGAACCTACACTGTGAAAGTAGCAGACCCCAAATCTGACTTAAGATCAGTGACAAGTGGAGTACCACAGGGTTCAGTCCTGGGTCCTCTCCAGTTTGGTATCTACTTCTCTGAAGTACTGGCTAACACAGAAGGTGTTTGGCTAATGAAGTTCGCAGATGACTGCAAACTAGGAGTCATAATCGAAACTCCTAATGATATGGACATCATAGAAAAGGGCCTCACTGAGACAGATGCCTGGTGTCAAAGCCATGGCCTAAAGCTCAATGCCAAAAAGTGCATTGTCATCCCCTTTGATAAAAACTCTGTACCCATGAACTACAACATAGATGGTAGTATACTTAATACTGAAAGTGTGATAAGAGACCTTGGAACACAGGTGGACAGTAGTCTCTCCTTTGATAATCACATCGCCACAGTAGTCAGGAAATCCTTCTACGTGGCACACTTCATCACAAAAGGTTTCTCATCCAGAAAAAAAGAGGTCATTGTTCCCCTCTACTCATCACTCATTAGACCCATTATAGAGTACAACGCCCCTTTTGGTATGTAACTCACAAGACATCTACAACAACTGGAAAGGCCACAGAAATACCTCGCAAAGAGGATTACCAGCCTCAAAGAGATGCCCTACACAGACCGTCTCAAAAAAATCCAGCTTTACTCCATCACATATCGCCTACTCAGAGGTGATCTCTGCCTAACATACAAAGCTATGTCAAACCCAGAGCTGTTGGACATACTCCACTTAAAGAAATCCCAATCCCTCCAAGCTACATGCTCTAGGGACCTAAACCTTGTCACCACAATAAACAGAACATGCCAGAGGGATAGATTCCTGTCCCAGAGACTTCCCATACCCTGGAATAAACTACCTATATATATATATATATATATATATATATATATATATATATATATATCAAACAAAGTTCCTTATTAGCACTCTTCAAGAAACCTCTTGATGATTGGATGGGAATTAGGAAATTCACCCCAGGGATCACCTCTGTGGCTCTGCTTGACAGTGGCACAGGAAAATAATTTTCTTGGGTGGCAAAAGCCAGGGTACCTTTTTAGGCTGGGCTTGTATATTTCCCAGGGCCGATAGCTAGTACCTACCTATGAATCTATGAACCTTTAAGTCTTGCCTAAAAAAGGTAATATGGGGACAGCAAGAGCCTTGGCCAGTATTCGGAAGCATAGGGGTGACAGGTGCAAACCATCTCTAGCGAAGCAATGAGGCATGTCTATCATGTCATCCCAGGCAGACAGAGACTGGATACCCTTTGAATGACACCAGAAGCTCAGCCAGTTGTTGAAGTTTATCATCTTTCTGTTATATTGCAGTATCATGTAGGTGAAGGTAAGATGCTACTCAAGGTCAGGGTCATACCAGCCTGGGCTACATGATCATACAGCTACTATATATCTCTTGTCATGTTGTCCTGGGAGGTATGTCTCAGATCATCCACACTGACATGTACAAAGACCACGTCATATATGTAACTGTTCTGAAGTGATCTAAGTGCTTGTGTTAGGTGGCGGATCATAGCACCTGACAGACAACTGACAGTAACCTTCCCCTAGTCCAGCCGAGTGAGTGGAACATCTGTGTGCTTGACTATGAAGTCACCTATTACTAGTGTGTTGGGTATATTGTTTTGCCTTAGGTTGTTGTGAGGCACACTGCTTTGGTGTATTATGTGTTTTTTTGGCATGTGCTTGGAGGTGCATGTTGCTTGCTTGTCTGCTTAGGAGGACACTCACTCTTTTTCAGATTAATATTTGTATTCTCCGAGTATGGTAATGTGTATTTATGTATGTGTTTTGCTGGTGCTTATATTGTGGGTCTATGTGAGACTGTTGGTGTTGTGCTTGTATGAACCTACTCGTCTTGACTATATTGTCCACTATTGGGTTGACAGAGCTTAGCCACCGGTTTGACCCTGTGTGTGCCAGCATGTGGTGCATCAACCCATATATGATATGGTCATGTCCTATGCAAGTAATACACTCACAATACACCTAGTATGATAAGCCTGCTGAGGTTAGCAAATGTGAAAAAAACCTTTGGGCAAACTGTCAGCGAGTAATGTCTGTATGGCACCCTGTAACTCCATATTACTTGCTGAAGTGTAAAGAAGTACTTAGTTTGGATTAAGAACCCCACACTTGCCAACTGTGTATGTGTGTGTCTGTCTCTCCCTGGGGAGAGAGCAACCTTTTTGGAGACTACTCACACCCCTTAAACGTGATATACTCATCTTTGTCAAGTCTGATGATGTCACCATCCTACAAATACACCTGTGGGAAAGTGAAATCCCAATAACGTGTATAGTGTGTTGTGTAAATGCATACTGCTGTTATATCATAGTGCAGTTAAGTAGGGGTTTGAATCCTCCAGTTGCCAACCGTGTGTGTGCCCCCCTGGGGAGAAAGCAACCTTTTTGGAGACTACTCACACCCCTTAAAAGTGATATACTCATCTTTCTCAAGTCTGATGATGTCACCATCAAGGTGAAATCCCAGTAATGTGTATAGTGCGTCATGTAAATGTGTACTGCTGTAGTCTCATAATGTAGTTTGATAGGGGTTTGAATTCTGCACTTGCCAACTGTGTGTGTGTGTGAGTCTTCCTGGGGAGAGAGCAACCCTTTTGGAGAATACTCACACCCCTTAAAAGTGATTTACTCATCTTTGCCAAGTCTGATGATGTCATCATCCTACAAATACACCTGTGGGAAGGTTAACTACTAGTGATGTGTACAGCATGTCATGTAAATGGATACTGCTGTAATATCATTATGTAGCTAAATATGGGTTTGAATCCTGCATTTGCCAACTATGAGTGTGTGTCTTCCTGGGGAGGGAGTGACCTTTTTGAAGACTACTCACACCCCTTAAAAGTGATATACTCATCTTTGTCAAGTCTGATGATGTCACCATCCTACAAATACACCTGCGGGAAGGTGAAATCCCAGTAATGTGTATAGTGTGTCATGTAAATGTGTACTGCTGTAGTATTTTTGGAGACTACTCGCACCCCTTAAAAGTGATATACTCATCTTTGTCAAGTCTGATGATGTCACCATCCTACAAATACACCTGTGGGAAGATGACATCCCAGTAATATGTATAGCGCATTGTGTAAATGCATAATGCTGTAGTATTATAATGTAGTTAGGTAGGAGTTTGAATCCTGTATTTACTAGCTGTGTGTGTGTTCCAGGTGTGTGACACTGTTGGCCAATATGGAGTGGGTTTTGATTTTTCTAGTGTATGACATATCACAATGAAAACTGTATGTGCATAACTCATGTAAGGTAGCTGTGGGGCAAAGCCATATACATACATGTGACCTCAATTATTTCATAGGTGGGTACTCTGCTTTCTCCATGAAAACATCTGTTATCTTTGCCAGAATGTGCTGGCGCTTTCCAGAACTTAGGTCACTTCTGTATGCTTGTGACAAGCTTAGCCACTGCAGTGATCCCTGTGCTACGTCTTCTGTTTCGCATCCACTCATCATAGTTACTATTGAAGAGTGTGAGTGAGGGTTTATGCTTGAGGTATATTTGAATCCTGTTCCAAAGCAAGCAAAGTCTGGCAAAGATGACTAATCATTATAGGTGTGCAACAACCTCTGTGGACCTGCATGCAAACCCTTTATTGCTTATGTGCTTCACAGAGGGATTTCCAAAACCCTTTGGTAATGCGATTATCAAAGGAGAGATGACTAAACAGATGGCTCTATGTATACATTAGTACTTGTTCCACATTTTGGGGGCTACTACCTATGTGGTACTCTGGGGATACTTTGATTTCTAAAAGTGGATAACTATGCTTTCTTTGGCTTATAGCTTTGCAGCATGATTTTGACAACAGGTATCTGTCTCTATGATACCCTTTTGGAGGATGTGTGTGTCATCTGGAGAATAAAGTATAGCCCACAGTATGCATTTCATCAGACGTGGACAGACATATCCCTACTGTGTTTGCTTGTACCTAAGAAAGCTATATGCCAAACAGGAGTGGTCCCAGGACTGAGTGCAGGTGAATACCACTTGTTACCAGCATAGAATTGTACATGGAGGCGGCAAATGTTACTGTGTGTCCTACATCTGTGCGTCAGTTGTCAATCCATCATCTAACAATTGTTTATGGTCAGTCTGTTGAGGTTATGTATCATACCAGAATGTGGGATGGGTATGAATTGCTGATGAGTTATAGCTTGGCTGTGTGGACCACCCCTCCCTCACCTATAGGCTTGTTAACTGGCTTGAAGTCTACTAGGTGTAGGAGCCATGATCTGGCCTTTAGAGAACCTAAGTGGGTATGGTGCAGTGTTTGCAGGTTCATAATGTCTCTGATAATGAGTTCCATAATGCTGTGCTCCATAGCCTTCCAGATAACATTTGTCTGGCTTATAGGGTGAGAGTTTCCAGAATCTGTTGTAGTTCTATCCTTAATCAATTTATGTTAACATTTGCACTGGGTGTGACAAGGGTGGACAGGAATAGGAATAAGTATATTAGAGGGTCAGCCCAGGATTGAAGGTTAGTAGACCAAGCCAAATAGGCAGGATTATGTTGGTTTGTACATGTGCTGAGGAGGGATGCAGAGTATATTGTAAAATAGATGCTAATGATGAAGCCGCCAGGTAACAGGAAATGAGGAATGCCTAAGATAAGGTTTATGGCTGTGGTGAGAGAGGACATGCAGGTGGATGGTGTGACAGTGCAAGATGCAGAGGGCAGGAAGAAATGGAAACATATGATCTACTGTGGCAACCCCTAATGGGAGCATCCGAAGGGAGAAGACGAAGAAGAAGACGTTGTAGCTCAAACCTTGTGGACTGTGAACACCATTACCGTGCATGATTCCACAAGTATGTAACCTGTATAGATGCTGCATCTGGACAGAGTGTTTAGGTGAGTGGTGACTTCATATGTCAGCTTGTGTATGACACAGCCAGGGACACTGTCCAGTACCATTGTCACTGTGGTTTGGACTTTGGTAAAGAGATGTTTTAACTAGAGTGTCTGAATCATCAGGTTTTACATTCTTCAGGTCTGGAAATGTGGCCCTTGTGTAACAACAGGGTGGTGAAATCCACATTCAAACTGTCTGACAAGAAATTGGTAATGTCAGTCAGATAAGTGTACTTTGTGACCATTTCATTAACTGTGACCCGATCTGAGATTTACCCTCTATATTATAAACAACACTAAAGAAAGCTTTAGTGTTGTCTTTGGAATCCTTGCCATTTTATATTTTGAAGCTTGCCTTGTATGTTTAATGAGGGCTTGTATTTTCAAAATGATACTGACCAGAGAGGTTATCCCTTCTTGGTATGTAACTCTTTTTTGGTACAACTTCACACCTTCTATTATATATTTAGTTTATGGCAGGGGTCCATGAGACTAATGCACTTTTACTGTATAAGTGAGAATTTCTTGTGTTTGTGATAGCATGGTCCATAGAACCCTGTAGGTGAACAGTGTGCATTACTAAAGGATTATGCAGCTGGGACAGTGTTAACCTTAGTAATGCAAACCAATGACAGATAGCAACAACAGCATCACCCACAGCACAGTGTCAACCCGTGTCATACACACACATGCATACCCAAGTTCCAAAATGTGTGTAGTACAATGCATACTGGCCACCAATAGAAACTATGGAGTGTTAACACTGGCCAATGCAGGACATGTCACCCTGCCCATGTGTCCAATATGCATGTACATGCAGACAATGCACCTCCACCATGTTCACAAATGGATACCTGCAAACCTGTGTTGCACACACCCCACACTTTCTGTCCACTGTATAACACATGCTGACAGAACTACACACATCAGCCAAGTGGCACATGGGCAAACAAAACACAATTGGAATAAACACTGGTGAAAACAATACAACATTGCTAATTACAGCTTTAATGCATCATGCCTGCTCAGCTACACCTTCAAGGATATCATTATACCTTACTGCTGACAACATGGTACACATCCAACCATTGCTATACTTTATTAAAGTCACCCTGTGCATCAGCACCATGTAAGCCTGTTCCTGCATCAATGTTACAGATGACAGGAGGTGGCACAGGTTTCATCATATGCACAGGGTGTTTTGTTGGTTTGCCAGAGGCCTACACTTAGCCATACAATCGACATGTGTGTGTGAGTGTGTGTGTGTCTGAGGGTCATGAGTACTGTTATGGGCCAATGTTGATGACATGTGTGCGGGTATGTGTTTGCCCTAGGTTTCTGGTTTATGTGTGTGTGTGTGTGTGTCTGCATGCACACAGTTCCACCATGTGGCTGCCATATACGGGGATTTAACAATATAAGACAAGACAACAAACCCAAAGTCCAACTTCGTACGCTGCAAAATTTCAGTAGAATCACAAAAAGACCAAGTCGGACTGCCACGGATGGTAAACGAAAAAAGTTTAATCCAGGTACAGAGAATAAAAAACAAGAGATGAGCGCTTTCGCGTACCTACATCGTACACTTCTTCAGATCTATTGACTTGTGGTGTCCATGTATATATATATGATAAAATCTAACAAGATTCAATTATGTGGTCCTTAAACAATCATATAATTAGCATAATTGAAAAAACGTGCATCATTCATCAATATGAAAAGTATTCCATTTAGACCTACTGAGGAGTGTAACATTCCTTGAATGTATGCAAACCAAAGCAACAGCACAAAAATAAATCACCATAAAAATAAATCGCCATAAAAATAATAATCTCTCGTCACTTATTTAAGCAGCACTATGTATAAAATCAAAGACATAAATACATGGATGTAGGAACATCTATACATATATATAGGGAAGGTGTTATATGCAAAAATGTATATGAAACGCCAGATATATATGTGTGAAGCACAATATGTAAGGTGTGTATGTATATGAAAAGATGTAGAATTTGAAATCAAATAAAATAAAATAAAATAAAATTCATTGACTTGTAATAAATTCATAGTATATTGTTTGATTTCACAACAACAAAATTACCTAAAAATAATGTGAATATAATAAATCCAAAATGTTATTATTAAATTATATTGAAGCGGATTTGTAAAAATATATCATATAACTACCTATTCATTAATATTGCAGTTTGCTTATCAGCATCTATATGTTATTATATCTGCAACACCCTATCTGGTATATTAAATATAAATTCATTATAATGACAAACAGAAGCCATTATACAATTGATTGATTAACGAAAAATAGTGTATAAAACAAATATGTAAGAAACATATACCTCTAAATATAGCAAATATTAAGTACAACTACGATATCTATACAAATAAAATGTGAAGTATATTAAAATGTAAAGTGTAAAGTATATTAAAAAGTAACTCATATATATCACATAAACATCTAATAATAAACATAAACATTTTTTTAATCAAGTATATAAGAATGTGTACTTGCATGACTTAATATAAATAAAATGAACATATATTACTGAACAGTGAACCAAGTAGTCCAGCTTATTATCAAGCTTTGGTCACTTGTTTATTTCAGTTTCCTCAGTTCTAAAATGGGTTTAATTGTTATATATTGATTGAGACCTGGTTCTTGATGAGCTCTCATCCTAAAAATCCATTCTAGCTCTATCTTTTCAATTTGATACATCTTGTTGCCTCCTCTCAGACTAGTCTGAACTAGCTGAAGCACCCTGTAGTGAAACTTGTGTCCTTTATGTACTGAACAGTGTTTTGCTAACGCATTCTTGGGGTCACATTTCCTGATGTCATATATGATGTCATATATGTGATTGTATATCCTATCTTTAAGCTTTCTTGTTAGACCTACATATAATGCTGAGCATTCAGTGCAGTCAGCTAGATATATCAAATTGGTGCTATCACATGAGGCATGAAAACGTAGTTCAAACCTAAAATGTAGAATTGGATGTATAAAAACCTGTTTTTTGGTAATAAAAGCACACATTTTACATTTACCACAAGCTGTGGTGCCTAATTTACTCATAATACAGGGGTTTGATAACTCCCTAGGTGTCTTGTGAATACGTTCTATACATAACATTCTTTTAAGGTTTTTACTGTTCCTGTAAATGAATCTAGGTCTATTCCCTACAAGTTTACATATCATAGTGTCAGCTGTGAGTATGTGCCGTGGGATTTGTGAGACAGCTACAGACTGTACCTGGTAAACTTTACAGATCACCGTCTCTGGCCATGGATACGGAACCTGTGCCTGGCAGGCATGCTACAGACAGTATCGGGTACTAATCCAGATTGGGTACTATCCGAAGAGGTTGACAAATGTCCATTGGATCCAGGTTCCTGCTGGGACTGGCGAGAGCCATGTGCATGTGGTCTGCTAGGATGGTCTATGGACAGCCCTCCCCAACATTGCTGGGGCTGGTACTGGCACTACGGGAGCGGCTGTGACTTGCTGGATGTCCACGGTGAGCTCCAGTTGGTGATGTTGCTGGCATACATCCACATCGATGTCTCAACCATCCCACACTATCCTAACACATGGACATGACATTGTGGAGGACATCCAATGTCTCACCCCAACGTCTATCAATGACGTCAGTGTAGTCACGTATGGCACCTGCTAGGTCATGGATGCTGTCATTTACAGAGGTGTAATGAGCCCTCTGTGCCCTTAGCCCCTGTCTGGTGTACCGCTCCATTTGTGTCTGTGCCTCCATGACAGCCTGGAACATGCATGTGGTAGAAAGAGGTGTGGCACATCTGCCAGGGGCATGATGACCAGCAGTGCTCTAACAAGAACCCCTGGGCATCTGCCTATGTGGTACCATTCCAGACATCTGGCTATAGCTGCTGTGTCCTGATACATGTGCCATAGATAGCACATGGTCCTGGCCAGTGCCAGCCATACACTGTCCCTCAGCTAAGGGCAATGGTGATGATGGATGTGCAAGCAGTATGACTGTGTGCATGGATGGGGTGGAGACTTGTGTACTGTCAATTGGTGGCCCAACAACAGACCCTGACAAACCTGCCTGTGCCTCAACACACCTATCCTCATGATCACTGTCTGTCTCAGGGACATCAGGTTCCCTGCTGTACTGAACCAGCCCCACCTCGCCACCTATGAGAGGAAAATAGGAAACACACTTTAAGACCTGAACATGACTTCAGACCACATGCACACATGCGCACATGCGCACATCCACATGTGCACACATGCACACATGTGCACATGCACACATGCACACGTGCACACATGCACATGTGCGCACATGCACACATGTGCACATGCACACACACAAAACTACACTCCTCCTGAAAGCACACACAACACCAGCAATCACAGAACATACATAATAGCAGGTGATGGTGGGGTACAGTATCACAAGCAAAACAGTCATATCACACATGTCTGCATGCAGGACATGTGTTGCTCAACAGCATGCAGTGCAAGTGTAGTCAGTCCTTGTTACTAACAGTATACATGGCTTTGATGCATGTGTTTTGTTATTAGGTGATGGCCCTCCCCCTGGAACACAGTGCATACATGGACACAACATTGCTGTGCAGATATTCATAACCCTATGATGTACTGTGCACCATAACTCACAGATGCACATACCATTGCTGGATGTGTATCTGTGTGTCAGATAGGTATCCAATGCTGATTACAGCCTCTGTGTCTTTAGCAAATAATTGTGGACACATTTTAGCACATGCATGATGAGTATTCACACAACATCATCAGTGGTGCATGGATAATTGATGGAATACCATTCGGCCACATACCCAATGTACGGCACTTATGGGGAGTGTAGATCATATTGTGGACATGCCAGTCTCATCCATGACATGGCATGCTAAAACACAACTGCATATATAAACATTACATATACCGAATATGTGTCATATGACCTAGCTGCTTAAAAGCATCACAAGACATATATGTGTCAGTTGTGCAAATGATTATTGGTATGCACACTGTTTAGAGGTGCATATGTGTGCACACATGCGTCATTATGGTGTGTAGCAATGACAGCTATGTTTAGTACTGTGGTTACAATAACTGGATGGGATATAGTACCATAGGCCATCCTCATGAAGCATCAGGTGGTCACTCAAGGCTACAAATGTTTCACAAATCAGGACAAATCATGCTGTGCCGGAACTGTACTACCTTGGCTGAATTTACCATTTCACAACCAGTTGTTATGTGAGTTTAGAAGAAGGCCAATAAGGAGCATTCCCTGACTTGAATGTGTAGTGTGTTGCAGAGTGTTTAAATGGCCCAGGATAGGCCTCTACCCCTCATGTATATTATGTGTAATGTGTGGATGAGATTTTGGATACTGGAGTGTGTCTTTACAGAGGGTTTGGGAATCCTTTATGTGTAGCACGTTAAAATGCTCTGTGCATGACATAGATGTGTATGTCATGTGCATGTTGAGTATCAACTGTGCCTATCCAATGGTTACTACAGTCTAGCCACATTTGTTTGAGATGGTCTGGGTATTGCATGTGTTTGAGGCAGCTAATCACATTAGTGAGATGTGCGTGCTCTTATACCAAACACGCACAGTATGCATTATGGGTAGGTGTGTTACATGTGTACATGGCCCACACCTTAACTATGACATGCACTTTTTATTTACAATAATAAATGTAGAACACACTCACCAGCATCTGTCCAGTGCCTTGATGTCACCTCAGAGGTACCTACATAGAGATGACACAGTTTGTCAGTGGCCACAACTGTGGCATTGCTACTGTGTGTTTGCAATCTTACAGTACAACAACTGTTTACATTCACAGGGCTACAGATTATGTTCCAAATGATCAGTATTGCACAACAACAGGCTCCACATCTTTGAAAGACACACTCGACATCTCACATATGTATGATCTACCAATACAGATAACAGTAGTCTACAGATTTGCCATGTTACCTGCATGCTCCATGTGTGCTTGCTGGGTGGCTCCAACCTCCATCATGGTGTATGTCTGCTGCTGTTGTTGTTGGGCAGGTGCCACCAGGCTCATGAGTAGCTCCTCCAATCTGGTGAGGGGGGGTGGATATTAACACCACCCCCTGTTGCAAGCTGTTCTCTATGCACATCAGCGGCACGCTGACGGCATGTCTGAAAAGATCACTGCAGTGGTGGTGTACATGCTCGTATGTGTGGTTATGCAGGCCTACCTCATTGACCCTGCAGACAAGATCGTGCCACAATATGCTCCTGCTGGTCCTGGCTGGTTCATGAAAACATTAGACGGTAGTGCTGAATCATACTGCTATTGATGATATCATCTTCAGCACTACTGTAACTCAGGTTCTTGTGGTGGGCCATGATCCCTGGAAGACATAAATACAAAAATATGTCTGAGCAAGTCATATGGCACATTTAACATTATACAGTACAGATATCACTGAACTGTCATATATAGCAACCTATAAGCTAACAGAGAGTGAAACACTGTAACTGCCACTTATCACTGCTCACCCCACAACTGCTTGTAAGTGCCTTGCCCGATCTCTATCTAATGAACCATGTTCTGCACAGCAACAAAATAAAATCACTATATAAGACTATACAAGAGTACCTGGCACATTGTATGCAACATGATGCACCACCTAGCCACAGCAGATATACATCAAGCTGATGTGTAAAGAAATATATCATCCATCACTATCAGTGTAAGGTCCAGTAATTGTATTACTATTATACCACTCAACTTGTTAATGCCAAACCCGTGGCCAAAATATGTGCACAATTGGGAATATAGGTCACATACTGCTGTAGTACACTATGAATGTTGCTAGATACGCAGTTATATGTATTACTACATATATGTCAAAGGACATACATTTATTTATTTATTTATTTAACATTTGTTGACCGGGAAAGTCCGACTAGGTTCCACAGATCCTGTTTTCAGCGGAGACCCGGGGAGAAATGCTCCAGAATGTTACAGACATACCCACACACACATCAGACATTATTACAGGACACAAAGGTATGACAACCCAGATAAGCTTTCAGTGTGTACTATATAGTACTGTGTGTCAGTACTTACACAACCTTAATCTTGAGAAATGTAATCTGTGATGAATACAGGGACCACACAAAACAGTGGATGCAAGCAATGTGGACATACACCATACTTTGCTGTACAGGCCCAGAACTTCAATTAGTGCTACAGTACACACAGGATTTGCATTCAACATTGGTACCAATCAATAATCATAGATGTATTGCTTTAGCCTCCAATGACACACCCTAGTTAAAACCAAGGGACTTAACCACACTGTATGCAATAGCACTTGTTCTGCCTAGCAACAGAATACACAGCGTTTACTTGGATCAAAGCAAGGACCCATAATACCGTAACATAAACAGTTTCCCACTACCATATCACACAGATACATATATTTGATGTATTCACAAACATATTGACCATCACTGTCAGTCAACTGTACAGAGAATCTATTGCAACAAGTAGATGTAGGTGTGTATGAGTATATATAAATATATATATATAGACATATACACATCCATTTGTCTACATATACATATATATATATATATATATATATATATATATATATATAGGCACATATACATTTCACCTTTCATAGTGAGAATATCAATTATACAAAGGATGTAAGGTGTACAGTAATGTAATAAAATCGTACAGTCTTAGGATAAATGCATTGAAGTTGTTCACAGCCCAGGTAGCTTTAGCAGGCCTTACTGGCTTCAACATTGCAAACTGAACAAACCACCCACAGTGTTTAACCACCACATGTCATATACCAGCACTGTATGCTGTCTTGTTTGTCACACACTAAATCCTACATACAAATATGTGCATACTAACCTTCACCAACATATATATCTCCCCCTTCACAAATGGTTGCAATATGTCCCCTGCTCTATGCACATATACAGATGTGAATATATTTGACACATATATATCTCTCTGTATGTGTGTGGCATACACACACATGGTCCACACTGTTGTAAGTCCCTGGAACTCGTAGCTGAACTGTTGGGGCTTGCTGCAACACAAACAGGTGTCACATATGAACACACACTAACATTATGGGGGGTATATATGGGAACAGATGCTCAATAAGCATACTAGACTGCTACAGCAGTTGCCAATGCTAAGCTACACTTTAATATGACTATCATGCATGTGGTGTTCTGTTACACCCATGTTTATATAATGTCAGCGCTAATCCCTCCAACAGCCATTGGCCACACTACTGTACAGAACACAGATAACATGGATCAGAGCCTTGACATTTAATGCTGAGCTACACATTTCACAGGTATGCCCCACTGCCCACAGGTACACACAGTATTGTCCATAACAGTAGTTAAGCATAATATATGTGCATAAACAAGTACTGCTACTACATGCCAGTAAATACATATGTGTCACATATCTTTCCTTCGTATAATTTGGTAATCTCTCTCTCTCTCTCTCTCTCTCTCTCTCTCTCTCTCTCGTGATTGAGTTTGTTGGCAGAGATTGCAGCCTGCTTTTGTAGGAATTTGCACATGAGCATGTGATAGCCTCTGCACCAATTAGTGTCCAACATTTGCTAATGGAATGCAGCCTGCTATGTAGTAATTGCAGTAATCACTGTCATAGCAACCCAGTGCTATAAATTGCTGACTCATGTAGGCGTGGCCCTTTCAGCTTTCCAAAATGGAGATCATCCTTGTTTGGTGTGGACATCATTGTTTAAGACACAAGGTTGGTATAGTTCTTATATCAGAAGCCAGGGGTGTAGCCAGAGATTTAGATTTTGTACTCAGACCTAATGTTGCTGCTTCCAGTACCCACATGTCAGTGTAGAAATGTACTCACCCCTCAAAATGCTACCCCAAGATACATGGAAAGATGTACTTTCTTTTCAACTATTACAATTAACTGCCATACAAAGCTAGTTATAGAGAAGTATTCCTTTGGCACAAGAATTGTTTGTGAACTGCTATACTGTGAATATTCATTTACTCAGTTCTAAACTGTTTGTGCTTCTTTAGTCTTGACATTAGCGCAAGCTGCTCAGAAAAACTGGACACATTTCAGTACAGTGAGTATGCTTACCTACATCCTTGGTAGACCCTGCACATACAGGTATAGTCTACATTTGGGTAGGGGCGCAGAAGTACAGAGAGTGTAAGTAGTATTGTGTGGATTTTATCTTGCTGGACTTACAGGGTTGCTGTGTACATGTTAGTTTATCAAGGCATGTAGTCTGTCTGCGTAACTCCCAACTGTGGACCTATCCACATGATAGCCAGAGAATAGCCTGTTATTTTTTGTCTGTGCACCACACAGGTCTTTTCAGCAATAGAGCAATGGCATTCTTACAGTTGGTTGCTACCAGTACATGGCTACATCCATTTGTATTTCAGTGTTGTATTCCTACATAAGGGAATGCTTCCAAAACTCCTTCCAAAGCTATTTGCACAGTGTGTAACAGCAGAAAGGCTAATATGCCTTTGTGTTTCTGCCTCTGCCAGACCTGTCAACCAGTCAAGAACATATTTGAACAGAATCAGGGAAAAGTCAAGAAAAAGTCAGGGACAATCAGGGACACCTTTAAAATATTAGTGCCATTAAGTTGAAACATTGAGAGAATCTGAGCATATGAATTAATACACCTTTTCTGAAGTAAAATAAGTGTCTAACTCTTAATTATTGTCATTATTCATTAAGTGTAATTCACCACCTTTCTACCCAAAGTCAGTAGTTGTAGGAGGGATTCAGAGGGACAAAGCTAAAATTTGGGTCAAAATCAGGGACACCCCTGAAAATTAGGGACAGTTGAGAGATATGGCCTCTGCCCTAAACAGATATGCCAGTGTTTGTCCTGCTGTGATACTGTGTGGGGTTGTAAAGTGATGGTGTAACATTATTTCCTGCTAGAATGGCTGCTTCTCTTATCACAGTCATGTAATGTAATCCCACAATAACTGTTGGTCAACATCCACAGAACAAGTTGTGTTGTATGGTATTCCTAATTTTTCTTTACATTCACTCATTCTGATGCATGATATAATTATTTAAGCACCAACTTGATGTATATCTACTGTGGCTTAGTGGCCCTTCGTGTTGTGTAGTGTGTGCAAGGTCCGGGGTTCGAGACTTGCAGAGATGTTTTATTTTGTTCCTGAGCAGAACAAGGGCCCTCACATACAGAGTGACTAAGGCACTTTTAAACAGTTGTAAGCAGGTTTGTGCGAGTTTGCACATTGCTGCACATTGCTTAGCCAAGTGCAAACAAGAGCAAACCCGCACAAACCCGCTAACTACTGCTTAACAGTGCTTACTCCCACTCACCTTCCCGCTAATTTCTTTGAAAGAAAAGAAAAATGGGGAGATAAGAAAGTGGTGAAAAAGGGGCACAAAGAAGGAAAGACAGTATGGAAAATAGCTCGGGATGTGCAGGACAGGTGTAGGGAAGATCCATAGCTGCCCATTTCTTCAACAACAACAGCTGTGCATATACAATAAATTTGGAGGTAGATATGAACCCTTCAACCCCTGAGAGAGGGGTGAGGACAACAAAGTATTTTGTAATGCCAATTAAATAACATTTCATATGTCCAGTGGACATGTGTGCAAAATGGGCAGCTATATATGGGGCGTAATTTTTTTTTTGGGAGCAGATTGCCATTTTTTTTCAGGTGAGAGTGGAATGTGGGGAAGGGGAAGTAGGTATATTTGGGGGGCAGGTTGGGGAGGTAAACAGACAAGACAAACAAGACGCATACAGGGGTGGTATATGACACATGTGGTGGGCGAACACCTTTGACGGGGAGGGATGTTTGGAAATCGCAAGCCCATGAGCCCTCAGATGGAAACAGTGGGACTGAGGTCCCCACCCATGGGCAGTCACCACTGCACCTTAACTGCCCAAAAGGTGGCTGTGCTGGTGGCTGTGTAGGAGGGGTAGGCTGACTCATGAGTTGTGCCACTCGGGCCTCAAGCTGGCGTAGAGGTTCTGCAACAGAATGTTCAATCTCTCTATGCACCACAGCCTGGACCCTACGAAGGGTGATAAGTGCCTCTCCACCCACACTTTCATGGGGGGGGCAAGCCCCATCCCCTGCAGCACTTCCACCTGAAGGTGGTACAGGGCCAATGGACGAGGAGGAGGTCCCAGGCTGAGCACCGGATCTGCTGGTGCCAGGTGGCATGGCCAGCTGAGGTGAGACAGGTGGGTCTGCTGGGACCGGCCTTCCCATACGAACTATTTCTTGGAGAGTTTAATAAAGATATGGGTTAGTAACAGTCAACAGCATTGCCAGTTAGTTATAACAGCATGCAGAAGTATTCCCATTCACCCAACACACCAGATTTTCAACAGTTGAAAAGCAAGCATACCGCATGCATATATAGAACAATAGCGGACATTACAACAGCATGCAGGTTGAATTGATGGCAACAGGCCACCAATATTGTGGTATTTTAACAGGGCACATGCATAGAAATAAATGCACATATTTATAAACCAATAGGACATATGTCCCAGCAAATGTTTTGAGAATAGACATACCGACTGAGGTGTGGAATTGCATTTTTTATGCACATACAGTAGGGTGGAAAAAGATAGCTCAATTAACAACTTATATATCCTTCTTGTTTTCACTACATTCCTATTAACTGTAGTTATATGTCCCTTACATGTATTATTACACTACCCCATGTATTTATATTGTGCAACTGGATTTTGCTAGATCATTATATACATGAGCTGTATCTTACATACAAACTGTCCAAGATGCAGATGTTACTGCAACATATTTTGAGAGTTGCTCACACACACTACTGCTAAGTTGGTACACTGACAGCTCTACTTTCATATAATTATCTAGATATGTTCAGGTGAAAGTAACAGTTATATGTTAACAGCTCCCTACATTTCTGGCAGCACACTGACATTTCTGGGGAACACAATACCAAGCTACTCATGTGCCAGATTAACCTGTACATGCTGGGCATGAACCAACAGTTGAGGGCTGTAAATATGCATACAAGCTACTGGCACGCCCTTCATCCACGTTATGTGGGCCTACCCAAGTGTGGGTTGACACTGATTAATACTACACTACTATTTGTAGAATGCAACAGTACTACAACAACATATCAAAGAAAATGACACAGATGCACTCAATGAATCATGCATTTATTAAAGGATTATTACACCTTTATTTTCTGGGCTAAAAGACTTTTTGAAGGCTCTCTCATTTATTTTATATAACAGTACATGCAGAATAATTACTAACCTGCATCATGACGCAGCCTTTGCAGCCTGTCTTCATGGGCTTGCAGGTTCATAGCCCGGTCACCCGCAGCTGTGAAGTAAATGCAGTGATATTGAGACATACCTATCCATAGTATAGACAAGAATAGCAATTCTTAACTACTTAATACAATGGCTACTTAGTACTGGGGCATTAGGCATTGTACAGGATTCCTGGATCCACTGGTCCAGTTCATCCTCCCTACGTCGCTTCAGGTCAGAATAATGACTTGCTCACCAGTCCGAGGAATACCAGTGGCACTGTTGAGATCACGGGTAAGACTGTTCCAGGCCTCCGTTTTATATTGGGTACCCTGGTAGTGGCCCCGCAGGAGTCTTTCCTCATGTTTGTGGACGAGGAACCAAACCATAATTTTGGTCTCCTGGATGCCCCATCGTTGTGCTCTAAATTGAGTGCCCTCACCAACACCAGCCATGCTGACTGCAGAAGGAAGCTACAACCAGTTATAGCAAGTATTCCCACCTGTGGAGCTTAAATATGCCTCATTTCCCGCAGTTATTTGTGATTGGCCAGTTTTGGAAAAACTCAGCTGTAGGCACGCCTGCTTAGCTGATGTTGGCAATGTTTAAAATTCCTTTGATAGATATGTGTCTGTTGAAAGTGCATGTTTGTGAAATGCTGTCATGGCTTAGTGGTTAAGTATTGTGACTATAGTGCACAGTATCCTGAGTTTGAGCCTTGTCACTGCTTTTTATTTTCCTGCTGGGCAGACCTGACTGGTTAAGGAACAGTAAAGCAGGTGTGAGCATGTTTACCCGACTTTGCCCGACATTGTGCTAGTTAGCACGGTGCACAGCTACGCTCAAAGACGTTGTGGTTGCACTGGTTAGCACAGTGCACAGCTATGCACAATTGTATTTAAATATGCTCAATACTGGTAAAATGTGCTTAGCAGTGCTTTATATTGCTTAAAATAGGGTACTCATGCCTCAGAATGCATAACCATTTCGCCTTTATATATATATATATATATATATATATATATATATATATATATATATATATATATATATATATATATATATATAAAATTCGTTCACTACTACATTTAACATTTCAATGCTTTTTACAAAATTTATACATAAAAAATGTCAGGAAATATTTTTGTATACAGATTTCCCACAGAAAATGGAACGTGCAGTAGTGGGACTCGAACCAGGAATGCCTCCTCTTTGTGCGAAGGCTCGAACCACTATGCTATTGCTATGTTGCTTAGTTTGCATATATTTTTATTATTATCCTCTTCTGGTGTCTAAGCTGCTAACTGTAGCTAAGCAATGGGCAAACCCGTGCAAACACACGCAACTACGGGCAGCTATATCGGAAAAAAAAAATCTTTTTATTTTTAATTTTGTAAGTTGTTTAACATATGGGGTAGTGTAGTGTTACATTGTACACATGTGAGCGGACTCACTCATGTAACTGGAAGTTGTGGCATTTCTTCATTGCAGGGGCATGGATTTTTGGACTGTTCGTCAGTCCGACACGCCCCCTACACTCGTCCACGCTCCGTGCAAGCTTTAGAGTTGAGGCAGCGCATCCTCATTATTATGCATGGCGCGCTGCCATCATACTCTTACAGTGGCGTTTCTGTGTAAGACTAATCTAGTCTTACATGGAAGATTGGTAAACCCGGGACTATGTATAACACTGTTTCTACTTCTGTACCAATTATGTTTATTTTTTTCTTTATCTATGTTCTTGTCGGAGCTTTTCTTCCTGAGCCTCCCCTGAAAATGGGCTCTTTTAGGCCCAGTGGACTTTCCTGTCAAACAAATGCAATAAATAAATTAATAAATACATTTTATATATATATATATATATATATATATATATATATGTATATATATATATATATATATATATATATATATATATATATATATATATATATATATATGTATATATATATATATATATATATATAAAATGTAGATATATGTAGATGCAATTAATTTTATAGCATGTGATATCCTTTTAAGAGTATATAAGTGTCGAAATGGGTTAGATAGTACTGATGATGCTAACAGGCAAAACAGGTCTGTGATCAGTTTGCTACAAGTGTTGCTATGCTTATGGGCTTATGGTGATTAAATAGCTTTAAATTATTATTGAGTGCTGGTCATTTTTGATTGTTGAATCTGTTTTGGACTGTATATCTTTTGTTCATTCCATGCACTCATTTTTGTGTTGTATATATATATATATATATATATATATATATATATATATATATATATATATATATATATATATATAAAGACCTCCTGTGCACATCTGAAGTTTGAATGTGAGGAAAATTAAAGAAGTTATAACCACACCATCTCCAGTCCCACACCCACAACTTTCTGTACACACCTATGAGTAGGTATGAGTTTAGAAAGGTTGTGATTGGGCGGGGGGCAGAAGCCACCTCTAAGTCCATGTCAAAATCCACTTATACAGTCTAGAGTGTGTGGGATACCAGACATCTAAAAGCACTAAAGTTCTGAATGTTCTCAGGTGTATATTATGCCTTATTTGTGAAAGACAAATACTTGTCAATTGCATTCTTACTGCTATCCAGAAGAGTTATATATGTGTCCTATACTGGTTTTTTTGTGTGTATGTGTGCACAGATAAAAAAATCAGTGATATTTTCTACACAGACAAGGCACATTTACCTTTAGGGAAACTGGAGGAATGCCTGCCCACCTACTGCATGTTTTTAGGTTCTGGTTGAATCTAGAGCACATGGATAGAAACACATAGGGGCAGGGGAGGTCATGCAGACTGTACAAAGAAAAAGCCAAAACCAAACTCTGAGCCATTGCTAAGCATTGTGAAATGGCAATTATACTCTCTGTGCACCGTCACAATGAGCAGCTGCTTTTACACAGATCATCTTCCTGCCTAACCACCAAAGATAGCCACCTATTATGTGTAAAGTCTATTTTTGTGATAATTAAAATAATTTACACTCAGCTTGATATTCTTAAACTGCACCCCCAAACACACACACAGATATATGCATAAACAATGGCAATACTAGCTCAGTGAACCGCAGTACATTGTGCGGCACCAGTACAGCTGTACCAGATCAGTAACTGTTGTTTACCAGCCATCAGGAGCAATGCATACCTGTCACTGTCACTGATTTCACAGAATGTCCTTGATCTTTGTCTTATATTTTTGCCTCTTTCCTCACAAAAGTTTTGATTTTCTGGTAAGTCATTCAAAATTCCAGACAGCTAATAATCTCAGACATTCATATTCCTTATTTTTCAAAAAAAATGCATGTGATGCAAAATATGTTATCCTATTCACTTTTTACGTGAATTAGAGTAACATTTAGTTAATGGTTTTGGGTATTTATTCTGCCATTATATTTGGCTTTGCCTAGAATTCTTGAGCAAAGAAATTGAGAGGTATAGTATTTGGTCTCCTATCAGTATTTATAAAACTCCCTGAAAGAGAAAATCATCCCTGAAGATCCTAAGCATTTTCTCTTAAAATCCCAGGTATTAATCACTCTGTGCTGCAAGTTTCTACCATTTACCTTGTTCCTGTTCATTCACTGATTATTGGCTTTATCTTATCAGGGTCATATTTCAGCCCTTTTTAGGAAAAGCATATAATTGGAGAATGATATTTTTTTTCTCCTCAGCTTCCCTCAAGCAGCAACAGCTTTTGCAGGGCCCCAACACATTCATTGATGATTAGGGGGAGCCCCTTGCCACCATGGGTATTGTAGGTGCCTAAAGCCAGTTATTATTTAATTTTAGTGGAAAGAATGCCCACCATCAGGATTTAACTAAATCAAGTACAGTACGTCAGTGGTAAAGCACTTAATGAAATTATAAAGCTTTCTACTTTACAAAACACTGTTACTAAAACTGGAGATGTGTTTGAAATTTAAAGGTAAGGAATTGGTGGCAAATACTTAGAATTTTTCCTCCTATGAGCTGTTAACATCCACCTGGTTTGTTAAGTACATAAGATGAGTTACTTACTTTTGTTGGCTTAACAAATGTAACAAAATATCAAAATTGGATATCTTTAGGGGCTTCGGGTGTTGGGGGCTCCCAGTGACAGCAGAGCTGGCTGGTGCCTAAAACCAGCTATTCCTGTTGCAGTCTATATAACAAGTTAAATAAATAAATAAATAATACATTAACTGTCTGCATCATCTTCTAAAATAATCAGATTAAAACTAGCATTCAGCTAACTAATCTGATATTTCTATCTTAGCTCTACTGTAAAAGGTCTCAGCATATTATCACTCCCTTTTTTTCTTTGCCAGTATATTCCTCTCTGATTATTATAACTCTCCTTACTAACAGAATCCTCCAACCACTGGAGATGGCATCAGTCCTTTAACAAATGTTCATACTTGTCTTAATGTCTTATGTCTGCCAAACTATAGAATTTCCTAATGTGTTCTTAATGTTTATATCTGAAGGTTCTGTTTTCAAGAGTCTTCTTCATACTGCTCCATGTGTACTCACCTTGCTGTCCGTTTTGTATCAAAGCCATATTTGTATTACCATGTCTGTATTTTTTACAAAATGTTAATGCTTGATTACTTGTACTTGTACTAATGGAATTTGTCTTCCCAGGCCTCTGCTGAAAAGCGGTATTTTTTCATATACCCAGCCAGAATTTCCCAGCAAACAAATGCTAATGAATGAATAAATAAATAAATAAAGAAATGATGCCATGCTACCTCTGTTCTAAATTCCAGCTACACTGGGGGGACAGAGCTCTTTCTACACTTCCTGACTCTACTCCAATCCCAAAACTGTGTACATTACCTGGTTTGCAAGTAGCAAATACTGAGAGTCAACGACACTCTATGTTAATGGACATCAATTACTTATTTCTCACCTAACCTGACAAGTACCATGTCCATTACAGTACACCAGTACTGAGCTCACCAGAAGTCAGTCATAGCCACAGCTCCACCTGTATGTCGGCAATGGTACTGCAGGCATTTAACAGTGGAGCAGCAGATCCACAGAGCTGTCCATCACTACAGCAGCACTTGTATAGCAGACCTGAGAATACAAGGCATGCAGCCATTTCTCACATCAGACATGGCAGAGTGTGCGTGTTGTAGGGCTCCATTAATATAGCACAGCCCAAAAGCAGTAACAGCTTTGTTTTTCATTTGTATCAGACACATAAATCTTATTGTAAAACATCTACCATGCATGGGCAAATTCCCTGGCTCCTTCCACTCCTGGTATCAGCTTCCAATGTCATGTAGTACAACTGCATCTGTATGCGTCAAACTGGTACTACAAGCATTCAGGCTGCATACCATCTTCTACCTGTAGTGCTAGTGTGCACATACACATAAAGCTGTTCCTCCAACATTATTATCCATTCACTAGAATGGGCTATGCCATTAGAGACAATATTTTTATTGCTGTTCAGTGCCAGTGGACATATTCGCTGTCCTGTTATGTTGTGAATGTGATTCCTATGTTAGAATCAGGTGAACTGCAGAAGTAGCTCTCATTGGCATACATGGTTTTAGAACTTCAACAGCCATTTTACAGATCTGGGAATATTGTAAACATTTGGGGTATCTGCCCTGGATGGCCCTTTTGCCACATTTAATTAAAAAAATATTGTTTTGTTTTTAAAGAATAGTCCGATTGCACACATCTGTGTGTGCATTGTCTCACAGAAGTCTTATTCTTCCTTTCCACCAGCTCAAAATTTTAAATAGGTTTGTGTGAAATTTAAGGCTGATGTTCACAGAATTTGTAAGGGATTTGCTTTACTACAGATCGCAGATTTAGAATTGCTTGTCGAGTGTTCAATCTGCGATCTGCTTTACTGCAGATTTTTTACAGTGTGTGTATGACACAGATTTATATTTTGATTTACTTGTTAAGTGGCAGTTCACTGAATTTGTATGTGCTTTGCTTTACTACAGATCACATATTTACTTTTGTGTGTATGTAAAATGTCCCAGTTAGGGATACCTAGTGGTTAGTGTTACTTAAGCTTAAACCCTGTACCTTGGGTACAAGAAACAAGAGCCTGAATTCTCTACCCCTACCACCACTTGTTGAGTCTACAGAATGTCTGGAATGTTTAGCTTGATTCATACTTTTGGTCTGTTCCTCTTACAATTTGTGGTTTTCTGGCAAATCAGTGAGGACTGAATTCACTAAATAATGATAGCCATTTAAGTTTCTGTCTTCCTGATCTTTCAGGAAATGCATGATGACACAAAACATTTAATTCTAGCAACTTTCTAAGATTATGCAAGCAAAGTTTAAAATGTGTCCCTGGTTCTGGGTCGTGCCCCCCCCCCCCACACCCAATAAATGTTGGCTTTTTCTAGATTTCTTGTGCTGCAAAGTTGAAAGATATAGTTGAGTGTCAAGTGAATTTTATAAGGAGCTGAGAGCTTCAGAGGAAGAGTTTAGTGCTGCTTATGCCAAGTCTGTTTGCAGCATGCAACTGTTGTTTAGCAAATTATATCACTATTGTGTTAAACTTTTCAAAAGCCTTGTTAGTAGCAGAACAAGTAGTGTACTTGCATTTGATACAAATGCCTGTGGGTTCTACTCCCATACTATGTAGATGGATTGCTGATGCTATACTGTGTTGTACTTTAAAGAGGGTGGGTGCTGCAGTCCTGAGAATGTCATCATCTGGAGGAGATACATAGTAACTATGAACCTGTTATCAGTTTGCCATCCATTCCCTATTGCAATAATACCAATGTAACATAGGCAATTTATTTTTCAAAAACAACAGGTGCTTTATTTGTAGATGAAACAATGAAATGTAAAGTTGTTTGCTGGCAGCAACCTCTTCATTAGTTACAGATCTCTTTAATGTGGAATTATTTAGATGACTTTTACTTCTGGATAGATTGTGCATATTTACTGATATTGGTGGATTATAATGACAGAAGTCTGAGTAGACCTTTTATGACAGAAATGTTCTGAATTTGGCAGTTTTGTCATTATTGGTTCATGCATTTTGTTTCATTGTTTACTGGAAAAACATTCAAAACAATAAATTTAAAACACACTTTAACAAGTGTGTTGTATTACACAAGGAATATAATTTAATACAATCAGGAAGGTGAATCAAAGAATACATGTATATCTGCATGGTCCTAAATATGTGTGCAAGGGGCCTATGATTTTAAAACAGCCCAAAGGTAAACTTTATCTGCCACTGGCCAAACGCATTTTCCTTTGAATGTGAGTTTCAATGCTGCTTCAATGAATGTGAGTATTAAGGGCAGAGATGATTTAATGCTAAGTCTGTTTTCATTGTGAGACTGTATTGCTTTGTTTAGCAGATATCTATCAGTATTAATGCTATAACATTTAAAATAAAAGTTTTAAATTAAATCCAAATAATAACTGTAGAAGTAAAGTGTAAAACAGTATGCACATTACAGTGTTTATGGTAAATGTGGACAAATAGCCAACTAATGGAACACTGGAATGGCTGCAGGGGGGGGCCCATTTGACCATGATTTTGTGAAGGGTGGGTGGCAAACTCAAAGGCAGCCCTGGATGGCACAAACGCTAGGTATGCCACTGTAGAAAGTTTTTCCTGAAAAGATTTCAAGCCTGCATAAACTAAAAGCACTGCTGATGATTCCTGCTGGGTGAGGAAAGTAAACCTATCATTTTTTTGTTTATGAGTGACATAGCTGATTTCTGTTTTACCTGTTCCATTTTGTTTTGTGTTTAAAGAAATCTGTTTGGCCTGGTGTTTTTGTGCTATGTGAAAGATAGACACTTAGATTATCCAGGCTGCACATTTCATGTTTTTTTTTCCATTGGTAAAACTGTTTCTTGAGTGGTACTTAAATACACAGTGAATTTCTGGGTCTTTTGTCTTTTTCTGCAAAGATTTTAAGACTGCATAAGCTAAAAGCACTGCTAGTGATTCCTTGCTAATTATTTTTCCTACCTTATCCCACCCACTCTCCTCTTCATTGATCTGCTTTTTAAACCTGATGGTTGTAAGCTGCCTTCACTTACTGTAAATTGAGCTTAATAAACTCCTTCCTTTCTATACTGCTGTTGATATTGAATTATTTATTTGCCTTTCCTTGTGCATATATTGAACAAGTGCGTTTTTGACTCTTATTGTCTGTTCTACTGCTTTACTTGCTCTGGATAGTGTCATTTTACACTATAACAAGCACTTGTTTTTACCTCAAGAGGTCAGTGGATTTTCCATCTAGTGTACTGGAAGGTAGCCTGGTGTGTTTAGGTTGGGGAAACACTTGAGATTTCTGCATGTAGTTTTATTGGCTGGAGGGCTTATTAATCAGCTTATCTTGTTTTAATTCTGTACAGTTGAGTGTCTGTTGGCTTATTTCTGCAAAGAGAGATGCTTTTATTGAATAATCAAACTTTTATAACCTGTTTAAAGTACATTGTTGTATCTGTATCTTTAAGTTTGTTTGTGGTAGCATTTTTTATATTTTAAGTTTGTTTGTGGTAGCATTTCACACCGGACACTCCTTTATTGTGCTTTTACATTAGAAGTACTGAGATTATTCATCTAGTGACAGGAGGTGTTTATCTGTCTATCTGATCTGGGAAACACACAAAAGGGCTGTAAGTGGGGGTTTTTGCACTTCTCTTATATACTGTGACTGTACTTTAGCAGTTTCCTAAGCTATTTGCTGTTATTTTTCACTTTATGGCAAAGAAAACCTGCACTGTCTACTGCTGTTTAAGTAGCTAATTGCATGGTATTACATTGTATCTGTTAGTTATAGGGCTGGTGTAGGTAGTTTGTGTGGTCCTGTTATACTTGGGCTTCAAACCAGCTATTCTACATTAAGAAGTTCTTTTTCTACATACTTGTGGCAGAAATGTGCTGATTTAACCTGTCTGAGTTGGGATTTGCTGATGGAAGGCTTATTGTGTGCTTTACTGATTGTTAGCTTAAAACTTGTTTTTCTTTGTTTGTATTTAAACCTCAGTTTTGCATGATGTCACTTTTCATGCATACAAAAACCTAGAACCTCAGTTTTTCCCAAACAGCTTTCAGTGAGTGAAACTCTTTCAAGCTTTTCTGCTGCTTTAGAAGTAATGCAGCTTTGCACTGATCAGCACTGCCTTATTGATCAACCTTAACCTACACAAAGTATAGGACCTTCTTGTAGTCTCAGAGCTACCAGCACAGTCCTGTCAAATAAACCCATTCCTTTCTCTAATATAACATACAGCAAGAGCCTTCTAGCAATGATGGGCAGTTTCCCATCATCTCTTTGGCCAGCCTGATAGACATGGGCATCCTGAGGCAACATAGCAATTGTCTCATGTACACTGACAACAACTTACTCCTGAAACAAACAAATTCTTTATGTGTGAGATGTAGTTACACTATGAAATTGGAAGCAAGACTCTCACATAAGGGCAAGTTGAATGCTAAAAAGGTTGTCAGTGCACACTTCCCACACTAAATAAGGAGATGACACATAAAACCCAAATATGCCGAAGTACTCACTAGTAACTTCCCAAAAGATCAGAGGCCTCCTAAACAGAAACCACTTACCCAGATAACAATGCAAAAAAACAACCACAACACATAATAACATACACACACCAGTGTCTCAACAAATAAGCCCATAAGGTGTAACACCACAAAACCTAATGTATTAGTCATAGGTGACTCCATTGTGAGACACATGGATGTTCCCCTCGGCAGGATGGATAAGAAGTGGGTTACTATTAGCTGCCTGTCAGGTGACAGGATACATCAAGTCACTCAACCACAAGTACCAGTATGACTCTATCATAGTCCATATGGGGGTGAATAACTTGAGACATACCTCACTGGACTATATGAAGACAGACATGACTGAACTCTCAGATTATGTTGTCACAGGCATGTATAAGCCAAGCCTTAAGCAGCATTCTACCTTCTCCAGGAATGATGCCACAATACAAACAAAAAATGATTGACTTTAACAATTGACTTAGCTTCTGGCATCAATCCAAGGAGATACAAGGGGATCTGTTACTCTGAGAAGATATGGTCAACAGGCTATGCTGTTTTGCCAGGGGTGGTCTGCACCTGTCTCCTCCATGATTTCAGTTATTGACAAAGACATTAGCCACCTCTAGTGTGCTTTTTTAGGCAGTGTCAAAATCACCAACCTCCCAACATAACAAAACCCTCTCTAGATATACCCAAGGTACTGCTGCTTAATGCTAGGAGTCTAAACAAGAAACACTCTTCACTTTGGAAGTTGCTGACATCTGTGCAGCCACTGAGACATGATTCAAAGGTGCAGAAAGCACCCCAGCTGTGCAGGACTACAATGCCTTCCACATGTTCAGACCACAAACTAAGCATGTGAAAGAGCCAAAGGAGGAGGTGTATCCATCTTCATTAAGGATAATACACCTCAAGACTGGTGAAACAGTATGACTCTCTCTTGAGCCACTCCATGTCCAAGTAACTACAGGCAAAGCCCTCTACCACATCATGGCTAACTATAGGTCCCCCACCATGAAACAGGAAAAGCGTACCGCATACCTGGGCATACTAGACTCACTTGCCATACAGCCCAACACCTTACTCATGGGTGATTTTAATTATCCTACCATCGAATGGGAAACATACATGACCACAAACATGCTGGCTCAGGCATTCTTAGGCTTTGTTAATGCAAATACTCTAGAACAGTTAGTCAGTATGCTCCCAAGACTCTGAAATGTCCTGGACATGGTAATCACTAACATGGGAGAGCATTGCCCCCCCCCCCCCCATGTGATGTCCTCCCTGGTAAGATCAGACCATAAAGCCATCTTGTTTGATGTAATTATAAGACCAGATATCCAATCAAGCTAAACAATGCTTAAGAATTTTTTCAAAGACAAATTACCTCCTACAAAGTGGTGACATAAAAAGTTTCAAAGCCCCCTCAAACACAAATAACATGGATTCCTATGCATATGTGTACATCAATGCCTTGTATAACTACTTAAGCAGTTATTTAGAATCAACTGTAAGTGACTGGATTAAAACTAGGTCTTGCAGAAAAAATATGCCGCCCTGGTGGACCCGAAGTATAAAATGTCTATACAACAAAAGAAAAAAAAATGATGTCCAAGAACAAGAAAGAACTGGCTCATCAGAGGAAGAAAAACTTCTCTAGCTTAAAGAAACAAATTAGATATCTTATCAAGTCCCCCAAAGCTAATTACAAAGCAAAGATAGCCTCCCTAGCTAAGGATAATCACAAGGCATTCATTAACTGCATCTGAAATCTAAAACAAAATACCCAGCTATGCAGTGAACTGACTGTGGGTAGCAACACCCATACTTAACTGGAGGTAATAGCCAACCTGCTGGCTGACAGATCCCTCCAGTCATCCCCCAAAATATACCTGTCACCATTCCTCAGCCTATTTTTCAAGAGAGCAGGTCATCTTGGCAGTCTCCAAGCCAAAGACATGACATTAGTGGGACCAGACAACATCTGTGTTTGCCTTTTAAACAACTTAAAACATGACCTGGCAGACCTACTTGGATCACTGTAGCCTGTGAACTGGCTATATTCATCTATATTCCTGTGGAATGGAGGACAGAAAAAGTAATCCCTCTGCACAAAGGGGGACCATCAACTGGCCCTGAGAATTATAGGCCCATAAACTTGACTAGCCTTATCTAGCAGGCCTTTGAAAGAATCACTATAGATGTTATTAACAAGGACATAGGTAATCTCCAAACTCTGAGCCAAACCCAGCTTGGATTCATTAAAGGTAGATCATGCCTGTTAAACATGGTTGACTTACTTGATAAAGTCACCAAGGCCCTGGATAAAGCAAAGACAGTGCATACTACCTACCTCGACCTAGCCAAGGCATTTGACACAATCTTCCACTCAGGTATTATAAAGAAACTCTCTCAATTGGAAATTCACCTCTACATTACCAGATGGGTAGGCAACTGGCTCACCGACAGGACACATACTGTCAAAGAGGGTGACATCACCTCTAGCAAAAGACCAATCACTAGTGGCATACCATAGGGTTCTCTGCTGGGATCTTTACTGTTCAGAATGTATTTCGCAGGAGTCCAAGCAAACTTGGATGGCCTGTGGCTAACCAAGTTTGCTCACAATTGCAAACTGGAAGCAATTATTGAGTCTTCCAAATGTGTTACTATACTGCACATAAATGATGGAAGCCAAAGCCATGGATTAAAGCTAAATGCAAAACAATGCATTATAATTCCCTTTGGGAAAGCTGGCATCCCTGCAAGAAATTATGCAGTACACAAAACAAGTATTATGTGGCAAGACTGAGAGCTCTGTCACTGTATTCTGTCTCCTACAGGTTGCTAAGGGGTGACATGTGCCTGGCTTACAGGGCAGTCTCTGATGAGGCCCTGATGGAAATGCTACACATTCATAAATCAAACTACATGACGGTCACTCACTTCAGAGATCTTAACCTAGCCTCTGGCATGAACAGGTCATGCTGGAGAGATAGATACATCTCCCAGAGACTGCCACTTCTCTGGCTGAAGCTTCCAATTCATGTGAAACAGAGCCCCTCCCTGACCTTCTTCAAATGCAACCTAGATCAATGGATGGGTGACCACAAATTCACTCCTGGGATAGTGCCCATATCCCTCCTGAAGAGAAGAAGTCAATATTAATGGATCTATATCATATTATCACAAATTTAAAATGTCAAACGTCAAAAGAGCGAAAGTGCCGAAAAGTCAAAGTTCCACTTCTGAGATTGCAGTACAGTGAAGATTGGGATATTTTCCCTTTCCTCACTGTAGTGCGATCTCAGAGTGGGAATATATATTTAGTGGGGGGTGTGGGGGGGCACGGCCTCCCATAATACGGAATTCAAATTTCTGCATTTTTGCTCTTTTGAGCATTCAACATTTTTCATCTTCAATAATATATGATATAGACGCGATATTAACTACTATAGACCCCTATCTCTGCAAACGTCACTCACCTAACCACCAATAATTGGGTCAATGCAGGATAAATACAGCTAGGCTTGTAAGGGCTTTAGGGCCATTAGTTTAGTAACCTTTGATGAACCTAGGAACTTAAAGGTGCCCAGTCAGTTGGAATGGGGGGGTAGCTTTTGGAACTCATTTGAAATATGTTTATGTATTTTAAATCTGGCTAAATCCAGTTTACAGAAGTAGTTTTAGTTTAATCATTATATTCAGGCTTTGAGTAAGCCTGTGTTTTTATTCATTCTGCCTTCCTAAAAGTAAGCATGATTTCAAAGTTCATGGCAAACTAGCTCTATGATTTTAAGGCACTTTCCATTTCTTCATGACTTAAATGCAAGTACTTAAATGCATGGCAGTGTTATCTCAAGGAAGTAACCACATATAAAAAGATGAATAAAATATAAAGTACTTAAACTGCAGCAATAAATAGTGGTTTGAAGGGGTCAGGCATCAGACCACTCAACTGTCCCTATTTTGGGGAACATATCTACTTTCAGGCCTGATATACCCCTCAACATTCTGTACCTATTTTTTTTTTTTGGGGGGGGGGGGCATGTCTCTATCCTCAGGCTTGATTTACCATTTCACATAATTTTTTGAAACTATTAAACAGAAAATCACATTAGATGACCAGCATACTAGTGGCAAACAATCATTTAAATAAAGAGGTCACACATCTTACATCTGTTTTTTTCAGAAACAAAAATTAAATATACAGTTCATTAATATCTGCAGCTTATTTGATAATGTGCTTATATTCTCCTATCAATTTTATCATTACTGTAAGCTGGGGAAGTTATGTGTAATTTGGTATTCATATTTTATGCTAGTAAATGTCCATTTTTTTGGCTGGATGGATCTACTTTTCAAGGGCCTTTATACCTTTTCCAATGATTGCAGATTGAAAGGTATAGCAAGCACCTTCATGTACCCTCTTTCTTATGTATGTTAACCTCAAACTCACACTAACTTTGGGAAAGAATAAAATGCACTTTAAAGTGCATTCTCTTTTCTGCTCTTTTTCCATCTTAGTGTGATCTTCATTCATAGACTAACAGTACAGGCAATAAAATATTCAGATATAAGAAGACTCAGCAAATACAATCCAAGCAAGATGCACATGCAACAGATTTGAATTAGTCAATTCATTAGGACATAATAAGAAATCTTTGGGAATCAACTGTCAACATTAATTAGCTGTTTGTATCTTCAGATGCAGTGCATCATTATGTCTCAGTTTTCATACACAAAGCTGACCATAAACTTTGGGGGTTAGTCCCAAACATTAGCATTATGGTGGCACAATGCCAGGGCACTTCTATGGGCTAGGCTTGGAAAGGCTCCAGGGTCATTAGCCTAGTACATGCCTATAAACCTATGAACCTATGGCTAGAGCTCTGACTATAAATACATCAAGAGTAGGACCATGTTTCCAGATTCACTGTTCAAACTGACGGCATTTAGTAATGTAGACAAAGGTTAAATTATTAAGGCAATCGCTGTCTATAAATGGAGAAGTAAATTATTGTAGTCCTTTACATTACACAGTGTCCATAGCTTGTTGTGTACAGTAGCACTTCCCATGAGGACATTTTCTTAATTTTCTATGGTGGTTAAATTTTGGGCTTATTGTGCAATGTTCTAATGTTCTAGCCTGCACCAGTAAATGTGTTCCCAATAAATTTTGTTGGCTCAACAAAGAGAACTTCAAAGAAATTTGACTTTTTTAATCTACTTATACCTAAACTAATTAAAAATGATCAAACTGGATTTATTTTAAATAGACTAGTGCAGGATAATATAATGAGAATACATACATTAATAGACTATGCAAACAAAAATAAAAAATAACTTTCTATCATTAGTCTGGATGTAGATAAGGCTTTTGACTCAGTTAACTAAGTGTACCTGCTTAAAGCACTTAAAGTATATAATTTCTCACCTGAGCTAATTGCATTCATTTCTAAGTTATACAATAACTGCTATGCTTGTGTTAAAATATGTTCTTTTCTTTTTAATTCCTTTAAATTACAAAAAGGCACAGCACAAGGTTGTCCATTATCACCTTTACTTTTTACATTAGCAAATTAGTCCCATTTGCTAATAGTATTAGATCCAATAAGAACATTAATAGCATCAAAATAAAAGATTTCAAACTAAAATTTCAACTCTTTGCTGATGATATTTTACTAACAATATGATATATAAAGAATTCATTTGAACATATAATTAGTTCTTTGAGTTAGTTTGAAGAAATCTTGAATTTAAATTTAACCATAATAAAACAAATACATTATTAATTCATTAAAAAAATCATATAAAAATATTCCAACTTCAGTTGGAACAGCAATCAAATGAATACCTTAGTATAACCATTATGTCTAACAGTAAAGATATGATGCAAACAAACTTTCACTAGGTTATATTCAGAATTTTTAGTTTAGTCACAAATTGAAACAAATTCTTCTTTATCATGGAAGAAAGATTAATGCTTATTAAGGTGGCAATTCTCCCTAAATATTGTTTGTCTTATAATCTTTAGTACTATCACCACCAAAGAAACTAATGAAGAAGATAAATAATATTCTACTTAAATTTTTTTCCCATACTAATAAACCAAGAGTTTCCTTTTATTGGCACAGAAAAGGTTGAGATAATGGTGGAATAGGATCTGATATTCAATAGCTTTCTGGATAAATTCATCTTATGATTCAAAATGGAAACAAATACATTAAGAAATATTAATAACAACTAATACATAAATCATGAGTAATACACAAATAGTCCCTAATAGTTTTATCTAATTATAAATGATTTTTGCATAAATGAAATTACACCCTTTTCTCGATTTCTCTATTTAAATAACATTATTTCCTTTTTCCAAAAGTTCATATATTCTAACCAGTGTATTAAAGATTTAATATTTCCTATGTTTCAAATTACATATGCAAAAGACTGCATAGAAAATTGTAACTTCAACAAAATGCAAGTATTGAAAAAACAAAGTAACTTAATATAATGGCACCATTTCATAAATTGTATTGATATATATATATATATATATATATATATATATATATATATATATATATATATATATATATATATATATATATGGTTCTAGTTTACATAACCGACAGCTGCTTTCACTGACAACGAATGTGCGAGCGCCAGAAGATCGACAATCCGGAAGACCGACACTACGGATCAAAACACAGACACCGAGGATAGTGACTTGGAAAAAGGCTGTGTAAGTATGCGGTGGTGATGGACGTTAGGGTGCGAGTAAGGTAAGTGTGGATATTGACGGTCTGTGGGGATAGGGGTGGGTTTAGTGATTTAGGGTCAGTCTTGGGTTAGGTAAATGCGGTAGTGATAGTGTTTGGGTTAGGGGGTTAAGTGAGTTAGGTAGGGCCCGTGTTAGGTAAGTGTCTTGTAGTAGTATTTTTGGGTTAGCGGTTAAGTGAGTTAGGGTTAGGGCGCGGGTTAGGTAAATGTGCGGTAGTGATAGTGTTTGGGTTAGGGGCGGGTTAAGTGAGTTAGGGTTAGGGCCTGTGTTAGGTAAGTGTGCGGTAGTAGTATTTTTGGGTTACGGGTGGGTTAAGTGAGTTAGGGTTAGGGCGTGGGTTAGCTGAGTGTGCGATAGTGATGGACCTTAGGGTAAGGGTTTGGGTTAGGGTTGTAGATAGTTGTGTATGTGAGGTTTAGTGTGGGTTTGTGAGGATTTTGGTGTGCTTGTGTTGTGTGTGTGGTTTTTAGACAGGGGATGTGTTTTGTTAGTTGATTGTTGTTATTGTGGTGTGTGCAGCGTATGAGGTTTCGTGTTTGTGGACCGTCGGTTATTTGTTTGTCGGGCATGTGAGGTTTCGTGTTTATGGTTTGTCGATTATGTGGTGTCGATGTTTGTGTTGTCGGTGTTTTGCAGTGTCGGTTATGTAAACTAGAACTATATATATATATATATATATATATATATATATATATATATATATATATATACTGCTGAAAATTTAAGGACCAAATACAATCAAGATTCTGAGAACTGATTATTTTTTCAACTATTTATAAACTTTATGAGCACAGAGATTAATAATATATTTAACCTAGATAAGAAATTGTTCCCCAACATTTTGGAATTCTTAAAAAATATCAGTAACAACGCAATGAAAAATAAATCATATTTATCACAAATTTATAAAATTCTAAAGTTAGATTTCACATACTTAAGATAATTCCTATTGGGACTACTCCTCAAAAATTAATAATGAAGACTTCTCTGAAAAATACAAGAAAATATTTATTTATTTATTTATTTCCAGCTTGATGACCGGGGAGGTCCACTGGGCTCAAGCAGCCCGTTTTCAGTGAAGGTCTGGGGAGAAAAGCTCCACATTACATAGAAGTAAATCTAAACTTACAATTACAATCATAGAATTATATACAGAGATGTAGTGAATTACAAATATAAAAGATGAGCACTCTTTATGACATACAGACATAGTTAATTAGAGAGCCATTTGTACAGCATATGGTTGAACTGAGGCAGCAGAATAATCTGAACAAAATACTAATAACTATCAAATTGTAACGTTTCCTGTTGGTAGTTACAAAGACTGAAAATTTGAAAGATAGTAGTAATTATTTTTTTTTGTAGAAAGTGGGAGAAATAATGGAGTACGGTACTGTGTATACAATGTATACATTCAAGATAGTGGCGGTAGAAGAGAGAGGTAGCTGAGCAGTAGAGAAGGAGGTAGATGTTTAGCAGAAATAGATTCTGGTGTAAGCAGAGAGAGGCAGAAGTATGGAGGAGAAAGAGGCAGTTGTTTTGTAGAAAAAGTGGAGTACACACATAGCATAGATAATTAACTTAGCATCATCTAGGAAAGAGTAGAGATAGAAAGCTATGTACAGTATTTACATTATATACATTCAGGTTTGGTTGTTATATTACGTTGGGTTCAGAGAGAGGCAGCTGAAGAGGAAAATCAGCAGGGTGTAGAGGTAGATGTGGAAGTACGTGAGTAGGAGACAATAGCAGGTTTAGGTAGGTAGAATACAGTTACATTTCTAGTTATGAGAGAGGTAGGAATGGAGCAGAGACTTGAAGTGTTCAAAATTTTTAGAGATTTGTAGTGGGGGTGGGAGAGTGTTCCATTTTTTGGCTAGGGAAAAGGATAGGAGAAGCTGGCCAGCAGGACGTTTTGGTTTGTATACAGGAAGTAGATTTTGTTGGGCAGATCTTAGGGGTCTAAGAGGTGTGAAAATGGTAAGATATTTGCTAGGGCAGGGCATGCAGTAGGTTTAAAGATTAATTTGTGGGCTGTAGTCAGTTGGAAGTAGTCAAGGTAGTTGGGAAGCTCTAGCCAGTTTAGCAGATGGAGGGAGGTACAATGGTGGGAGGAGTGGTTGGATTTAGTAGCGAATTTAGAGATTTTGTTGTAACAGGTTTCTAGTTTAGCAGAGATGGTGGAAGAGAGGTTGGTTAGTAGTGGAGCACCATACAGCAATGATGGTAGTAAGTAGGTAGTGGCAAGAGTTTGCCTTGTAGAGAGAGAGAGAAAAAGTGAGAGTTTCTGTATAGTATATCAAGTTTCTGATGGGTTTTCTTAATATTTAGTTGGACATGTGTATCGAATTTCAGGTGTTCATCCATGGTAACCGCAAGAAGTTTAGCAAAAGGAACAACTTCAATAGTGGAGTTGGTATTGGTGATGATATTGAAGGATTGTTTGTTGAGAGGGAGGGCTTTTGAGGGGGAGAAAATAAGTATTTTGGATTTGTTGGCATTAAGGGAGAGATAGTTTTGAAGCATCCAGTTGTCTGTAGTTGTAAAGGCTGCTTGGATTTTAGCCTGGAGCTCGGGAAGGCTAAGAACAGAGCAGACTAAGGTGGAGTCATCTGAATATTGCACTATTTGAGTGCTAGGAATCGCAGAGTGAAAACCATTGATGAATATATTGAAGAGCATTGGTCCAAGTATAGACCACTGGGGAACCCCTGTTGGGGTAGGAAGGAAGGTTTAGGTACCAGTTTACCATTTCACAGCCTGAGATCTGTCAGAGAGATAACTACTGAACCATGTAAGGGAGTTTTGGGAGAGGTTGAGGTTAGAGAGGTTATTCAGAAGATGGGTGTGGGAGACAGTGTCAAATGCCTTGGATAGATCGAGAAGGACAGTGGAGACAATTTCTCCTGAGTCCCAGGCATGCTTAACTATGTCTAAAAAAGAGAGAAGAGCAGTTATCATACTATGGCCAGGACAGAAGCCATGTTGTGTAGTGGTGAGGAGTTGATTATTGATGAAGTAGGGCATGAGTTGCAGGTGGATGCATTTTTCAAGGATTTTTGAAATTGGGGAAAGAATGGCTATTGGTCAGGAGTTAGAGATGCTATTGTTTTTGCCTCCTTTGTGGAGGGGCAAGATGAAGGCAGCACGCCATAATTAGGGGACATAAGATTCCTAGATAGATCTATTGATGAGAATGCTGATGGGGATGGCGATACCTTTTGCAGCTAGCTTGAGAAAGAGTGAGGGGATATTGGGGGCATTAGAGCATGGCTTAAGTTTGGAAAGAAGCTTTTTGATGTAGGAGGTAGAGATGGGTTTTAGATGAAAAGTGGGGGGAGGATTAGGAGTGGGGGAATGAGGAGAGGAAGGGGAAGTGGGATTTGGAGGAGGGGAGGAGATGTGGTTGGGGAAAGTCTTAGTAAGTTCAGCTATAGAGTTATTGTTGTCAGGACAGGGATTGGATTTGGTACCAGGGTGCAAAAGAGAGTTGATGGAGTTCCAGAATTGTTTAGGATTTTTGGAGTGGGAAGCCTGGAGTCTGGTGTAATAAGATTTTTTATCATTTGTAACATGCTTTTTGGTGAGATTGCGGAGTTGCTTATATTTAAGGAGGGCAGCAGGGTCTTTATTTTTGTTGTGAAGTTTCCAGGTCTTGTTTCTTTGTAGCATAAGTGATTTGGTGTCCTTTGTTAGCCAAGGGGTGGAGTGGGTTTTTTTTGTTTTTTTCTCGGTGGGGCTTGGATGTTTAAGTTGTTTAGGAAGGTAGTACTGAAGAAGTCTAAGGCCTTATCTAGTGGAAGAGTTTTTAGGATGTCCCAATTTGTTAGTTTAAGGGTTTCAGAGAATATAGAAGGGTTAAAGTTTGTAAGGTTAAGAGTGTGAGTGTATGGGTGTTGGTGAGGGGAGTAGTGTATAGCTCAGTGAATGAAGGCTGGGAGATGGTCACTCATTGTGTCAGGAAGTGAGAGATCTTATTAGGATGGGAGACTAATATCCAGTCCAGAGTGGAGCCTGGGGGATTGTTTCTATTGGGTCTGGTAATGCCATTTGTTAGTTGGGTGAAATTAAATAGATTGATAGATAAGGAGGGATTATTGCTATTGATTATATTCCAGTCGATATTCACATCACCTAATATGTATGTCTCAAGCTTAATGTTAGTTGAGGTCCATAGGAGTATGTTTTCTAGAGTGGTAGTATTATCTCCAGGGGGAATATAGAGGGCCCTCACACAAGTACTCATAGTTATTCATTTTGAGAATTCCTATGAGTAGTTCAGCATTGTTGAACTGAGGAGTGGGGTTTTGGTAAGGACAGAGGTTCAGTAGGCTGTCATAGATTAAGGCTACTCCTCCTCCTTTTTTATTTTGTCGGTCGCATCTGAGTATTTGACAGCCAGGGGGTACAATCTCAGAGTCAGTAATGTGGGGTTTCAGCCATGTCTCTGAGACTGCTACTATATCTGGTAGAGAATGGTTTAGCCAAGCATGGAAGAGAGCTATTTTATTTTTTATACCCTGGGCATTAATGGCAATGAGCTTGAGGTATTTGTGGTTGGTGTTATTTGCAGAGATAGGGGGAATGAGACTGTTGCTAGTCTTGGGTCCAGGGTTGGGGTGAATATCTCCAGCTAGGACTAGCCAATTAGAGGAAGAATGGAGCAGGACCTTTGGTTTGCAGTTTGAGGTAGTGGGACTGATAATTTTACTTCGTTTATAAGAGGCTTTAATGAAATGCTTAGAAATTTTCATTTAAAATAGTAAAGAGGGTTATGTTGAAGTAGTGAGGGGGATATATTGTGAAAGTGTGAAGTGATGGGGTGAGGATGGGGAGAGTGGAAGAGGTGGGAGGAGAAAAGGATGGGTATAGTTTGTAATAGGAATAGGAGGTTGCATTGAAAATAGTTATTAGAATGAGAATGCTTATAGAGGAGAAGAGGGAAGTTTGTGGTAGTGGAGGAGTCATAATTAATTGTAGGAAATTAAATGTGGAGCAGGAAGCTGGAGAAATAGTTGAGTATTTAGTGAAAAGGAAAGGAGTAAGGTTGAGAGTGCAGGCTAGAAAGGGATAGAGATGGGGAGGGATTACTTAATTGATGAATGCTGGGAGGGGGAGGGGTAGAGAATTGGATTGGCTTAGGGGAAGGGGAGGAGATACAAGGTTAGAATAAAGCTAAGTGTACTGGAGTGGGTGGGAATTGAGGGTAAGGTAGGGTAGCGGAGTGAGCTTGCAGGGTGAACGGAGTGGGTAGAACAGGTAACTGATAAGTTTCAGCAAAAAACAATCTGAGAGCTGCTGACTACTGGGTACTGTAGTTGGAAAGAGTAGGCATGGAGGGAGGAAAACAGGGAAGAGAAAGGAAATAGATAACGTAGTGCAATTACAGTGAAAAGTAGCAGATAGAATGAGGAGTAAAGGATGGGCAAGAAAAAGTTCCTAGTCTACTTTAGATTGCTCAGGGCTAACACTTTAAACAAGTTAAAAACAGGGGGAAAGATGGCAGTATTAATAATTATCCTAGTTTAGAGTGCCATCTAGTGGGCAAAGTGAAATATTACAGTAGAAGTGGGAGAACAGAGATAGATGATGCAGGGTTTGCAAAGGCTCCTGAAAATAACTAGTTGCAGGAGACAACACAAGCAGAGGGAAAACTAGTAGCAGAAGACAGTCCAAGGAGAAGGAAACCTATAAGTAGTAAGGGGAGGGGAGGGGAGTATGGCTGCTGGGTAGCCTGGCTAGGTCACGTAATTACATACATACATCAGTTAATAAGCAAATGTTCAGCTTTACCGTTAAGTTAGAATAACATGTACTTTCTTGCCTCCTAGTGAACAGGGTTCCTAAGCAGGCTGGCAAGTTTCTTTGCTATGGAAGAGTTAGGAAGATTTGTTTGCTGGGGGTACTTTCACCGGGTAGGTAGACTCTTTACAGTTCTACTGCAAGATAGATGATTCAAACCTATTAATATGAGAAGTGTAGCTTTAACTTGCATTCCTTCAGTCTGTCACATCTGGAATTCATTGGGTCATAGTTCTGGCTTCTTTTCTTTTCTTCCTGCTCTCTGTTCCTATCTTGGAGATAAGAAACCATTTTGTGCAGCAAGGAAACCTGATACAAGAGACCAAAGAACTTTTTATGACCTGCCAGCACATGAGATACAATCAGTTATAGCTTCAAGCAGTAGATTTATGGATTCCTCTTCATTTTATTTCCTTTTGTATCTACAGATTTCATCTTTCAAAAGAATACACTTATATTTCAGAACTTATTCACTTTCTTAAATCAGTTTTACAGCCACTGAATGCTCTTTTCCTTTATTTTTCCCTCTGCCATTGCTGACATTTCCTACCATCAAAAAAAAGAAACACCTTTGCACAAAAGGCGCGGAAGTAGTTTAAAAGTTGGTGAGAGGGAATAAAATATATAAATAAAACTATTTCATTATATTGGAAACTTTTCGCTTGGAATTTTTTACACATTGCTTTTGTCACTTCTAAAAATATATAATTATGTATATATCAAATAGAATTAAATTCTAGAGATGTGATTCTGAAACAATAGCTGATTGGGCACATATGGTATATGAATGTGAAGTCATCTCCCCTTTTTAGAAAGTAATTCATAAGTTCATTCAAGCTCTATGGTCAAATAGATGTAATATTTCTAAATTTTTAGTTTTATTTAATGCTCAGATTCCTGAGATAATTCCAAAAACCCAAGTGCCTCTTCTTTGGTCTATTCTTGCTATAGCCAAAAAAAGTAATTATTAAAAATTTGAAAAGTAAAGTTATCTACTCTGTTGTTGAATTTATTAGTATGGCAAACATTGTTTGCTGTAGTTAATTGCATACTATAAAGATGAGAACTTCTAATATTATACATTCATAAAAACCTTGGCTTAAAGTTAAAGACTTGCTCAAAAAATATTAATTGTTGTTGATATGTATAACTTTGATGTATTGATCAGCTGTCAACCTATGTAAATAGTTATTTGTTTGCTTTATAATTGATTTGTTTATTTATTGTTTTAAATGAAATAAAAAAAAAAAAAAAAAAAAAAAAAAGAAATTTGATCTCGAACTATTTACCAGGTGAATCTTCAAAAATTGCCTGTGGTCCTACATAAGTATACATTCACTCACAAAGATAATATTTGCTACAGTTTGACTTGCACACTGATTTAGCTAAACTAAAACTGTATGCAATGGAATGCTCGGTTGAACTTCAGTCTACAGTTACACTCATAAAGCTATATTAATACAAGCTCTAGATTCACTTGGCATTATCTAGGTGACTATTATATTTTATAGGTGACTACATTTGAGGTGCATCTCAATACTAAACAATTCCATGCCCTCCACACTTATTTTCACATGACAAAATATACACGATTAAATACCACAGGGTAACCTTGCAAGAGGGGAACATTTTGATTGGAGAATGGCTTGACAGCAAAGGAGAACTGATTCCATTTAAAAGGAAAGGTGTGACTAAAGTCCCTATCATTAATGAAGAGATGGGTGTAAGGAGCAGATATCTGTCAGAAGATCTAAGTTTTCTAGTAAGTGATTGCCAAGTACATATTTATTTTTAAATAGTGTTAAGGTCCTCCATGATTCCTGTGCAGGAATTCATGAAACAAAACTGGTAATTGTCATAGTAACAAACTGGGGTTCACATTTTAACAAATCACAAAGCAGAAAAATAAAAAGAAGGCACTTTTCTGTTATTGAGGCAGCAGTTGTAATGTGTGCTGGCAATGTTAGCATGTGCCAGTAATTATAACACAGCTGCTGCCGATGTGGGTACCACTCCCTTTTTACCTGTTAGATTTTCTGTTCTTTTTTCCCACACCTCATGGATTGCACTATTTGGTAATTGCCAAATGATGAACAGTCTGCAATTAAGTACCAATAGTTCTATATTATGTCTTACTGCAAATACACTATGGCATAGCTCTCAACCTTCCATCACCACCAGCCACCAGAACTCATAGATGGCACCAGGTTTTCTTTTTCTTTCTGTCTTAAGGCTGGCACCCCAGAGTTGCATTATCCCACCGTCTGTGCTGTACTGACTATGAAATATCAGGAATTCCAACACTTTTTGTTGTTTTTACCATGTTAACAGTTATGCAACAGGTTACTGTAAAACATTTCTTGTTTCCTACTTTTCGTTTTTGGTGCTCGCTTCATGTAGCCACAAATCCCTGTTACAGTGAATTCATTCATTGCACAGAAGCCTGTTGGTCATATACTTAATATTATCTGTAATGTTCACAATGTGCATACCTGTAAAATGAAATGCACAAAGTCTCACCTTTTTCACTAACATCTGGCATTTAGCAAATCTGGAAATGTTCCCCCAAATATCAATGACATCTAGAGTAATGAAAAAAGAAAAAGGAAGAAAAAGCTAAACAAGTGAAGATGCAGCAGTCAAAAAGCTGACATGCTCACTGTTCTTCTTTTCAGGCAAAATGTTTCAGACATCTGGAATTTGAAAATTATTTACTACTCTAGGGCCCCATCCATAGCAATCATGCTATAGCAGCATTCATTTTCATGCTTCCAAAGATTGTCTCCAGAAGTCATTAAAATTTGCCAGTTAAACGTTGCAAATATTATTTCAATAATATGTTGTTCTACAGATGTGATATAAAGTTAAGGTATGTTTGCTTTCTCTTCTAATTAAGTGCAGTAGAGCAAAATGAAACATAAGGAAGCAAAATTAAAGAAGATGGAATAAGTGTGCAGGTAATATGAGTTTTGTATTTGTTAATCGTTCAGCCCTAGATGCCCTATTCAGTTTCTTATTTAGGACTGTATACAAATTAGAGCAGAACCATTGCAAAGAAATGTAACTATTATTTACCATCCTGGGAAAGTTTGAGCAACATTGGGAACATTGGGAAAGTGCTTTTTCCACTTTGTTGGATCGCTAACTGAATGAAGTCTAGCATTTTTTCTCTCTAAGCATAGGCAATACTTTTTGAGTTTCAGGTCATCTTCCAACTCTGGTCAGCAAAAGTAAAAATGTTCCCCTTTTCAGTTTGTCTAGAGAATTACAAGCTTCTAGGATTACTCCTGTCCTAACAAAACCTGTTCCATTTACCCTCTGCACCACTGAAGCAGAGCTATGCTATCATTACCAGCACATGCTAACATTACTAGCGCACATTACAACTGCCACCCAAATAATGTAAAAGTACTAATAAGGGATATAAGTATAGTTCTTCCTGTCATTTTTTTCTTCCTTTCTATATATGCATGCACATATACAGGCACATGGGATTATAGCAACTGTAGATGCACTGTCACAACCTAAATCTCCTAGGATGGCTTGAACTGCCTAGCCTACTGCACATAAAGTCCTTTACCAACCAGAAAATACACCTGCACTAAAAAATATTATCAGCCCCTACACCAGCACCCAGCCACTGTGATCATCCACTAGACTCCTAGTTCAAACATACCAATCCAACTACTCAGCTGGGGACTCTCTGTTTGCCAACTGTGTTGGAAAAACATGGAACAGACTCCCAGCTGACTTAACCCTAGAACCCTCACTAACTCGATTCAAAAACAAACTCAAGAAATACATCAAATCTCATTGGGTATGTCCTTGCACTAACCCCGACTAGTGACCTCTGTATTTCTTAGGTGCCTTACCTTCAACTACTTCTAACTTTTTTCTACCACTCCATTTCAGGAAGGGTCAGTTGTATAACTGCTGCTCAATGTGTCTTAAACTTGAATGTAATGTTATGTATATATAACTTTGAAAATAATGTTATGTTTTGTAAAGTGTTTTATAATAAGTTAGTACTATATGTGCTAAATGCTGGTATTGCTAATGACTGTAATCTGCTTGAAACTAGCATTTACTAAATGTTCAATGTGTATTATTATCTTGGAGCTTTTCTCCCCGGGCATCTGCTGAAAATGGGCATATATGCAGTTGGACTATCCCGGTCAACAAATGTAAAATAAATAAAATAAATAAATAAATAAATATTGAAATAGTATTAAAACCAATAAAAATAAAAAAAGGAAGAAATAAAAAACTTACAACTAACAAACTTCCATAGCTAGCAGGAAAAGCACAGGCAAAACCAGCATTTGAGCATTTTCATTCGTTAATATAAGAAGAACTTTTGTTCTTCTGGGTAATGGGAAGGCTAAAAAATGTCTTGTGTCACATTCAAATTTAGCTGTCCAAAAACACTTTCACTACTTGTTTTATTTAATTTTATAGATATCCTATTTTACTTTGTGTCTATCTGCAGCACTTCTCTTGAAGTTATTATCATGCTAATTGTTTGATAAGTGTAAATTGTATGCTGATAATACATCAGGATGAATAGAAGTGGCATACAACTCATCTGACATTGTTAACCTTCCTGCCTGAGCATCCATACTAAATACAGTATGTGGCAAATTTTCTTGCTAGCATGACAAGTAGCTATAACTGTCTTGCAGTATGTTGTTGATATTAATCATGATGATTTGTGATCATGTCCTGAAAAATATATCATCGCAAGCCCTCTCCACTAATGACAATTAATAAGTAAAATTCAGGCCTGTCTTCCACATATTTTATTCAGCTGTTTCACTGTGTTTCCCATAGCTGATACTGGCTATCTGTGCTAATTCTGTGAAATATTTAACTGTAGGTAGCATTCAATGTGTAGCTCCTTCCCACCTTCTCACCTGCTGAAATCATAACTTACACTTCTACAAATGAAACTGGAGTTTCTGCATTGAATAAATAGTCTTAAAAAATCTTCATTACCGTGGCCAGTCACTTGAATCTCACATTTAAAGGATTTTGTTGGCATAAATGGCAATAGTGGCTGTCAATTGTACATGGTGTTAGAAGAAAAAAAGAATGTATTACTTACATTATTAGAAAGTTACAGTGCTCTGCCATTCAGCTTTTTGGCTACATTCTCCATGACATATACTTTTATTAGGTGGATACTATTTTCAAAAAAGAAGCTATACCTAAGTAATAAGATAACAGGTATTAACGAGGTGACCGTACTCCTTAACATTTCCAGCCACTCACAGTTTGCTATGAGGACAATATCATACCATTTCAGCATTGCTCTTTACAACCTCATCACTTCACAGAAACAGAAGGCCTCTTTCTTCTACTTTCTTATGCTAGCATATAGCCTGTAGTTAAGCATGCTAGGTTATAAACCAATGACAGTGCAAACAATCTAAGATTACATGACAGTGTGTGAAAGACAATGAAAGTTCATAAGGAATGCCATCAACAATCTGCTCATCAGTCCAGAGACTGTTAATGACAGAAGGAATTAGTGCTTCAAGAAGATTCTGAATGAAGAAAACCCCACAGCCGATAGTGAAAGAGGATGGAGAACTCAACCTGGAAAAAGTATGAAGTCAGGGAAAGTGGCAGGATCAATTGAAGTCACACCAGATATGGTCAAGATATTGTGTATGTTAAGGGAGAAATAGTTGCTAAAGGCACTTATCACTGTATGGAGAGACAGAAAGAGAGTCATATCACAGGTGACTAGATAATAAAGATTCTAATGTCAGTACACAAAACAATTGGAATAGCCACAACTGCTACTACTCTTTATAAAAATGCTAGATGGGGTAACAGATAAACAAATATGCAGAGTGGTAGAAAGTAAGATGGGAGAAAGTCACTTTGATTCTGTCAGGGTGTGATATAACTACGTTTGCAGTGAGACAGATAGTGGAGAAGATGTTGAATATGAGAAAACAGTCCATCTGGGCATTTCTATACATGGAAAAAGCATACAATAAGTTATGTAACTTATCTAGGCCAATACCTAAAAGAGCAGCATGTCTAAGTATTTCTCCAGCTGTTTTTAAATTTAGATTTCCTTGATTCATTTCAATAATGTGCTCAGACTTTTAGAGAGTTACAAACTAATTGAAGTGTGTGTTTTTGTATATAGATTCATAAATATATACTAGGCTAAGGACCAATAGGACCCTTATAAGGCTAGCCATGCAACTGAAATGCGAACTTCAAATTTCATTAATACAAGAGGTGATTTACTGACTGCCTTTGCCCATCAGAGACATAGGCATCAGACCAAGGGTGAATTTTTGATTTCCCATCCATTGGTCCAAGTTGCACAGGTTAGTAGGAAAGGAAATACATTTACCTTCATAAGTATGTAGGTACGTACTAGGCTAGCTGCCCTTGCACGCCATTTTAAGTCGAACCAGTTTCCTGTCAGGGTGAGTGCCAAACCTTGTACCTTGCATCTGTGAGGTAAAAATTTTAACAATTATGCCAACCCCCTACCCTACCCTAAACACATATATTGATATACACATGCATATATATATATATATATATATATATATATATATATATATATATATATATATATTCACTTTATAATCTCAAAATACTGAAATCTCGAATTTCAGTATCTCGAGACTATAAAGCCGAAAATTCAAAATACCAGAATACCAAAAGCACAAAATTCAAAATTGCGACTTTTAAATACAAACTTCACCACACAAACAAACATACATACACCTTCCTCCCCACACTACAACAAACAAATAAAACACAACAACAGAAATACAGGAACCTTCCCTACATATAAGCAGAGCGGCAAACCCACCACACCCCCACTACTTATATATACTAACTCCGAGGTCGCACTAAAAAGACAAAGACACTAAACCCATAACTACACACCCTACATTCCTCTCACACAAACATACGTCACATACATAGAGACACCACCATTCTCAACACTTACACACTCACACTATTACCTACATACTGTAACCTACACCTACAACTTCCCAACACACTAACATAAACTAAAATCCTTACCCAAAATCCTTAACATATAAACACTTAACCTGAATCTCCAGCTATCCATTAACACAGCGCACCACCACAATTGTTGATTCGACATTTCCGGATTCGCCTATGTGGACTTTCGCGCAACTGGGCTATTGATATTTTATTCTTGATATACTGAAATTCAAGATTTCAGTATTTCAAGAATGTGAAGTGCACCTATATATATATATATATATATATATATATATATATATATATATATATATATATATGTATATTGCTTCAAGTTTCTTATTATAGTATTTTAATGATTGTTGAAATTAGATGCACTACATTTCAAAACATCATTATGCAGTAAACTCAAAAGTTCACCAAAAGCAATACACAATGGTAAAATTTGAAGAAGAAACCAATTTAGGAGAATTTTGCAGGGGGCAAGCCTTCTTTCGCACGCATGTGGTAGACTTCAGCTGGTATTCCGAGTAATATTCAAAGTGTGTAGGACAAGTGCAGGCTGTTTGTCATGCTTCACAAGATCCTTCTGATATAAATACTTCCTACTTTATTGCCTAGAATTGCCACTGTGTGTACCAGACAGTAGGGTTTGGAGCATCACTTGCAAATGTACCATTCTGTGTGATGGATCTATGTAAATGACCATCTCTTTGCACTACCAAGTTATAGTCCTTGCACAGATTAGGATTTGTGGACATCAAAACTACACTAGTGCAATGCAGGGCAGGGTTCTTAAAGGGATAAGAATAGTATGCATTCTTATGGTGCATACCTCTGTCTTCCAATGGTGAGAATCTGTGCAAGCTGAAGTACAGCCTTTATTCCTCACAGATAACCAATGGAGGTAAGCCATGATATGTGTGAATAAGAGTGCATGCATGTGCAGGTCGGTGTGCCAGTGTGTGTGTGTGTGTGTGTGTGTGTGTGTGTGTGAGTGTGTGTGTGTGTGTGTGTGTGTGAGAGAGTTTGTGTGTGTGTGTGTGTGTGTGTGTGTGTGTGTGTGTGTGTGTGTGTGTGTGTGTGCGTGTGTGGATACCCTTCTGATACTCAAACAGTCATATCATCGAATTTCATTTTCGCAAGATGAAAATCACAAAAATGAAATACCCGAATGGCAAATTTTTCCCAGCGCAAGTAAAAACTTGCTCGATATGCTCTTTTGTACACTGTAGTGTTATCCCAGAGTTTGTATATATAGTTTTGGGGGAGCAAAGCCCCCCACATTAGGTAGTGTGGGTATTATTTACTCTAGTGTGTGTTTCGTTAAAGTTTGGGCAAGTGTTTACTTGCCCTGGGAAAACTTTGCTGTTCGGGTATTTTGTTTTTGCTATTTTCATCTCCTAAAAATGAAATTTGATGATATGGCTGTTTGAGTATTAGAAGGAGAGCTGTATGTGGATGTGTGTGTGGGTTTAACACTTGGGCAGCGTATGAGTGTGTCCATACTGTTAATGAAAAGCTGGAGTCTGTGTGTGTGCGTGTTTGCATCTGTGTGTGTGTTTGTGCATATGTGCGCATGTGTGCATGTGCGTGCATGTGTGTGTGTGTGTGTGTGTGTGTGTGTGTGTGTGTGTGTGTGTGTGTGTGTGTGTGTGTGTGTGTGTGTGTGTGTGTTGTGTATGTGTGTGTGTGTGTGTGTGTGTGTGTGTGTGTATAGTATGCTGAGTTCATATTGGTTCTGGCATTATAGTATATGTGCTAGGTGCTCTGCACATACTTGTTCCATCTGCACAGTGGATTGATTTATAGTCATGCAAATTCATGGGTAAGGAGAGCCTTTTAGGAAATTTGTAATACTGTGAATCAGTACATAGTACTGCGGTACAAATCAGCTAATTGATCCGGAGCAATTTGTACTGCTCACAGTGTCACAGTGTCTATTCTTGCATACCTCAACTTTTGGTTGACTAACAAAAGAATAAATACATAGAGGAAATTGACTGCTACAGTTTATGCCTCATGATGAGTCCTACAGTGCTTTAGTTATGACCATAAATGTAATACCAACATTCAATACATGTAATGCAATGAAGACGAGTCAGGCTTTGATTATCGTATCCTCTAATGCTTTGCACCAACAATGGTTGTCCCCTTTTTCCCATCAACAGCTCTGACTGTACTACTACTGACTATAAAACCGTGCCTTTATCCCCATACACCATTGTTCATATCCATTCTAATGTTGCAGAACCCCAGCAGAGGGTAAATCTTTCTTATGCGTTTACCCACTTCTCAAAGGCTGTACAGCATACAAAATGGTAGTATTTATGCATGTGGTACAGTTCTGCACATGGAAATGTAGGAAGGGATCTTGTATTTCTTCAAAATTTAGGATTTAAAATATATACATTTGCTAGACATCAAGCAAAATGGTGAGTTAACATACTTGCATGTTAGTTAAACAAGCTCAAAAACGTCAGGGTCATCACTGAACTTATTTCCTTTCATTTTCTGGTTCACATACCAAATCTTATGTGTAATAATCTAATAAACTTTCAAAACATGCAAGTTCTCAGCAGCTCTGATAAATAAAGGAACCAAGTTCCACAAACTCTACCACCTTTTCTTATTTCAGCCAAATTTCACATACAGTATTTCTTTATGAAGCTACCCTTCCTTCTCCTTCAGAGTTTGAATGCCCCAAAAAGGTGCACAGATGCCAAATTAATAACTGGATATTTGTTTTCAGTTTAAATCTCTTATCTTATTGTTTTTGTTATATCCAATTCCCTACCTAGCTAGACTGAGTCTTGATCCCCAAATAAAATGGAAAAAATGTCTACCAATTTATTTCCATTTTCCAGGAAACATATACACTCCCAAGAATCTCACCCTTCCCAAAATATATATGTATTTTATACGCACGCACACACACACACACACACACACACACACACACACACACACACACACACACAGGCGCGCGCGCGCACGCACACAGCTTGTCACTGTTCTATTTTTCCACTTCCTCTACATCTAATTCTTAATATATTTTTTTCATTACTAGTATACTACATTCGATTTATCTTTTTATGTCACCAAACATTTTTAATTTTGAACTATTTAAACTTAATCCAGCTTTACTTAAACATATTTCCATACTTTTCACAGTTTTCCTCACCCATGCTCTATTTGTGTTGCAATAATTAAATTGTGTGCATCTAAAAGATATACAGGTATTATTACATCTATTTTCATTTCCCTTCCTGCTTCTGGCATGTCACCAGTTAATGTTTGCATTATTACATTCATTACTTGTACAAATAAACAGATACTCATCAGGTACCTTGTTTCACCCCTCTTTAAACTTTTATCTTCTTTTTTCACCAACCATTTACCAGAACTTACCCAAGACATTTCTTAGCACTTCTATATTTTTAATTATTTTTTCCCAAACACATACTCTCATAAAATATCCCACATTGCCTTGTGACACATTGAATCAAATGCTTCTGCTATCTCATGTGCAAGAAACCTACATTTCATGCCCCTTAAAATGCAATATGTTACCTATTTTATTATTACTAACACTTTTACTTGTTTTCCCTTTACTCCATATACCTCTTCCCCTATCACTTCTTTCAAAATGATCCCCATTTTATCTGCATTATTTTCATAAAGATTTTGTAATCAATACTGATCAGTGTTGTTGTCCTCCAAGTCTTAACTTTTTATCATCTTTCTTCCATATAAATTTAATCCTCAAAGCATATATTTTCATCTTTTATTCCTTCATGTAACAATTCACTTTTTATTTTACAAATACTTAATTTTCTCTTATACTCATACCATTGTAATATCTATAACTTAACGCATCCAAGCCTGGTACTGATTCTTCCTTCCCTACATTTATAACATAATTCAATTTTTTTCATTCAAATTCTTTCTTCAGAATTTAATTTTCCTCTATCTAAAATGCTATTTACTTTCCACATTCCTTTTCCAATGTCTTCCTTCTTATACAGTTTCTACATTTTTTCTGCAATTCATATAATGTCTTCTTGTTTATGTTTACTAACCCATTATCATCTAACAATCCATCCATTTTAATTTTCTTTTGTTTACCTGCATTCTTAAATAGGAGAAACCTCTTCCTTTTTCCCCTCTAAAAACAGTTGTCTTAATTTTTTCTTTAGATTTTTCATACACTTTTTTCTATTTCTGTTATTCTATCACTTCCATTTTCCATTCATTTCTCAGAATATTTCAACGTTTCCATATTACACTTCTTTCATTTTCTCTCTACTTCCAAAATGTATTTTTATATTTCTCTTTAAATAATAACACATCGTTGTGTCCAGGTTTTTAAAAAATTCTCTCATTGTCATATGCTTTTTCTGTAGTCTACTACCTTTACCATAATTTCTTTCTTTTTACTTGCATCCCGTTAACCATTTTATTATTTTTCCTTCTTTTATTATTTCTTCATTATCACTTATGATCTAAAAAACTCCTTCTTCTACCTCATCTCTTACTTCATGTCACCCTTTTTAAAAATTCCCCATTTTGTGCTTCCACTCTCTTTTTTCTGTCCCCAAGTTTCCACATCATGTCATTTCTTTTACCCCTTTACATCTTGTGTTATTTGTTCCTTTTTCATTGAAGTTAAAGTCCCCAGTCATTATGACTGACATGTTCACAGTCATATGCTATTTTTAAATTCTTCAAACATTTTTTGTATCTGACATGTTTGTATATGTATATATTACTATTAGTCTCACACAATTTCCATTTTCCCCAAGTTATATTTCATCACCCTTCCTGGTATCAAAATGATGAAGTTCTGTTAACTGTAATAAAGGAACAAAAGCACTTATCTACTACACATTGTGGTTGTAGATTTCTTCTTAGCATGCACACCTGGTTTTGTTTTGACTTTATCTTTTCTAATTAACACTACTAACCCAGAACACATTTTTATTGTACTGACCATAAATATTTTTTTCCTCATAAAGCTTCATTTTTTTCTTTTTTTATTGTTTAACACATGCTATATCCAACAAACATAATGCAGCCATGTTTGTCTATCTGCACCATTCAACATCCACTATACCTCTCATTTAATTTCTTACACTGTTCATAATTAGTCCTGAAATACCTGGATCATACCTTTCTCTTTTAGCACCTTATTCCTGCTGTTTTTATTTTTTTTTAATATTCCTTATCACCCACCTTCCAATAAATTTAACTTATTTTTGTTCCTGTTCTTCCTCTGTTTCTGAGTCACCATCTTCCTCTTCTTCACTTGCTGACTGTACTTCTTTTCTGTTTGTATCTGAATCTCTTCTCTCATTAGTCCTTACCCTTGTTTAGTTACATTTATTTCACTTTCTTCCTCACTTACATTAGCCATTTGACATTCTTTTTGAATATTGTTGTCAAAATACTCTCCCAGATTCAATAAAGCCTACATGGTCCATTCACACCATGAGCTTGATGGTAGCAAACTGTTTTGAATTCAGTAAGTGGTGTGCACTGCCACACAAAAAAGGTAAACACCGTAACATGCTAATTACAGCATAAGCAGCTGAATTGTATGCTTATCAACCAATCCAAGATGGATGAGCTATTCACCCAAACTATAAAGCAACCATGTAGACTCAGTGCTAGTTTTGCCTGCAAATTATAAAATCTATTGGAATACAGTCATGGAAACTATTCTACATGGAAGGAATGTTAGGGGCTGCTTTTGCTTTAATTCATTTGTATGTGTAACAGGCTGAAGTCCATGCTGCTGCTGCTGCTACTGCTAATAGACCAAGGTCAAGAAGGAGAAGAGAATTCAGGTTGCATTTAACTTATCATAACCTGCACGGTGATATGGAAATTGTAGAGTGCTACAGGGTGGGTAGAGACACACTACAGGAACTCTGCAACCTCTGTTGTCCTCAACACAGAGCCATGGCAAACTGAGGGGAACCCATCCCAGTGGAGACAAAAGTATGTGTAGCACTTAGAACCTTAGCTACAGGTACTTTTTAGAGACCCACAGGGGACATGCTGGGGGTATCACAGGCATCAGCATCCAGGATCCTACATTAATTCCTGAATGCTATGCTCCAACATGACAGTGATCACATATATTTTCCTTGTACCCTTAAGGATAGGGTAAGAAATATGCAGAAGTTCAACCATGTAGCATGCTATTGTTTAGTACTGGGTACAACAGATTGCACATATATAGAAATTAAGGCACCACCCAGGGAACATGGTAGACTCTGCATAAATAGAAATTGCTTCAACTCTATTAACTGGGAATCATCTTGAACATGTGTGCTAGCCATCTTGGCAGTTGCCATGAGTCACATATCTGGCACACCTCCCAACTGTATCAGATGTTCGCTAGGGGGGATATCCCACAGGGTCATTTATTGGGGGATGCAGACTATGCACTGGAACAGTGGTTGATGACATTCATCAGAAATGCACACACACACCCATTGAAGAATGCCATAATGAGAAACATGCTCAAACCAGAAATATCATAGAGTGTATGTATGGGTTGCTGAAGCTGCAGTTCTGGTGCTTAGATACATCTGGAGCAACCCTGCAGTACAATCTATGGATATGCACTGAAATATTCAGAGTATGTGCCATGCTACACAACATAATCCTGAGAAAAAAGCTTCAGCAGGATCAGAAAAAGGAAGGAGCGCACATCCCACCACCAGTGCCAAGGTCACCACAGCCACATGCAGATGAGGAGTCAGACGGAGAACCACCAACTGCTGTGGGTGTAGGCAAACATAGGCATGCGCTCAATATTCCTTTGCATTGCCTAAGAGAAAATGCAGAGCATACTTGCCACATGAGGACATAAAGCTTTCTCATATGCACATACATATACTAACTCTGATGCCAGGCAACTGTCATAACCTTTACCTCCCCATGTATTGCCTGTGTACTATTTGCATCAGACAGAGTCAGCCCTGAACTAAGACTGTTGGAACTGCTACATTTACAAGGTAAGTATTGAACCTGGAGTGTATTGTGTAATAATATGAATGAGTGACATATCCTTAGATTTCATTACTTGGTACTGTAAGCAAGTAAAAGGTGGGAGATTTGTACAAAATGAGCTTAACATGTGACAGCAGAGATGTAGTTGACTTATATGAGCCCATTATTAAGTAGTTTGCTTCAGGCATCAAAGATTCACACAGTCATACCTCTCAAAAGTATTGATGATCACTGCATGTCTCATACATTTGTAAAGGAAAATTGTTAAGAGAGAAGTTAAAAAGTAATGATACATTTTACAGTTTTGGATTTCACAACCCTCACAAGATCATTCACAATAAAGTTGGGAAATGTTGCTATCAACTGTCTAACTTTATAAGGCTAATATAAGTCAAAGGTACAATTACGTCCAACACATGGCCAGTGAGACAAAATGAGTTTTATGTTGCATGGCTGAATCTGTTGTGTGTGTGTTTGTAGGTGCCCTGTAGGTGAAATTGATGTGTGAATATCTACATGAACACATCCAAGCTCTGTGCTAGCTCCACATCTTGGTATGTTGGACAGGTGCAAGCCATGCATGGTAGAGGTGGCAGTTCATTGTTGTTATCCCTGACCATGAGAACTGGCTTTGCCAGGAGTTGCACTGACACATCCACTCCCACTGTCAAATGCATTGCTACTACTTGAGCATGACTATGTCTGCTAGATGAGCTCCCTTCATGAGAACACAGAGAACCATGACCCCATGGTCTACCACATCTGGGTGTGGACAGCTCACCCACTGATAGAACAGTGGAAGAATATAGGACTTTTGACTCAACTTCTACAACAGCTTTCTAGAGAAGCAATGCAAGTCCACAATGGTTTACACAGTTCTAATTTGTCCATTGATACCAGTATTCCCCTAGGGCAGGGGAGTAATAGTGGACAAATACAACCCAAGTTATGGCAAGGTTTTACATCTGGTGGTGATGATTTAAGTTTTGCTACTTGGTTTAACAGAGAATTTTCATTTAATTGTCTTCAAAATACTGAATGTGTGAGGGGGACTTTTCGAGAGACATTACATTTCTTTGAAAACAAACTTATCAAAATTAGGAAGTTGCAAATTGAAAATGCTTGCTTCCGTGACTGTATTAAACACAAAGTGGTGCTGAAGGGGTTGCGGAGCTGGAAGTACCCCAATGGTCTTGTAACCAACTCCGTGCTTCATCGTGATTTGTTAGCTCTGTTTGACAGGCAGGGCACGGAGTTGTTGGAGATACTCATGAAACTCAATAATAATGCAGTTAATGGAACTTGACAAAAGTCTGCACAATGATCTTTTGTTTGATTCATCAATTTTAGCATATAAATCCATTTTGCAGAAAGCAGACAGACTTATAGGGGATATTCAGTTAAAAAAGGCAAAAAACTACAAGGAGATATTGTAGCTTATCAGGCTGGGACTGTTTATCCAAAAACCACCATCTACTTTTCAAATTAAAACATCACCCAATTTCATCTGTGGTAGAGAGGAGAGCCAAGGAGGCGTAGCTGAATAGCGACCCAACAATGACATCCCTTTAGCATGGGACCCTCCATGCAGGTCCGAGAGGATACGCAACCAGACCTGAAAACCACAGTACAGGAATCAATGGAGTCGACAGGGGAAACGGCAACAAGCAAATTCATTTTGGAGGGAACAGCAACAAACAAATTTGTTTCGGGGAGGACAAAGGCAGTCCAACAGATGGAATTAGCTACGGGCAACAAAACCAACTTTGGTGGCTCGGAAGATGTAGAACATTGTTATGAACTTGTTCTAGGGGTTACAAATTTTGATCAGGTGAGTGCTGATGTTGCTTTTGGTTACACGACTCATACAAATGGAAATGGTGACTTTGTTGTTCATAATTACTCTGAGCAGCATTTTGACATGGAATTGCCTGAACTATTTAGTAAAGGTTTTAACTTTGTTCCCACTAAGAGAGCGAATTTGGTGGAATTCATTTTAGATTTAAAAGCATATGTAAGAAAGTTGAGTCTATGTTTGTTGTTTAGGAATGAATTACCGCACAATCAACATAATGCTTTTTATAGGAGCAGTATGTTTAACCCACCTTTACCAAGTGTCTTAATTATGTTTGAAGCCCTGTGTGATTTTGACTTTAGGGCGATGTTGCAAGACAAAGTCGACACTGATATGTGGAATTTAACTAGGAGTGAAACAATGTTGCTCAGCAAGTTAACAGCTGATAAATCCTTATGAATTATGAAACCTGGCAAGGAGGGTGGGGTCGTCATTATGACTAGGGATGACTATAACAGTAGGATGAATGCTTTACTATTGGATGGTGTGATTTACAATGAAGTGTCTTTGAACCTAGTTAACATTTCACATCATAGAATAGATCTGGCGTTAAAAGATTTATTTGATCAGGGTCAGATTGATGTGGATTTATATAACTATTTAAAGGTTAGCCATCCTAGGGTATCGAATATTTTCGGTATTCAGAAAATACATGAGTTTAAATTACCCCCAATGAGACCAATTGTCAGTACGATGGAATCTAAAACATTTTTATTGGTAAATACATTGATTTAAAGTTGAAAAATGTTTTGAGCTCTGAACAACAAATTTGCATTGATTCATGGCACTTTTTGAAAAAACTAAATGAAGTTACAGTCGAAGATTATACTTCTTTTTTGACTATTGATGTTGTGAATTTGTTCAACACTATCCCACATATTTTGGGGTTAGAATGGTTTGAGGAGTTTCTTTTTGATTTTAACAATAATGATGTTTCAGTTTTAGTAACACTGATGGAGCTTGTTTTAAAGTACAATTTTATTTACTTTGAAGGTCAGTTTTTCATACAACAAACAGGGGTAGCAATGGGGGCATGTTGTGCCCCCATTTTTGCAAATATCATTATGCTAATGTGGGAGTGGAAGTGTCTTTTTAAATGCCCATACACTAGATTATGGGATGTTTATTTATGATTTATTGATTTGTTTTTTGTGTAGAAAGGGGATGAGGATGAAGTGAAAGAATTTGTTGATTTTATTAATGGTACAACTGATTTCCTTCAATTTAAGTTTGAATACAGGAAGGATGCTATCAACTATTTAGATGTGTTAGTAAGTAAGGATCTTGAACAAAAATGTTTAGTTAGTAATGTGTACAGGAAGCCTACTTATAGCAATAGCCAGTTACACTATCAAAGTTGCCATCCAGAGCACATTAAGAAAGGCCTGGTGAAAGGACAGTATGTACGAATTTCATGTATGACTACAGATGATGATAATTTTTGTGAGCAAAGTATATTATTGAAAGAGATGTTGGAAGCAAGGGGGTATCCATTGAAATACTCACCAAGAAAGGGGTGGGTGTTTTTGCACCCTTGTTAAACAAAGATTACCAGAGTCCCCATGTTGATTCGAATACTGTAGCCCTACAGAATGATTTTGAGGAAGTATGTTCTAAAACTACTTGGAAGTCATCATTTGTTACAAAATTTGTGCTGACTATAAGGCTATTACACACATTTTGTGTAAAAATTGGACTATATTCAACCATCAAACCAATATTTTGGAGAAGGTGGGGAACAAATCCTGTATCATTTATATGAGGGGTGTGTCTTTTAAACAACTGTTGCAAAGGAACAATGAGGCTGGACAAATACAGGCTAAGGGGATTAAGCCTTGTGGTTTTTGTTCACAGTGTCCTTTTATTGGTAGAGGTAACTATATACTTGTTAATGATATTAAAATGAATATCTTAGGGAGTTATTCTTGTTTCACTAATGGAGTGGTTTATGGAGCCACATGTTGTTTATGTCCAGGTTTTTATATTAGGAAGACCAAAAGAACCTTTAGGGAGAGGATTTACAAGCACATTAGAGATATAGAACACGACCAGACAAACAGTTGAAAGATAACAAAAATACAGTCCCCTGTTAGACAAGCCCTTGCTAAACGCCTGTTTTTAAACCACAGGTACGATCCAATCCGGCCAACACCAATAAAAGACGAATTTCCAAACAGATCCACTTTTAAAATGCATTTTAAAAGTGGATCTGTTTGGAATTGTCTTTACAGTGTTGGTCGATTGTAAAAATGCTTAGCAAGGCTTTGTCTACAGGGACCAATTAGAGATATCAACACCTCCAACTCCAGTAATGCTTTGTACAAACACGTAGCACAATTTCCTGGACATAATTTTAAATTTTTCTTTATTGAAAAAGTGGCTTATGACATTAGGGGAGGACCATGGGAGATTACCTTAATTGCAAGGAATTATGGTGGCAAATTAAACTTAATGCCACTAGTCCCCCCCCCCCCCGGCCTCAATGACAGTATTAGTTATAACAGCTTTTTGAAGTTACGGACGTATTTTGGATGAACTGAGCACTAGTTTCTGTGTCATTGACATTCACTATTAAGGTTTTTACATAGGTAGTCATTGATTTTGTACATATTTGTTAGTTCTCAACAATTTTGTATATTTATGTACTGTGGTTTTAAGTCAATTAGTCCTATTAACTTACATGTGATCAATTATGTATTCAAATTTTGTATTTAAAGTGAGGCAAACAAATGCTGTTTGTATTCTGATGAAGTCAGCTGTGTTTGTTGATGAAAGCGCTCAATAAATTGTTTTGAACAAAAGTTGGTGGTGTTCTGTGCACCTGTGGTTTGGTTTCACCAGCTGTCATTTGTACTGTCAAAGAACAGTGGGAGTACTGCTACTATGGGATTGTGATCGGGCATGGCCTTGTTGACAAATAGCAGATGATGTGGCTGACCTACACCCACAAGGATGCTGTTCCCCTTCCAGCAGACATTCCATCACAGACACCCTTTGTTCCAATGTGTCATTCATCTGATCAATTGAATCATCAACATGGTGGAGGCAGTCACACATGTCAGCTTGTGCCACAGCTATAATCCTAAGCATTTCTCTGGCACACCTATGGGAATGTGCCTGTGCCTTCTTGGTGGCCCTAAACATATGTTGAGTGGCACGGGAAGAGACACCTGGATCAGGGGAAAGAGGGATAGCAGGCATCCTCCGAGGACTCCTTACAGCCCTCCTGAATGGCAATTTGCCCACACTGTGGCTACGGCCAGAGTGAACAGGCACTGAAGCCACAGTAACCACACTTTCCAGATCAATTGCTTCATCCTCTACCTATCCAATATCTGAGGGCTCACTGGAATGGGTAGTAGTAGGCCTTCTGGCTGTGTCTGATGGAATTGCACAGGATGGCTGTATGTCAACCTCAGTGGCAGATTCAACCTCTGCACCACTCGAGTGTGCCTCTGTTTGGCCACGATTATCATCAGAGTCTGCTGATAAACTGACATCAGGTGGTAGCAGTCCCACACTTCCACTGTTAGGATCACCTGTGATAAAAAGCAACAAACACAGGAACAGTTATTACCTAAGCTACTATACTCTAGTATATGCTAACAAAACAACAGTGCTGCCACTATTAAACAGTATAGCAATACACACAACAGTCCTGACATCAACATTGTACACTAAAATATTTATTTAAACTGACATGAAAATGTTTGGCTTACCATCTGCAGATGAGGTTATCCTCTACAAGCCAGATGGTTCTGGAAGAAGTTAAGCAAATGGTAAAGACAGCATAATCACAATTAGCAGTAAAACTTGGGATAATACTTTTACATGTTTAAATGTCCACTAACTATGCTTTCAAGAAGAACTTGGATGACAACTCCAACCTAAGATAATCGATCAGAATGTCTTGTTAACTGTAGGAATCTTCAAACACCCCTCCCCCCCAAAAAAGTCTTGTGACACAGAAGTAGCATATTGATTTCAGTTGTTTTACTTACTATACAACAGTATTCAACAACTGAGATATCAAAGCCTACCTGGAAGCTTTTCCTGGGACATGCTTTCTCTGAAACATTTGCACTGATGTCAAAGATGTGCTGACCTGTACTTTCTTGGGAAATGTCTGGTTCGCTGACAGTTGACAGGAACTATTCATTTGGTGTTAGTAGTGGCTGTATAGCAGGCCCCCCTGGTATCCATCCAATCATGGCCTACTCCAAATGCTCTCTTCTGTGCAGATGTGACTGTGTCAATGGCCCTATGGTGCATCTGCTCATATGTCCTGTCATGGCCACCCACAGCATTAACACCATCCACAATCTGCCACCAAATTTGAATTCTGCATGACATATCTCTCCGTCCCCTTTCAAGCAAGAAGGCACCATGTTGCCCAAAAGGATTGGCAATAACTTGATTTTCAGCATCAGTGAAGCATGGTCTTCCAGGACTGAGATGCCTGGGTGGCATAGTCCTAGGTGTCCTAAAAGACAACAGAAGGATAATACACATAAGTATCACATAACCACAAAATAATTATTCCCAGATAAAACAGAATTGGTAACAGATCATGTTTGATATGCTAAAAGTGCTATCAAATGAACTGTCCCTGAAACGTGCCTACAGATTTACCACAGAACATTTCATTTTAAGGTATTGCCAATCATGTATAACTGTGAAATACCTTGACAAAATGCCCATAGCATCAGTACACTTCTAATACATACAGATAAAAGTGTAAAAGCCTTTACTTCAGATGTTTCTTAATTACATTCCAGCATATGCAGTAGTAGCTGACAAAATGCAAGCATATCTTCTCAAGTTCAGTAATCCTCTGTGCAGCTATATCCCAGAATAACAGCCTCTGTTCAATGTTAAACAATACCAACCATCTCATAACTTCCATATTAATTACTATCAACTCAACAGACCATGGTCTATCACCCCCAAAACTAGATATCATCATAAAATAATTAATAAAGCCTTAAAATTCCTAATTACCATTCAATACAACTGGATAAGGGATGAAGACATCCACCCAAACCCTGGTCCTTCCACACCCACTAATACTATCCCCCAGACCATCACGCCCTCCAACATTTTACTGACAACAAGGCCCCCTAACTCTCTCTTAACTTGTCACCTAAACATTAGGAGCATAAGCAACAAGATCCACATTCTCCATGCCCTCTTAGCTCTCTACACACCTAATGTGTTATGTCTTACAGAGACCAGGCTAAAATCAGGAACTAAAGATGATGAAGTTGTCCCACCAGGGTACAACATACTTAGACTTGACCTCAAGTTTAAGAAATATGGGGGAGTAGCAGTCCTCCATAAAAATACACTGGCTGTCACTCTAGCCCCACAACAACCTCCCCCATTCAATAACACTGAAATTATCATTACCAAATTATAACTCAACAAATATAAAAGTATATGCATAGTATGCATGTACATCCCCCCAGGTAATAACTCGGATACCACAGAAGACTTCCTACAATGGTTATCCAGTACATACCCCCATGAAACAATTTTGGTAGGTGATTTTAATATTGACTGGAATAACTGGACCTCTGAATCCCCCACAACTCATGTAAACCTTCGCGGTTACACACAACTCATTACCACACCGATTAGAACAAATAAAACCAATAACAAAGATAGCATAGTGGACTGGATCCTTATCAACAACCAGCCATACCTGTACAACTCTGGCACCCTCCCAGAGGATGTGAGTGACCCCTTACTCATCTATATCATCAAACATAAAACAGACAAACTCCACCGAATCACCTATAAATCAATCAGAAACAATAATAACTTCAATGTCACCCTTTTCCAGGATGAACGCAAAGAGTGCAATTGGTCTATCCTAAAGCTTCTTCCATTGGATGATGGTATAGCCTACTTTCATACCAGATTTCTTACCATTTTAGACTCTCATGCTCTCTCTCGCATGCTTAGAACTAAAACTAAACCTGCCCCCTGGCTCTCTAAAGAAACCAAAACCAAAATCATAGAAAGAAACAAAGCATGGGACAGATGGCATAAATCTAAACACCCACTGGACCAAATCAAATCCCGACAGTTAAGAAATAATACCAAAAAATCTACACTGCTAGACAAAAAGGACTTCTACCACCACCTCCAGAAAAAGCATCAAAACAAACCAAAATAGTTTTGGGCAGGAATTAACAAACTGCTCAACCCTGGTCAATCTTCCACTCCTACCCAATCAGCTTGCAGCCTAAAATCCCCCAAGGAAAATGCAAATGTCTTTAACAGCTTCTTTACAGAAACCATCCAATCACTAGCTAGCAAACTGGCTCCCAACTCTTCTAACCCTGATTCTACCCCAGCCATCACTCCACTCTCCTGTAAATTCCGGCCTGTTTCTACTTCAACTATCAGGTCTTAATTAAAAAACTAAAACCCACTACTCTTGCAGCAGACCTCCTTCCACCAGAATATCTGCAAAAAGCAGCCAATGCCATTGCATATCCAGTTTCCATTATTATAAACCGTACCTTAACAGAAACCACCACCCCCTCAATTTGGAAGATTTCCCACATTATTCCCCTGTACATGGGAGGTAACTCTCTAGAGTTATCACATTATAGACTAATAACCATACTGTCATCACTGGCCAAAATAATGGAAAAATGTGTTCATAAGCAACTTATGCTCTATCTTGCTTAGAATAACCTATTAGCTAACTTTCAGCATGACTTTAGGCCAAATCACAACATCACCTCAGCCCACCTATCCTTCTCTAACTCCATCAACCACAACTGTAATGCTAACAAGCTAACCTCAGCTCTCTTTTTAGATCTCTCTAAGGCATTTGACACGGTCAACCATCAACTACTCATCCGCACCCTTAGAGCATTCTCACTAAATAATTGTGCAATTAAATGGTTTCAATCCTACCTATCTGACAGACAATGAGCTGTACTATGGCAGAACACACTATCTGCCCATCTTCCCATTATACTAGGTGTTCCCCAATAATCCATACTAGGTCCCCTTCTCTTCTCTGTCTTCATCAATGATCTACCCACAGTCACTCCCAATGCTACCTGCATTCAATATGCAGACAACTACACTCTAATCTGTGCAGCCTCCTCCATGGCTGATCTTATGACAATAACTCAAAACACTTTTAACATTGTTGAAAAATGGTTTGCAAACCGTCAGCTAATTTTAAACCCTAACAAAACTAAGCTGCTTATTTTTGCACCCAATTGTAAGTCCTCCACTCCATTCTTTACTATACAATCCAACAACAGCACACTGATATCTCTAGATGTGCACACCAAACTCCTAGGAGTCACAATTGACAATTCCCTAAAATATGACACCCATGTCAATCAAACTATCAAAATTGTTAACAAAAAATTAGGCTTCCTCTATAGGATCAAACCTTTCCAAACTCTACAAACCAGAATCTCTGTAGCTCACTCCCACTTACTTTCTACCCTTTTCTATGCCTCCTCTATTCACCAACTTGAATAAAACCATTCTTAGCAAACTTGCTAGTTGCTATAACCACATTGCAAGATTTGCTACTGGTGTGGCCTATAGGACCCACCACTGCCTTAACTTAACTCAACTAGGGTGGCTAGAATGGACTAGTCTACTACAATACAACCAACTAGTTATCACCTGCAAAGTTCTTAATCACCCGAAGACACCTGCACTAAATAAAATTATTAACCCCTACAGTGACCTAAGGTCTATCTGCTCTGCCAATAAACTGCTGGTCCAAGCCTCCTAAAGCAATAATGTAACTGGGGAGTCTCTATTCACTAACTCTGTAGGCAAGATTTGGAACTTTCTTCCTGCTGAACTCACTGTTGAACTCCCTCTAACCCAGTTTAAAAAAAAGTCTTAAACTATACTATCAAAGACACTGGCAATGTCCATGTTCAAAACTTGGCTAACACTACCCAATGATAAATATACCTTGCCTAATTAAATCGAGCACCCAGTTTCTATTTGTAGAAGATCTTTGCTGATTGTAATTCTGTGTGAAAATGTTACTTTTCAAGAGTTGAAACTGGTAAAACCTAGTTAAATCTACCTAGTTTAATCTAGTAAAATCTGCCTAGTTAAATCTCACCGACTCTCTAATTGTACAAGATCTTACTATGATGTTTGTGAACCTTTGCAAAACTGTTATTTTTCAAGAATTCTAACTGATAATATCTCTATATGTGTTAATCTGCAGGTTACCTAAGCTAATTGTGTACCACATTCCTAAAGCCATGTATCCTGATTTTGAGATTTTAAAATACTGCAAATTTAAAAATTCTGTAAATTGTTTTTTTTTTCAATCTGTATCTGTTATTATCTTATAACCAGGAGCTTTTCTCTCCGGGCCTCCACTGAAAATGGACATATATCCAGTCGGTAAAGAAATGTAAAATAAATAAATAAATTAAATAAATAAACAAGTTTCCTTGCCTTCTGTTTTCCTAGCTACATGGTTGCCTTTTTATATGGTTAGATTCAGGGCTGTTAGCATAATGAAGATGCAGATGTGATATGAACTGATCAGAATTGTTGAATCACAAATACTTGGCTCTGTGTAGGAGATGTAAATGATATAAATATAGTGCAGGAGCTCCCTTAGTGTTTGCTTTTAATGGATTGCAACTGTGAATGATTACTGTTTTGGAGAAAGAAAACACAACAGCATTGCAGGCGGCCCTGCATCTAGTGGATGTGTCAGGTTAGACTTACAAAGAGTTAGATGTAACATTGGAAATTTAAGCAAGCAGCACATAATTCAAATGTTCTGTTCATTAACATCCAACCTCCCCTTCATTTGTTGGCAACTGCATATGGTATTATTTCCATTTAATATCCTCACACATTTTAAGGCCAATGATATAGAATGGCTTACACAATGCATGTCTCAGATTACTGGTCAGATAAGAGAAGAATGACTAACAAACACAGAGTGGTACGACAGAGCTGTATATTTGCAAGCAATAATCATAACTGGTTGTGTGATCATTTAGTGTACTACATCCAAAAATAATAAATGTACAAATAACAATTCTATGGTTTCCAATTACTGTAGATGATGTTGAGGTTGGTGGTCTGCAAAATTATTTCAATTCCTTGTTGCAAACTGTTCGTGTGGCAAAGAGAGATAAGAGACCCTTCCTGTGTTCTGAAGGTTCATTGGAGTGAGAGTTCAAATCCAGATCTGTGTAGACATATCTCTTGTGAACCAACATTTTCTACCATGTATGTCATAGACTGATCTTCCTCATTTCAACTATGAGTTCTTTTTTCTTTTTTTCTTTTCTTTCCTGTGTGTTTTATTTATTTGGGGGGGGGTGTTTGTGCTATGCTGCACTTGGTGTAATCATGGAAATGGAGGAAATGAATGCCAGGTTTGGCTGTTCTTATCTCATTTGCCCAAAGCGCGGCAGTGCACAAACCCAACAACTGGACCACCCAGGAAACAGACAAAACAATTGCAGACATGACTCAAACAGCCAAAAATAGAAAACAGATACATTCAATTAAGTGTATTGGGCACCACACAAACCCACTAAACAACATTGCACATTAGTTAACACAGAGACCTTAAGAATGATTAGTAACTTAGGGAATTTCATGTAAGTAATCCTGTAGCAGCAAGTGTAAGTGTAGGACTGGAGTACAGATTTTCTAGTACAGGGTGTGCAACCTTTTTTAACTGTTGTGACATTGCAGTTTATAGCAATGAACTGAAAAATAGACAAGTATTGTTTCAACAGGCTTGTGGAAAGAGGTGTAAGTGTAGGACTGCCATACACATGTTCCTTGGTTCTAATACAGGGTATTCCATGCATTTTTACTGTTGTTGCACTTCCTATTATATTCATTCTCACTTATAACACTTTAGATAGTGGAGCTGATATGAATTATATGTATGAGGGATGATATAAATTATATGTATGAGGGATGAGATACTATTATTGTATTTTCAGATATATGACTGAGGGCACATTGTCTACTATACTTCTATAAGTATAATTCTTCTATCTGGACTTCCATGGCATTCACAGTTACATAAGACATATACGCAACTGGATCTATATCCAATAACCTTGTCAGGTCACACACATACACGTGTAACAGCTCATACTGTTACCTGTATGATTCCTGACTATATCTGAGCAGCTCTTCTGTGGCAAAAATGGAAAATCAAAGCTGTGGAAGAAAATGTTTTATCCACTATGCCTAGGTTTGAATCCCACAGTATAGAAATCAATTTTCTCAGTGTATAAAGGTAAAAACAAAAGTGTCAGATCATTACAATTATGTCCCCAGTGTGTGTTTGTAAACCTAACTCACCTAACAGTTACTTTCCAATTTCCAATATGTATTTCCAGGCTACATCAGTAGACATCCCTCAAATTAAGGCCAAGTGTCAGATATAGCTTCCAATTGCAATTATTTAGTTCCTCATTGCTTGGCACTGCTGGTCTGTGCTTAACATCAGTAAAAAGCATTGTTGTGGTTTGTGCACTACCAGTAAATGCAATAACTAGAATTGGCTGGAAAGCATCAGTCTCTGTTGTTCTAATTCTGCTGATAGCCATGGCTGGTGTTAGTGGGGAAGGTGCCAGGTTTAGGGCACAGAGGTGGGGTGTCCAGGAGTCTGGGATATTTATTGGACTCTTGGTAAAGCACCACAGCCAAATGCTTCTACAGGGGGACTATTCCTGCTCCCAGTACAAGTGTGAGGCATGGAATAGTTTGGCCCAGGTTGTATCCAGTGCCACTGGTATCCCACACACTGGAAAACAATGTATGCATCATTTTAATGACCTACAGAGGAGAAAAAGGGATAGTCTTAACCAGTGGCTGGAGGAATTTAGGACTGTAGAAATCCCACAGCTGTGTTAGTATTAAATAAAGAGAGTCCTTGTAAGACTTAGAATGCTTAATATAGGCAAGCCGGGTATTTATAATGCTCTTCTGTTCTTTTCTGTTCTTTCCCTTACTGCCATGATTCATGAATTCAGTGTCCAGATCCATGTTGATTGATTGACTGAGGGAAGCAAGTGGTATGTATGCAGCAGAAAAGAAGTGTTACTGTAGCATTAAAAGTTAAAATTAGATTTTTTTGGTATTTTATAGAGTTGTATTAACTTAAGCATGCATATCTGAATTGTAAAAGCAAGTATGCATGCATTAGTCTATAGCACAAATCAGTTGTAAGTGTCTGTATTAAGAGGCTGTGAGTTCAAGTACCACAATTCACAACTATACAATATTGGAATTTCTTTATTAATATTTACATTAAATTAAAACCTCTGTACCAGTGGGGCAAATCTGTATAATTGGAAAAATATATGCACATTTCAAGGATTACTTTCAGCAATTTGTAGTATAGCGTGCAATTATTAGGAGGTATACCTAAATGCAATACTTAAAATAAAAGAGTTATATAATTGTATTAATGCATTGTATGTGATATATGATGGTACTAATGTTATTTCATTTTATTTCTCACCCCACCCCTTATCTCTCTTTTTTTGTTTTCTATTATGTGTCGTCAAAATGTCTCCATGTCATCCATGTGTACCACATAACTAAATGCTCCACAGCATAGCAAGGTAGGCCAGCACCAGTGGATCAGCCTGTCCCCACTCCACCAGCTTCAGCAGCAATACCCAGCACCTCTTGGAGCCAATCTTTCAGCACTGCCTCTGTTGCTCCTGCACTACCTGGACCCTTAAGTATTTTTGCCCAGTGGCTGGTGCAGGGGTAGCCTCTGGAAGCAGTGGTGGAGGTGGGTGATTTCATCAGCTGCAGCAAATTGCCAGCTGTGGTGCACAGGGTATGCACCACACCACTGGGGCACACCTACACCAGATGGAGATACTGCTCTCCCTCATGTTCCATAGGAAGAGGAGGAGACATCAAGCACTCCAACCACCACCAAATTAAGGTGACAGTGATGACACTCCAGTGGGTGAGGAATTGATTCTCATTGCCTCCAAGCTTGATGGACATGGGCCTGGGTTGTCCCCTCCCTCACTCCAATCGTGGTGCTCCCCAAACTTTTGTCTCCATCACCATTCCTGTCTCTTGTCTTGCTTATCCTGCATGTTTGCAATTTTTTCCCTGCCTACTCAACTTATCTGACCCAGACATACAATCATCCCTTCCTCAACATTCCTCTCTACTGAAATAGAAAAAAAATGGACACCTGTCTCACAAAAAGAAACAAATAAAAAGAAAGAAAAGAAATTGTCCCATACATAGCTTTCCATTTTGCACACGTGTTTTCTTGAAAAACTTGATTCTGCCCAATTGGCTATACAAAATTATTATGTTATGGTCACCCCTTTTTGCAGTGGTCACTGTCCAAATTCAGTTACTATTCTGCACATATTTTCAGTTTACACTGTTAAAGAAATGGGTAGCTACAGTTCTTTCCTACCTCCCTCCTGCACATTCCTGTACTGTTTTCCCTTTGTTCTTCTCCCAGCTTGATCCCCATTTCACCACTTTCCTATCTACCCCAATTTTCTTTAATCTGCTCAAAAATTAGAATCACACACAACACACATAAGGATCACAGAAAGCAATGGATCCCTTCACTTTTTCGGTTCCAGGTTTGTATGGAGGTGCCCATCATACACCAATACACAGTTACGGTAAGCGGCAGCAAAATGCTGGGGTTACCTCTGCACAGTGCTGCTTAAACTCTATCACAGCACACAACAACATATGCACTATAAAGAATTCATGTCATTTCATTATTAATATTTATTTAAAAGTATTAAATACACCTGGATTCAAACATATTATCTGGGCTCAAAAAGAAATGTGTCACTGCATTTACACCTGTTGCCACAGAGTCAGTTAATCATCAGGTGTGTTTCATCAAGTCAATACTAACTCTCAGACTTTTGCAATTTGGCTCGAGTTTGCACACTGCTTAGCTACCTGCAAAGATGAATAGTACTGGAGATGTGTATCTCGCATTTGCAAACACTTTGCTAACCGTCACAGAAACCTGCTGCTCGACTTGCTATGGAAAGGTAAATATTGCTAAGTATTACTGTTATTTACTGTTCATTTCCTGTCTATGACATGAAATTGCATGTAGAAACATAAAAAACTGAAAACCCTACCAATATGTCACATATTTACAATATAGCCATGTGTTGCCTTCCCCAAGAAATGCAACCCTTTTCAGTACTTTTTCCACACAAATCACCTACACTCCAGAAATTAATGTCAAATGTTGTGTGATATGCAATGCACATCAATCTGGTAACATGCAAAACTAGAACTATTGGACCCATAACCCTCTAAAGCCTTATCTACAAGGTTATGGAAGAAATCAGCATAGACCTTATCCAGAGGGACATAGGTGACCTGCAACACACTTGACCTTTGCATGGCGGTTTTGTCAATGGTAGATCTTGCTTATTAAAACTAGTGAACTTCTTCGATACTGACCCTAAAGACCTGAATGAGGGCTAACAGGACATGCCGCTTATGATGAGTTATCCAATGCCTTTGACACTATCCCCTTATATGTATCATAGAGAAAATCTCTCATCTGGAAATTAAGCTATACATTACTAGATTGATAGCCAACTGGCTCACCAACAGAACACACACTGTCAAAGTTGGAGACTGCACCTCCACTACTAGACACTTACTAGTGGAATATCGCAAGAATCTGTGCTGGCCCCTCAATTATTTGGAAACTATTTATCTCAAGCCCAGGCAAAGGTAGATGCCCTGTGGTTTACCAAGTCTGCAGATGTCTGTTAACTGGATGCAGTCATATAGAGTCCCCCAGTGATGGTAACATATTACAGAAGGGGTTGATATAGACACATGATTGCCACCAAACTTATGGATTGAGTCTTAAAACAACAATGTCTTGATCTCCTCTTTGGCAATGAAATACCCTTGCTAATTATGATATACATAGCACCCCTCTAAGCTCAAACACAGTGTTGTGAGATTTGGGAAAAAATGTTGATAGTAACCTACACTTCGATCACTTCATGTCTATAATAGTGGAACACACATTCTACACTGTGTACCTCATAATGAACACCATCACATCCAAGACCAGGGAATTTACAGCTTTGCTGTACTCTATCTTTATCAGACCACGAATTGAGTACAATTCTCCCTTCTGTCTCTACCTCACCAGACACCTGCAGCAATTGAAGAAAACACAGAGGCTTGTGAGTGGGAGAATCCAGGGCCTCCAAAACATGGGATTCAGGGAAAGACTGAAAGACCTGTCACTGTACTCAGTACCATGCAGGCTGCTGAGAGGTGACTTGTGTCTGGTCTACAGAGCAGTCTCAGACCCTGCCCTACTGGAATTGCTGGACATCTTAAAATCAAATGAGAGAAGAATAACATACTCCAGGTATCTCAACCTAGCCTGTGGCATAAACAGAACATGCTGAAGAGACAGAGACAGATATATTTCCCAGCGATTGACACTCCTCTGTAATAGGCTCCAACTGTGTGTGAAGCAGTGCTCCACAATGAAACTATTCAAGCATAATCTGGACGACTGGATGGGTGATTATAAGTTCACCCCTGGGGTGGCACCTATGTCTCTCATGAATAGGGCCAGTTGGGGCTGCTCACAAAATCACTCTGCTAAGAATGACCATCTAATTCTGCTCAATGAGGGTACTTGTGTTTTTATACACCTAGGCTTGTAAGTGCCCTAGGACCATTAGGCTAGTAACCTCCTATGAACCTATGAAGCTATGAACATATGTAGGCCTCCCAACATCTTCTCTCCATCATGACCTGCTGATGCCACTCACTATAGGTTAATCTACAGTCTTGTAAATGTTAGACTTGTGCCATGGCACTTGTTCTGTTCTCACTGCAGTCATATGTGTGTGCATGTGTGTGTGTGTGTGTGTGTGTGTGTGTGTGTGTGTGTGTGGTATTCTACAGTTACTGCTCCAATGCCATGGATTAACAGGATTTTGATACTTGCACATGCTACACATCCATTTCATGCAGGTCTCCCAATGTCTTCTCTCCAACATGACCTGCTCATGTCATCCATTATAAGCTGACTCTTGTAAAAGTCAGAATTGTGCCATGGCACTTGCATAAAGTACTGAGTTCTGTAGTCTTTGTTCTTAGATAGGTATGGGGTTCTAGTCTCACTGCAGTCAACCGGATGTGGGTGTGTGTTTACATATGTGCTCTTGATTGACATTACAGATACAGTTTTATACCAGCATGTAGGACACCCTTATTACCATATTCTTTTCAAAATATACTGCTGATGTCATCATCTATAAAGTATTGTCTGAGACAATCCAAGTCAGACTTGAGCTGTGGTGCTTGCCATAAAAACACAGGACTGCCATCTGTATAATTAGATAGGGTTGGGTTGTATTCTCACTGCAATCAGGTATGTGTGTGTTTGTTTGTGCTCTTGCCTTTTACACCAGCATGTGGGACACTTTTATTACCATATTCTCCTCAACAGACATTGCTGATGTAAGCAGCGATATCTGATTTGTGGATATGCACTATTCCCACCAGGGGAGGGTCAGAGCCTGGCCTGGAGGCCAGGCAGAAGTCACCCCATCCTTTATGATACAGATTACAATGGCATGGCTTTCAGTGTGTTCACACTCATCATGACTTGGTATGTAGACCCAGTGTTTTCTTGATGAGAAAGCCCTGTGGTCTCTCTAGCTGCTGCATGTGTTTGGAGAGGTACATGCAAAACAGAGCAAAATACTCTATTACTGTTCTGATGAGGTTTGAGTACAGTGCTGTTATACAATACTAAGATCTGAATATGATGGTGTGACTTATGATGTCACAACATAGGCTTTCAATACCAGTGTAGATACTTGGTGGCCAAAGCTCAGCTTGCTATCTACCTGCGTTCCCAGTGCTTTCTATCACTGAATTTCAGCATTGCAGGATTGGTTGCCAATGTTGTAATAGCATGCAATTCCACTTTTCAGAAGAAAAACATAAAGACACATTTCTGCATTTATTTGTATATTGTGTGGCTTTGTCAGGAATCGTATGTCTGTGTTACCTCCTCCTGTAGTATGTTATCATCATTGGTGGACTCAATGTTTGTACACAATATGCAAGAATCAGCAAACTTGGTAAGCCAAAAGCCTTATAATTTAGCCTGAACTGTCAAGAAATTGTGTCCAAACAGTAAAGAGCCAAGCAGAGGTTTGCCAATGGTGACAGCTCTACTGGTACAGGTTGATTCATCAACTTTCACAGTATGTGTTCTGTCAGTGAGTCAATTGGTTACCCATCTAGCGACATAAGGGTTAATCCCAGCTGGGAGAGTTTCTCAATGATACCTGCATGGAGGATTGCGTCAGAACCCCAGACCTGATCATGATAGGCAGTCTGCACTGTCTTGCTTTTATCCAGGCCTGTCACACAGAATCAGTGGGCTATGACAACATCATAGACCACCTATGGCATGACTCAGCTGATACATCTTCCTGATACAATTGAATACACACTTCAACACATATTCTACATAGGTTAGTTGTGGGGGACAGCACCTGATGCATGCATGTATAGACACATCCTGACACTCCTCAGCTGTGAGGTAGACCAACATGTCATCATGGACCTTTTCCAAATAGACACTAGTAATATCCAGGCTGTGTGCAATAGACCTGTGTTAGTTGCTAATGTTACATCATGTCTGTTAAATGTGATTGATGTCTTGAAAGATGTAATTAAGGGCATGCATGATGACAACACTATCATCTTTTGAAAAGGCCAAGGCATTTGACACAAATCCACACTGAGGTATTCAATTAACACTGTCAGATGTGGCCAAAAACAGCTATGTCATCAAGTGGGTAGAGCAGTGCATCATATATGCGGCATATCACTATGTTGAAATGTATGAAGTGACCTATATCTCAGGTCCAATAATCAGGTCCGTACAACAAGGCTGTTTGCTAGGCCCTTTCCTATCCATTATTTAAGTGATAGACATCACAGATGGCATACATATCCTGTGTCCAAACAGCTGCCTGAAAGACAACAGACTGTGGGCAATTGTCAACGCCAGCTGTGATATTAGAACAATGAGTTGTCACACAGCTTATTGTCCATACCTAGGTATTCTTTTTGTGGCATACACATAACTGTCTGATGGTGCGGAACACCAATAAAGTTGTTACACCGGATGCATGTGTGCTACCTGTTCAGGTGATGCACATGCTACATACATAGGTGTTTGCCAACATTAATGGCATGAATATCATTCATGACAGTGTGGACTGTGACATATATGTATATATGTATATATATATATATATATAGATATATATATATATATATATATATATATATATATATATACATATATGCCATGCACACCAGTCAGTTAGCATGTACTGCTCATAATGTCACATACAGGTATAGCAGTGTCCCTCCTAACACCTCCAGTAGAAGTTACAGTGCCAGGACAGTGTGGGTGACTACCCTCATAAAGTGTGTGTGTATATCACAATTGTTGTACAAGTGTGTGTGCTACTAATGGTTTGAGTTTCTTTTCTCTCTGTTGCAAACAGCTGTTTTGGGTTATTCTTCAAATTTTTGTTGGTAGGATGGCTTTTCACACTGAAGATTACAAAGGTTGTTCCTTCAACTTTGAAGGATGGTTACTAGGTGAGCTCTCTAAATTGATCAATCTTTTTTCCCAGAGTAGAGTTCCAAACTATTATTACTGCCAGCACCAGTAGACATGAGGAAGAGACAGCAGTATCTATTCCTTGCTTTCAATCAACAATGAACTCCAGAATGAGCAGGTTTCATAGCAGCATTTAATGGTTGGCCAAAAACTAACTTCTACACAATCCTCCAGATTGTCAAAAGCTTGCACAGCATGCATGATTAGTGTAAGATGAAATTTTGCCAATATGGCTGTGGAGCAATCCATGTACATGCATGTCTGACATGCGTGAGCGCTGTAGCACTAGTGCTGCACATCCCCAGCCTCGTATGCAAATCACCTCATTTGCAGGTGAAAACCATGCAAATGAGCTAAATCTGCCATCCAGGAAGCAGGAATCAGGGTATGCAGGACTAGTGTAATATGCAGAAATGTACTAGGTTAGTAACTGAGTACGGTACTGCAAACTCCAAAATGGAGCTATGACATCTCCAAATAAAGGCTGCATATCATTGAGGAAGCATGCCAATCACCAAGTATAAGGCCATTGGCATTGCAAACAATGCCAAATGTACAAAATACAACTTTTATGATATGTCTGCCGATCACAGCTGTTGAAGCATAGGGCACCGGCGCACAAATGGGACCGGTGGGGAAATAAGAAAATAAACCTAAAAAAACAGTCTAACTAAAATCAGTATTCTGCCATGCAAGTCAATGGCAAGCAAAAGACAACATGACCAGTGAGTAGTGGTTGCTAAGGGGGGGAGACGCAGTGTGACACATGTAACTATGCATTAGCAGGCGATTCTGTGCAAATGAGGGGAAGGATAGTGAATCCCGGTTTTCCCCAGCATGTGAGACAGGTCCCAACAGTGTATGAGTATGAATAGCAGGAGGTAGGTAACATCATGTGTGGGAGTGTCAGGCATACTGTCAGTGGATTGGAGCCCTGTAGCTCGGGGTTGCATCCAGCTTAGCACAGCAAAGCCAGGAGGTGTGTCTAAACTTGACCAGCACGTATGGCAAAGTGTAAGCGGGTGTGTGCACCGTGCAACAGGATCTACAGGAAAATAAAGGAAGTGAACCCAGGAAATAGCAGCAGTGTGCACATTGCAGTACACGATTATGCGATGCACCCCCGGGATGAATCAGAAGGGCAATGGGAAGGTAAAGCTGCAGTAGGAAGTTAATCAAGGGGTACTAGGTTTGCTGCCAGGTGAAACATATCGGAACCAGCCAATTGCACAGGCAGCAGACTAGCCCAGCCCAGAAAGCCACTATAAACTATGCAAACACCTACCCCTCTGATTTTTCCCACACCCTACATCACCGGTGTAAACAAGCAGGGAACTTTTAACACACACAACAGCAAAATGTTAGGGGCTGCAATGGCTATCATACAACTTGTGGAAGAGGCTGAGGGTGGTGAGGATGGGAATGCTGCCGACCAACCCACAGTGAGGAGACGGAGAAGAGTATACAGACCCAGGGTAACCTACCAAGGGTTACATGAGCTGGGGATAGTGGAGTTCTATAGGGTGGACAGGAACCTCCTACATCAAATTGTTGAGCTGTGCCAGCCATGCCTGACACACAGAACTAACAGAGGGAAACCCATCCCAGTGGAAACGAAGGTATGTGTAGGCCTAAGAATACTAGCTACAGGTACCTTCCAAAGGCCAACTGGGGATATGATGAGGATCTCACAGGCATGAGCATCCAGAGTACTCCACCAGTTCCTGGATGCCATGGCAGCACATGTCGGTGAGCACATATATTTCCCCCTCACCCGTGAGGTGTTGGCTAGCAGTATGCTCCTCTTCCAGTAAATAGCAGAATACCCTGAGGTAGTGTGTGCAATAGACTTCACACACATACACATCAAATCACCACCCAGTGAGCAGGGTAGGGTCTACATCAACTACAACGGCTTCCCCTCCATCAACTGCCAGGTTGTGTGTGATGCCCAGGGCATAATACTGAACATGTGTGCTGGCTGCCCTGGAAGTTATCACAATTCCCACATCTGGCATCTGATGCAGCTGTACCAGAAATTTGCCACTGGGGACATCCCACACATTCATCTAGTGGGGGATGCTGGATACGCACTGGAGCCATGGCTGATGACATCCATCAGAAATGCACACACACCCTAACAAGAAGTCCATAATGAGGCACATGCACAAACAAGAATCATAATAGAGCATGTATTTGAGATGCGCAAGTCACGGTTCCAGTGCCTGGACACATCCAGTGGAGCCTTGCAGTACTCACCAACTACATGTACCCAAATCGTCCTTGTATGTGCCATGCTACACAATATGATCCTGTGGAAACAGATGCAGCAGGAACAGCAAGGGGCAGGGCCACATAGCCCCCCACCAATGCCAAGGCCTGCACAGGCACAGAGTGACTCGGAGGAGGAACAACCTGAGCCTGCTCCAGTAGGCAGAAGGATGCATGACCAGTATGTCCTGGCCCTGGCAAAGAGGCAACGCATACCACATACATTGACACGGGAGGGACCCAGGAAATAGCACCTCTCTCCGACTCTCACATACAGTAAAAGGGATGCCAAACATTACACTACCTGTGCCTAACCATGCGAAGGCAGTGTACTACATGCATCTGACATAGACAGCCCTGCAGCACCAACCCGCAATACTGGGACACCCACAAGATAAGGGACTCACACATGCCAGTCAGGAGGGGGGGTCACATACCCGACAACAGTCACAGCCAACAGGAAAGGTGTAGACAAACACAAACAAATACCATACTATGGCCTCTGAATGAGGGGTATGGGTGACCCCCACCCAGGCCTACATGGACAGACTACAGCAGGCCAGGTAGTGGGATGTTAGTTGTGACGACTAGGAAGTCAGAAACTAATGTGTATGCAATCAAAAGATAAGAACGGAAGTACACCGGTATGGCGTAGCCAGCACGATAGGTAAGACTACTGACTGAAATGGACTACAGGACATACCAGTGCAGTCCTAGCAAATGTGTACAACTGTCAGGTGTGCCCCCCACCCCACATAGAAATATAGTAACAGTCAGGTGCGCCCACCCCAATCCTGTGTACAAACATAGAAATAGTCAGGTGTACCCCCCCGCTCTGCAGAGATGTTGCAACAGTCAATGCCAAATGATCAGTAGATACCCTGCAGTCACAGCATGCGACCTGTTGGTGTAAAACACAAAGGTCAGCTGTGCAGTACAAACCACCGGACATGCTCCACACATGCATAACAGACAGCCTTACTGAGCATGCTCACACACTTAGAGAAATGAAGGCAATGTCAGTCATCAACATACTGAAAGGTCATACTGGGCGTGCTCACACACTTAAACACATGAAGGCCATGCATGCAAACACCAGTGGACTAGACATACCCACTGGTTGCAATGGTTACTGCAGACACATGTCAGTATGCACCACTCATGCCTTGCACACACAGTGGATAGGAATATAGACATATATGTAAGGACAACACACCATAATACACCAAAGGTAGATGGATATAGATGTGTGGAAGAGGGTGAGCATGACAAGGAGCCATCCAAACCTGTCCCACCAAGCACACAGCCAAAGGGCTCCAAACACATCAAGAACAGATGTCACACACTGCAGTTAGTAGTGACCAGTTCTTGTCAGCACCACAGACTATGTGGTCTACGTGCCAGCTGCACAACATGGCTGTACAAGGACAGAGTTAGCTAGTTGCTCTATACATGCACCTGTGACATATGACCCAGTGTGTGGCCACCTGTAGAGTTTCACCCCTACATGAATGGTGTATGGGCCATGCCCACACTTTCCACCCCATAGCGATACCCTGACAAGCCTGCTGAGGTTATCTAAGTTGTAGTAAAACTCCAGAAAACAAACTGTGCAAACAGTGGAGGGCTATGTAACAAATAATCCAAGAACGAATGGCCACTGAACTATATCCATTTATTAAGTGAAACCAAACCAACGTATTGTGAGCGCTTTCATACAATCAAATGTTGTACTTCATCAGACAAAGTTACAAATGCAATCTATTCAATTTAAACTAAAAACAGTTAGTGTCATGATGATGTAATTTCCTTTCTTAATTAATATATTTCAACTCAAGCAGTACTTATTGCATTCACAGTGTTCCCTAACCGCTATATACATATCTATGCCCTCTACAGCCTATCTATCATAAACATTCATCTATGCTTATAATATTCTTAAAATACATTTATAAAATACATGTAATGATAAATTAAATATAATAATATAATACCAATTAAATAGTTATAAATAAATATCAAATCCCTATATGACTATACTTATCTAAAAATCTAAAATAAGCATTTTACAAATATGCTTTCGTATATAGATTATCTTACACCTTCATGTTAATACAATACCTATAAGAAATGTGTTAAACAGGTAGCATATCTATAATTTATAAACATTTATTATATATCTAATTTATTAGCAGATTTTATTTCTTTTAAACTCCTTTCATTTTAATATAGGCGCTATAGAGCTACGATCGTTAATGCCTGGCCAAGTATCTGCTTGCAGTCTTATTTGCCATTCTAGTTCCTTTAGCTCAAAAAATACATTTCATGCTGTTTTATCATCTATTATAACTTGGTCTATACTGGTATAAGTAAATGAGTGGTCTGGATGACTGTTAACATATTTGGCTAGAGCATTATTTATGTTTGACTTCTTTATTGCTTATTCATGCTCATATATATGTTGAGACAATTTTATTTCGGTTTTCCCTATATAGTAGGCTAAGCACAGTTTACATTTGCTTAAATAAACCACAGCTTTTGATTCACAGTTATATTTGCCTTGTATTTGGTATGTTTTACCCCTTACTATGAAATCTGTACCCACTTCTATTTTGTGGCACCATCTACAAAAAACACATTTTTTTCATACCTAGTACTTTGTTGATGTTATGTTCCTCTTTATATTTTAATAACTCTTTCAAGTTTCTCCCTTTTCTGTACACAGTGAGTGGCTTGTCTCCTTTAATATTATTCAATTCTTCATCTTGGTTCAATACACACCAATATTTCTCAAAAATCCATTTTAAAATGTTAGCTTCTTTACTATATGTGATTACTAATGCTTCTGAGAATTTGTTACTGTGGCGTATGGGCCATTCACACACTGGCCACCCCATAACGATACACTGACAAGCCTGCTGAGGTTATCTAAGTTGTAGGCCAGTAATCTCTGTGACACATCCCAGAACTGCATACTGCTGTAGTGTGATAGACTAGTTAGGTAGGAGATCTAACCCCAGACATGGCAACTGTGTGTGTGAGTGTGTGCCACTGTTCGAGTGTCTGTCTCTCACTGACTGTGTAGAGAACAATGCTTTTAGGGTACTCACACCCTTTACATTTCACATACCCAACTTTGGCAAGGCTGCTGATGTCACCCACCTAGAAATACTCCCCTGGGAAAGCTGTAGCCCCGTAATCTCCGTAGTACATGCTGTAACTGCATACTGCTGTAGTGTGATAATGTAGTTAGGTAGGAGGTCAAACCCCAGATGTGGCAACTGTGCATGTGTGAGTCTGTCTGTCACTGACTGTGTAGAGATCAATGCTTTTTAGGCTACTCACACCCCTTACATGTCGAATACCCTACTTTGGCAAGGCTGCTGATGTCACGCAACTTGAAATACACCTCTGGGACAATCGTAGTCCAATAATCTCTGTAGCACATCCCATAACATCGTATGGCCATTGTGTGATTAAGGAGTTAGTTGGGAGTTCTAGACCTTGACCTGCTAACTGTGTGTGTATGCATGCATGTCTGACTGTGTAGAGAGCAATGCTTTTAGGGTACTCACACCCCTTACATTTCACATACCCAACTTTGGCAAGGCTGCTGATGTCACCTACCTAGAAATACTCCCCTGGGAAAGCTGTAGCCCAATAATCTCTGTAGCGCATGCTGTAACTGCATACTATTGTAGTGTGATAATGTAGTTAAGTAGGAAGTCAAACCCCAGATGTGGCAACAGTGCATGTGTGAGTCTGTGTGTAAGTATGTGTGAGTGTCTGTCTGTCACTGACTGTGTAGAGAGCAATTCTTTTTAGGCTACTCACACCCCTTACATGTCGAATACCCTCCTTTGGCAAGGCTGCTGATGTCACGCAACTTGAAATACACCTCTGGGACGACCATAGCCCAGTAATCTCCATAACACGTTCTATAACATCGTATGGCCATAGTGTGATTAAGGAGTTAGTTGGGAGCTCTAGCCCCCAACCTGCCAACTGTGTGTGCATGCGTGCATGTCTAACTGTGTAGAAAGCAATGCTTTTAGGGTATTCACACCCCTTACATTTCACATACCCAACTTTGGCAAGGCTGCCGATGTCACGCACCTAGAAATATACCACTGGGAAGGTTGGAGACCAATAATCAACCGTAGCACATCCTGTAATGGCATACTGCTGTATTGTGAATTAGAAGCATGGTTGGGTTCCATCCCATCACATGGCAGTTCTGGATGTATTGTGCATGTCACTGTATGTGTAGGGAGCAATGCATTTTAGGCTAGTCTCTCGCAGTCATTTCAATGCTCTACTTTGGTAATCCTGCTAATGTCAGTCAGTGTAAAATATGCTTTTGGGCAAGGACTACTCCAGTAATATCCATGGCGCATACTATAACTGTGTAGTGCTATAGTGTAATACATTAGTTAGGTATCGGTTCTACTCCCAAACATGACAGGTGTGTGGATGTGTGTGTGAGTGAGTGTTTGTAACCCATATCCTGTGTAGAGGTGGTTGTGACTATGGTCAATGTGGAGCAGGTTTTGCATATTTCTTATATGGTGGCCATACCATATATCACAATGTCCACTGTACAGGGATAACACATGTGATATGGCTGAGAGGCCGGGGTGCAGAGCCATACCCAGACATGTGACATCAAGGCCAGGCAATCACAGTTAGCAACCCCAGTATTACCCAGAGCACACCCTCACCCCATGTGTTATACACACACACATACCTAGGTAACAGCCAATATGTGGGTAGTACACTGCATATTTACCACTGATAGCAACTATGGAGTGACAGCAGTGGGCCACAGAGGGCATGACACCCAGTCCATCTGTCCAATATCCACATATGTGCAGACAGTGCACCTCCCCCATGTTCCCCAATGGACAAATGCACCACCTGGGGTGCCATCACATGTGACCCACAACAGACATACCAGACTTTTTACGTTATGATTGTGTTTTTGAAAATGATAAATATAAAGAACCTGTTGGCAACAGTTACAAACAACAAGGCACTTTAAAAGATATTATATATGAATTTGGAAGAACTTTGAACATCATTAACTCTATCAAATTAGATAATGCTTATTTGACAGAATGTATGAATTTGAGAATAGTACCAATGGGCCTACGTTTTTTCAAGGTACCAATGGGAATTAACTTAACCGAAGAAACAATTACTGAATTTAACAACCTTTTTGATTCATTTGGTTTTGCATATATGAAAAAATTAATTGAATTAAATGATGCTAAAATGTGCAAGCTGCTTACTGAAATAGATAGTATGAATGAAGTTATTTTATCTGATTTATTATTTAAAGATTGGGAGAATCTGTATTATAAACAATTTGAGAATGTGGATCATAGAACCAAAACAGCACACGGTAGAAAAAGTAAAAAACTCAATAGGGACAAAGTACAGTATGAAAAAGGCATGGCATATATATGGAAACAGACAGGACAGAAATCCTATGACAGAAAGGTAGATTATATTGAGAAAGAAAAAAATTTTTGGGGGGGAGACAACAGAGAAGGTCACAAGAGATGGACCAAACAAAACTCTTGGAGAAAGAAACACTACAGTCACCACCAGGATTGGTAGTAGGGACTGACGCAGGGGGGGACAACGAGGTTGAAAAAAGAGACATAACATCACAGAATGTTATCAGAAAATACAACAATTTTCAGATTTTCAATTATACCAACATTGTCCTGACTCCAGCACATTTTAGCTTACTTTCCAAGGGAATGAAGTTTATTCCAACCCCACCCTTTAGATTGGTGGACACCATTTGTGAAGTTAAAAAATATATTAGAAAATTGAACCTAGCAGTTATGTTTAAGGACCATCACGGCAATAGAGATAGCACCAATATTATTAAGAAAAAAAGCAGTTACATGCCTAGCATGAATCAAGAAGTCATGAGATATGAGAAATTGGTTACCCATGATATTTACAAGATCAAAAGAGACTCCAAATCAGGCACCACCAATTTATCTGAAGAAGAGAAGAGAGTTCTTACAGGTTTGAAAAACAATAGTAATGTTCGAATTATGAAGTCCGATAAGGGCGGAGGGATTGTGGTCTATGACCAAAAGGAGTATAACAGCAAGATACATAAGATGTTACATGACACCACAAACTATGAGATAATATCCAAGAACGAGTTGAATAAGGCTTACAGAAAGATAGACTGCCATATTGAAGAATTCTTAATAGACAACAGAATTAATGAAGATGTCTATGAATTTTTAAAGGTAGAATATCCTACTCTAGCAGTAATGGTAGGAATACCCAAGATACATAAGAATCTACAAGACCCACCCTTCAGGCCTATTATTTCGGGCAGTAGGACAAAAACCTTTCCTATGGGAGTACTTATAGATACCCTATTGAAACACATATATAGTAAAGTTGACCATATGGTCAAAGATTCATGGGAGTTCCTAAAAAATTATCCAGTGACTTTAAAATCCAAACAGTTGATTTTTGCATCTATTGATGTGGTGGACCTATTTATGTGCATTCCTAAAGAAGAGGGCTTGGAGGCATTTTACAACAGTATACACAGGTACAGTAACCTTACAAGAGAGAAAACTCACTTAGTGTATGACCTAATGTCTATAGTATTAGAGAATAATTTTATATACTATGAGGGAGAGATATTCAAACAAACAAGAGGGGTAGCGATGGGGGCAGCTTGTGCCCCCATATACGCTAATATGGTTATGCTGGAATGGGAGGAAGAGGTTGTATTTAAAAGTAAATTTATGGGTAATATTAAGTACTACTCACGATTCCTGGACGATATTTACATAATATGGGAAGGTAGTCAGGAAGATTTCAGGGATTATCTGAATTATATGAATCTGAGTAGCAACTACTTGAAATTTACGGCTAACATCAACGACCATGGGGTACCTTACTTGGACACACTGGTAACCAAAAGAGGTGAGAACTTCCATTCCAACATATACAGGAAAGACACTTTTACAAACTCCTATTTGGATTTTGAAAGTTACCATCCTGACAAAACCAAAATTAACATCTTCAAAGGCCAATGTATCAGGGCACTGAGAATGACTACATCTAAAGAGGAAGTTAAGAAAGAGATAGAATATATTATTTCTCTATTTACAGACAGGGGATACAGTCAAGTTATGATGAAGAAAATAAGCATTGAATTATTAAATAGATGGGGCAAAAATATATTCCCACTATTAGGTAATAAACATCACGAAGAGGATAAATTGATGGTAGTGAAAGAAAAAATGGACAGGGAGTACGGGAGAGCATGTATAGTAGAATATAATACACATCATAATAAAGTGAAAGATATCTTAAATAAACATTGGTACACCTTGTTGACGAATCAGGAGATGGAAGCTATTCTGGGTAGAAAACCAATATTTGTATATAAAATGGCTTCTAACCTCAAGAGTATACTGGAGAAAGATAAAAGAGAAGAGAAGAACATCAATAGAGTAGACTGTCAGCATACAAGAAGATGTGGGTGTTGTAAACAGTGTTGTTTTATTTTAGAAGAATCAAGTATAAAATTAGCGAACTACAACAGCACCAAAATCTTCTTTAAAAAAGGGAACTGTAATAGTAGTTTTATAGTATATTTAGCAAAATGCACAAAGTGTCCGTCATATTATATAGGCAAAACGGAACAGAAATTTAAAAAAAGAATCTATGCACATAATTATTGTATCAAGAAGGGAGATGACAAAAATGCCCTTGCTAGGCATATCATAAACAAGGGATCTGAACATCAATTCAGGTTTGGGATTGTGGAATTAGTGACATTAGATCCGAGAGGTAATAACATAAAAAACACACTATCATTTAGGGAAACATACTGGCAGATTTTAACAGATGCCACAACCCCACCTGGTTTAAATGAAAGTATCTCTACAAAAAGCATAATTGAATACTTTCAATGAAATTTCTTTATTATGTATTTTACATTTTACAATATCAAGTAAAAAAGTTTTTAACAGATACTGATTAATTAAGTCCCACTGATGTAATTTTATAGAGTGTATATTTTCATAGAGTGTATATTTCTTTAAAAATTTTTAAAAAAGTGAAAATTTTGGCGCCAATTTTAAACTATTTAATTCATGGAATTTAATTGTATACCATTCTGATGAAGCCTACGTTGGATGTAGGTGAAAGCGCTTAATTTGTTGTGTGCAATAAATGGTTTTTTACAACTGAAGTGAACAACTCATTCGTGCAAGTGTTTTCGTGTTAGCTTGGAACTACTATAGTTTACGCATCTGGCGTTTAGCAGCAGGTATTAACGCCTTGTGGTTCAGTTGTTTCATATCCTGTGTAGAGGTGGTTGTGACTATGGTCAATGTGGAGCAGGTTTTGCATATTTCTTATATGGTGGCCATACCATATATCACAATGTCCACTGTACAGGGATAACACATGTGATATGGCTGAGAGGCCGGGGTGCAGAGCCATACCCAGACATGTGGCATCAAGGCCAGGCAATCACAGTTAGCAACCCCAGTATTACCCAGAGCACACCCTCACCCCATGTGTTATACACACACACATACCTAGGTAACAGCCAATATGTGGGTAGTACACTGCATATTTACCACTGATAGCAACTATGGAGTGACAGCAGTGGGCCACAGAGGGCATGACACCCAGTCCATCTGTCCAATATCCACATATGTGCAGACAGTGCACCTCCCCCATGTTCCCCAATGGACAAATGCACCACCTGGGGTGCCATCACATGTGACCCACAACAGACATACCATGCCTGACAACATGCCCATATGGACAGATGCCACTGACACCAAGGAATGATGATAGCATGTACACCATGTAGGTGCAGGATAAAGCTGCTGGCCATTGCCAGCTCCCACCACAGGTGGCCAGGACTGGCACATCTGATTATAATCTGTGCTGACAACATGAGCCAGACACCCCAGGTACTGTTCCACATGTCACTGTACATGCATGTGGGAGGTGTGCACATCCCAGATGCCATCCATGTCATGGACAAAGGAACACAGACATGGTAAGTGATGCACAACATTGCCCGCACACAGTAGTCACCCAGGTGACCGGATGGGGGATACAATACCCGCCTGTGTGGGCAAATGCAGACATTACATCCCTGAGCCACAATGCAGACTATTGTTATGTGGCCTGATGCCAAGGTACACCCATTGCTTAGCCTTGGACAGCTGTCTGGCACAGTCGAACACCACACACCTGTACAGACATGCACCCATGCATGTCAGTAGTGGCACCCTGTGTGTTTGTGTGTGTGTTGCATGCTGTCTGATGTCAGACATCTTCCCTTACCCTTTGCCCGTAGAACCCCGTATGACCTGCGTGGTGCATGGGATACCTGTACAGTGATGTGATGTGGCAATCCCACAACCTATGAGTTGTACACCTGGCCCTGCCATGTGTGTGTGTGTCCTTGTGAGAGTGTGGCTGTGTTGACACTGGCACCTGATCATGCTGACAGGTATGTGTATGTCACCTACCGTACAGCTACTGTACCCCTGTTGCAGATGTCACTCTCCATCACATATATGTTCTGAGTGCTCCACAATAGGTAACCCATGTGGTGCATCCAATAATTTCAGCGAACTGTGCTAACACTACATAGTTGTCAGGGGTTTGATACCCTGTGCTGCTAGGTGTGTGACACAACCATGCTTCAGTTTTACCCTCCCACCCCTCCCTGACACGTATTAGCCTTTGTCTGTGTCCCCCACCCCCTCTCAGTTGGATGTGGAGACTTTCACCTGCTGTGATTAGGCAACAGCATGTGTAATGTAAGTAATGCTCATGATCAGCTGATGACCTCTGTATAAATCGCAGCCCTCCCCTAGCTGATTGCATGTGAAACAGCTGTGGTAACATCCCCATAGCCAATTGTATGGAAAACCTCTCCAATACCTAGGCACATCATGGTGGTGTTTGCCCTTTTCACCTACTGTGAGCAGGAACTAGATCTGTCGTGTGCCAAACAGCATCTCAGATGGATTGTGGTGTACCTCTAACAACATACACTGTAGAAACAGTGCAACAAACATGAGGTGGATGTGCCTGACCTGACTACAGATTGTAAGTGCCGCTATACTGCATTTGGAGTAATGTTGCTTTCACAGTGTTTGTGTAGATATGGCTGTTGTACATGCCTCAATACCTGCCATGTCAGTTCCATGTTGATGGGGAATCTCCATCTGCAGGGTCATCTGTAGCCTGGGCAGTGTTGTGTCCATGGTTGCATGTATCACCCACGGAGCATCTAGCTGTCGACTGCTGAAGGTAGTGTGAGAATTGCAGTCAGTAGATGGAGAAAGCCGTGGTAGTCGCAGACGTCATATCCCTCAAAGGACATATGTTGCAACAGTAAATGTATGTGATTATTACAGCAACATGTCAATATTGGCCTTGTGTATGTGCTGCCAGCCACACCTCTGTTAGCCTTTGTACATATGCCGTGCATGAAGTGGTGCATATGTGCTGTACACCATACTTTGTGGCATCATACCTGAGCCCATATCTTGTGCTATCAAGAGGCACCGACTCACTTTGAGAATTAAAGTATGCTACATTTTGTTGCTTGACCAGACTTACTGTTTTAGTGTATCTCGAGTTAAGCACCCCTCCTGTACTTCCAGCAGCCTACAAATTCCCCTATCCACATTATATACCTCCACTTCATTTCTATCTCTATCTTCCTCAGCTATCCTTGAGTGTTAGCATACCACACTCCTTCCCCCTTCCCCTTCAGTACTTAGCCCTCTACCATACTGTCTGTCCCTGTAACCATACATCTTGCCACTAGGTGGCACCTCTACTACTGTTCTCCTGTGAATTCCCTTTCTCCCACCCTTATGCTTATCTTCTGCCTTCACTAGCCTTTCTTACCTGTCCTCTAACTGTAGTGTCTTCCTAAACTGCTTCTTAACCTAACCTCTCATACTCTACCTACAATCCTCCCATTCCAGCTCCTCTATATTTCTATCTCTATACATTAAATAACTCACTAGTTCATTTACTTACCTGTTTGTTTTTCCCTTTCTCTGATTGTTTCCTGCTGAACTCCTCTCTCTTGTGTCTACCCACTCCGTTCGCCCTGCAGGCTCACTCCGCTCCCCTCCCTGCCCCCAAATCTCACCCGCCCCTAGCACCTCTACATTTATCCCCACATAACCACACCCACCACATTCTGCAGCCAATCAGAACATACTCTTCTCCACCTACTCCATAGTCATCCCCTCCCACTCACACCCTCTCTACTTCTAAACTCTCCCATTTTATACTGTCTTTTACTCTTCTCAACATGTACAACACTCACCTTCCTCTCCTACTACTAACTCTTCTAACTATTCTTTCCTCCACCTACCTAATAACCTACTATGAACAACCATTAAATCCTAATGTTAACATTCCACATAGACACACCCTAACTACCCCCATCTACACTCACAACACATCTTAGTCTAACATATTGCAACACATATCTTGACTCTAAATATCATAGACTCTCACATATCAAATACCTTATTCTCAGACACACAAAATACTTGTACTTCTGTAAGCCTTCACAATTAAATCACCTTATTCATAGTCTACAATTACTTGATGGGGACATCCACCCCAACCCAGGCCCAAACACTTCAACAACACCCCCTAACTCCCAACAAATCAAAACTACTCCTACACCAGATTCTAAACCTACTAAATCTCTCACAATAGCTCATCTTAACATCCGTAGCATTTGCAATAAACTTCCAGCTCTCCATGCCCTTCTAGAAGTCCAGCAATTTGACATTCTCTGTCTTACGAAACCTGGCTCAAACCCCTATAAAAGATAATGAAATCATCCCCTGGCTACAACATCCTAAGACAGGACCGTCTTAATAAAAAGGTATGGGTAGCCATTCTTTTAAATCTGGTCTGGATGTAAAGAAATCAGCCCAAACCCTCCATATGACTCTAACGCTAAACTTATTATTTGAAAATCTCCTTAACCCACACAAACTATTAATATTATCTGCACCTATCTTCCTCCAGGCAACAACCCCCCCATATTAGAAAACCTACTTAACTGGTTTTCTACTAATCTTCTTCAAGAAACCATATTGCTAGGTGACTTCAATATTGATTGGAATGCTTGCAACCAAGCTAATCCATCCACCCTTATCAACCTGCAGTTCCACCAAACCAACAACTCTACAACTAGAACAAATAAGAGCAATAATAAAGATACCATACTTGACTGGATCCTTACAAATAGTCCCCAACATAAGTATTCAACAGGTACCCTCCCAGATGACCTTAGCGACCACTCTCTCACATACATCATTAGGCACAAAACTCAGCTAAAACAACCTCCCTAATTGTCTATCTTGAGCAAAAACACTTTGACCCTCAACAGTTTCAAAATGACCTTAGCCTGGTTAACTGGTCTCCTCTCAAAACTCTCCCAATTGACGCTGTTAACCACTTTAATAAAACCTTTCTTACTATTTTAGACCAACATGCACCCACGCGATCTATCCGCATGAAATATAAAACAGCCCAATGGCTTACAACCAACACAAAACAGCTTATCCTTAATAGAAATAAGGCCTGGTCTCAGTGGCGAACCTCCAAAGACCCCATTGACCACCTTAACTTCAAACAAAAGGAACATGACAAAGTTAGCTATCATTAAAGATAAAAAGAACTTTTACTTCCGCCTACAGCAATCATCCCACCATCATCCACACAAATTTTGGAGATCTATTAACACACTTCTGACCCCCGGAAAAGTTGAAACTCCAAATCCACTTGGCTCCTGCCCTGACTCTCCCTTACAAACAGCTAATGCTTTTAATAACTTCTTTACGTCTACAATACTTAATCTGGCCAACCAACAAACCCCTGACCCCACTTTATTAGGTAGCCCAAGCTTCACTCCTCCACGTATGCAACTTAAACCCATACCTACCTCCTATATTCTAAATCTACTTCAAAAACTGAAAGCTTCTACCCCCTCAGCTGACAAACTCCCAGCTGAATATCTCCAGCTAGGTGCCAAAGCAGTTGCCTACCCAATCTTTATACTAATAAACAGAACCATAACCGAAAATACTATACCTTCCCTCTGGAAAATCTCACACATCATCCCCCTCTTCAAAGGAGGCGACTCATTTGAATACTCTAACTACCTATAGCACTGCTATCTCCTATTGCAAAAATAATGGAGAAATGCATCCACAAACAGTTACTAAATCACCTCCTTTCTAACAATCTCCTCGCTAACTGCCAACATGGCTTCCGCCCTTACCATAGCACCACCACAGCCTTATTATCCTTCACTGACTCCATTAATATTAACCGTAATAGCAATCTTCTCTCATCAGCATTCTTTGTAGACCTTTCTAAATCCTTTGATATGGTGAATCACCAACTCCTTCTTCATCGCTAAAATCACTCTCTTGACACCCCTGCCTTAACTTGGTTCACTTCCTACCTTCAAAACCGTAAAAGGCTGTTTTATGGAACAGCAATCTCTGAACTTCTCCCCACCACCTTAGGGGTCCCTCAAGGCTCCATCTTAGGTCCTCTTTTATTTTCCATCTTTATTAATGACTTGCATTTTGCCACATCCTTAACTACTTGCATTCAGTATGCTGACGACACCACCATCATTTGCTCTGCCACAAACCAAGCTGACCTTCACTACCTTACCCAAAAGACATTCACTACTATTGAGCAATGGTTCTCTAACCACTGTCTCCTCTTAAACCCTAAGAAAACTAAACTTCTCCTCTTCTCACCTACACACCTATCTCCCCCTATTAATTTCACAATTACTTCTAACAATGGCACTTTATCTCTCCTGACCAAACAACCAAACTATTGGGTATTACTATTGACAATCTACTAAAATTTGATTTTCACATTAACTCCAGCATAAAAGCAACTAATAGAAAACTAGGTTCTCTCTATAGAATCAGAACTTTCCTAACTCCTGAAGCAAGAACTACCATAGCAAGAACACATCTTATCTCCACTTTACTATATGCTTCCCCCATTTATTCTAACCTATCTAAGCATAACATTAATAAGCTCACAACAGCCTACAACAACATTGCAAGATTTGCCACTGCCTCTCCATATAAAACACATCACTGTCAGAACCTCTCTAAACTAGAATGGCTGGAATTACCCCACCTAATTCAGTACTATCAGCTTACACTTGCCCACAAAGCCCTTTACCACCCTGAAAACATACCCATGCTCTCCACCCTTATAAAACCCTACAACAACTTAAAAGCCCTACGCTCTTCTAATAAACTACTGATTCAAATTTCTCTTTCTAAGAATACAGCAGGTGATTCCATATTTTCCAACTCAGTTGGTAAGATCTGGAACCAACTTCCTCCAGACCTTGCAGCCCACACTTCCATTACACTATTTAAGACTAAATTGAAACTCTTTCTTACTAAACACTGGCTTTGTTCTTGCATCAATCCCAGTTGATCTAGCTCCTCTATGACCTTCTATTCTCCTCCTTTATTCCGCATACATTCTCCCAAATATATTTCTTCAATTTATTTTCTTTTTCCTGTCGACTAAATAACTATACTTCTCTAATAACACTCATCTTAACTTTTTAAAGAACTTAATTCTTCTCTCCCTTCTCTTACCACATCTGTACTTAAATAATTTCCTTGTCTTTCTATCCCCTTCTTTGTAAACTTCCTGAAATTGTTGCTACTGCCTTTCTTACTTGTGACTTATATCCATACTTGACTTATAACCATTGTGATATTTTTGTATGTTCTGTTTTTGTGACCATGTAGTAGATAGCGGAGCTTTTCTCCTCGGGCCTCCACTGAAAATGGACTTGTATCCAGTTGGACTAGCCCGGTTAACAAATGTAAAATAAATAAATAAATAAAACAAGCCACTGATATATCTGACTGCTAAACATGTTATGTACAGTAGGGGTTACATTACATTATCTGCACATTCTGTGGGTGTTCGTACAGTACTGAGGTCTGTGGACCTATGGTGAATGTCGACAATGTGTGTAGTGTTGATATGTACCTTAGCCTGTGTACAAACTGTGGTGGATGACATTGTTCTAGTTCCCCTACTATCAGATGTTACATGCTACCCCACTGTATGGTACTGTAGTGGTATACATGTTTGTAGGGCCATAAACACACATGTTCCATACCACAGACAGCCAACAGACCAAACTGTGTAGCAGGCCAGTATATGTAGGGTCAGTCTGTGAGTGGCACATATGAGGATGGTGTCGAACACATAGTTCATATACTGTAATACCATGCCAGCTAACCATATGAGGCTGTGGCTGAGTTCATATTGGTTGTGAATATGAACTGTCACACAGGTGTATCTTATCTTGTGCTGTGACATGCCTGTGGAGCCTGCTTTATATGCAGGTATATGTGCATTCCCCCTTGGGAGGTGTAGGCCAATGTTGAGTCAGTCTGCCTGCAACCTGCACAGTGCATTGTGACATGCCTAGCAGCTGAGTGTACCTACCCAGTGGAATGTCATGTGCAGATACTAGCCAGATGTCCCACTGCCGGACCTCCCCTAACAGTCATGTATGTCAGACAGGAAAGTGGGTTGCAGTGCAGATGTATGTCAATACCTATTGTGTAGCATGTGGCAATGGCACCCCTGTATCAGCGGTCATACCATTACAGACCAGGCAGGGGTGTGTGAATGCATGACCTATGGTGGACATTATATACCAGTTGTTATGTGTTATACCCATCTACATGGCTATCCACATCCATATTGTCAGGCATGGTACACATGTGTAGCACTAAGGGCTTATGTGTATACCACTGGACTGTACAGACTATGTAAGACCCCATATATATTGGCCAATATCTCTGCTGCAGTCCACAGCAGCATCACTTGCTAGCAGCGATACTGTACACTGATGTCCTTTGGATGTTGTTCAGTAACCAATGGCACACATGTTATGAGCAGATGTGACCTGCTATACACACCATGTCTGTGAAGACAATCCCAATGAGAGTAGCAATAGTCTACTAGTATACCTGCTATAGATACCTGACATCCCCTGCAACTACGACATTGAGAACATATGGGCTGGGGTTGGCCTACACTTCATGTCCAGGAACTATGTTGGAAATATATGTACATATACATATCCAGATAGCCATATATATGATTACACATGTGTACTACACAAAATTGACAATGTCATGGCAACCACCCACTATAGATTTCCACATCATGTGTGCGCAGTCCCATTACATCTCCTGTGTGATGGGCATCCGACCTGTGTGTTGGCAGCAGTGCTACCAACAGCATGTAGCAATACTCCATACAGGAGAACCGACATACTCAGGACAGCCAAATATTTGTAGGAGGATTAGGAAGTACAGATAGACTGCGAGTGGAGTTGTGTTATGCTTTGTACAGTACTGGTGTTACAGGGTGTGGGTGTACATACTAGTTTGCCATGGAATGCAGTCCATCTGCATAGCACACAACTGTGGGCCTACCCTCATGCTGGCTGGAGCTGTGCTTATCATGTCTTGTCTGTCCACCACACAGGTCTTGTGTCAGATAATACACTGGCAGTGTGTGTGTTGCATGTTACCGGTAAATGGCTACACCCATGGCCGTCCATACTAGCAATTCCCTGACTAAGGGTATGTTACAGACTATCCTGTAACACCTGCACCTTGTGTATTGTATGGCAACAGTTGTCCATATATGTGCCTGTATTCCAGCCTCTGTCCATCACCTACATACCAAGCTGTGCACATATGTCATGATGTCAGTAGTTGATCCATCGTGAGCTGGGAGTATAACACACTGCCATGTCTGCCATCAGTCCACTGCCATTGTAACCCACACACATATAATAGGGCTGGGGCCATATATGTGTGGGCACCACCTACACAATAAATGTGTGTCCTCATGTACTGCAGAGCCCAGTGTATGTACCAGTGGTATATGGTCCTGTATTATTGAGTCTGGGGGGAGCACCAAAAAAGACCTAGGCTGCTACAAAACTTGGGGGTATCAGGGATGAGCTGTCTTAAGGTATCTGGATGCACAGTACCATATACTTTACTTATATACACATTACTGACATGGATCTGGGTACTGCAGGACTACTGCCCCCTGCCATACAAACTGTTCTGTGTGTTGGTATGCTCGTGATGATGTAATTTAGGCCATGTTATGTAGCAGTTAGAACCCATGTGGTCATAAGATGTATATACCACCTACTGTGTTTGCACAGTGTGTAGACAGAGGCTGCTGAACTACACACCTGGAGTACATACTGTCAATTGTTAGGTATCCTGTGGCACAGTGTGTCTTTCCTATTGTACAATGTGAATGTCCTGGCCTGGACAGCAACAGCTGTGAACCCTTCCAGTCTACTGTATGAGTGCAACTGGTCCACTGTAGCATCATAGGTTTATAGGTTCATAGGTAGATACTAGGCTATCTGCCCTAGGGCATTTATAAGCCTAGCCAGAGTGTATTTGGCTTCCACCTCCTTATTAGATTAGCCTACTGTGCCTTTGTAAAGTAGGTCACAGAAGGTACCCTTTTAAGGTTAGTTTACTGTGCCTCTGTCTAGCAGGGACACAGGAGAGATCCCAGGGGTGAATTTGCGATTTCCCATCCACGCGTCCAAATTTCACTTGAAGAGGGTCAGCAAGGGGCTATGTCTAATATGAATTGGGATTCTATTCCAGAGTGAGGGGAGCCTTTGGGAAATGAATCTGTTCCTACAGCATGTCCTATTTATTTTTGTGCTGAGGTTTAGGTCCCTGGAGCATGTAGCTCTAAGGGACTTGGATTTTTTGAGGTTGAGCATCTCCATTAATTCTGGGTTTGACATGGCTTTGTACATCAGGCATAGATCACCTCTGAGTAGGCGGTAAGCAACTGAGTAGAGCTGGAGTTTCTTTAGTCGAGCTGCATAGGACATCTGTTTGTAGCCCATGATCCTCTTGGTGAGGTACTTTTGGGGTCTCTCCAGTTGCTGCAGGTGTCGGGTAAGGTACATTCCAAAAGGGGCATTGTATTCAATTATGGGCCTGATGAGTGACGAGTAGATGGGCAGAATGACCTCTCATGATCTAGATGCGAACCCTTTCGTGATAAGGTGGGCTATATAGAAGGTCTTTCTAACCACTTTGACAACGTGATTATCAAAGGAGAGATTACTATCTAGGTTGGTCCCCAAATCTCTAATTACTTCTTCCGTACTTAATGGATTACCACCTATGTGGTAATTTGTGGGCACCTTGTTTTTCCCAAAGGGGATGACTATGCACTTTTTAGCATTTAGCTTGAGGCCGTGGTTCTGGCACCAAGCATCCATCTCTGTGAGACCCTTTTGGAGGATGCTTGTGTCAGCTGGAGATTCGATTATGGCCCCCAGTTTGCAGTCATCTATGAACTTTGTCAGCTATAATCCCCCCATGTTTGCCTGAACCTCAGAGAAGTATATACCGAACAAGAGAGGTCCCAGAACTGAGCCCTGTGGGATGCCACTTGTAACTGGTTTGGATTCGGACATGGCACCTGCGATTCTGACCATGTGGGTTCTATCTCTGAGCCAGTTTGCAGCCCATCTTGTTATATAGGGGTTGATATTTAAGCTGGTAAGCTTATTTATGATGCCTGAGTGGGGTATTGTGTCAAAGGCTTTTGCGAGGTCCAGGTAGGCTGTGTGGACTACCTTGTCCTCATCTATGGCTTTGGTAACTGTTTCAAAGAAATCAACTAGGTTTAAGAGGCAAGATCTGCCCTTAACAAAGCCGAATTGGGTAGGGTCCAGTGTCTGGAGGCTCCCAATGTCTTTGTTTATGAGTTCCATGATAATACACTCCATAGCTTTACAGACCAGACTAATCAGGCTTATGGGGCGATAGTTTCTGGGGTCCATTGTGGCACCACCTTTGTGGAGTGGGACCACTGTAGCTCTACGCCATTCTTTGGGTACATATCCTGTAGTAAGGCTAAGTTTGAACAGTGACTTAATGTGAGGGTTCAGTTCTTCTTGGAGCTCGTGTAAGACACAGCCTGGGACACTGTCTGGTCCCATAGATGCTGTGTTTTTTGCTTTGGAGAGGGCAGCTTTCACCTGTGCATCTGTGATGTCAGGGAGGTTACATTCAGTTGGGAAAGGCGTTTGCTCCTTTGGGGGGGAAGGGGGAAGAAGTTTGCACTGAATCTGTCTGCCAGGATGTTGGCTATGTCTGTAGGTTCGGTATATTTTGTACCGTTATGCAACAATTCAGAGCATATCTGGGAGTTTCCACCCATGTTCTGACATAACTAAAGAAGGCCTTGTGATTATCTTTAGTGTCTAAGGCAATTTTTCTTTCGAAACTGGCCTTTGATGATTTTATGAGGGATCGAAGTTTCTTGCTAATACTGATCAGAGATGCCTTCCTTTCTTGGGATTTTGCTCTGTCATGTAGTAGCTTCCTCCTTCTGTTGTATAGCTTATTTATGGCCGGGGTCCATCAGACCGGTCTCCTGTTTTTGGAGGAGTGAGTCTTGGTTTTATTTGGGATAGCACGATCCATGCATTCTTGCAGGTGCTCATAGAATGCATTTGTTAAGGATTCTGCAGATTGGGCTGTATTATCCTCTGACCCAGGGGCTTTGAAGGATTCCACCTCAGTCTTGAGAAGTGTAAATTTGGCTTTGGAGAAATTCTTTACAGTGATTTCCTTGGCTGGGGGTGGGGATGGGATATGGATATCCAGGAAAATTTGTTTATGGTCTGACCTTACCAATGAGGGGTTTACATCTGGTGTGGAACATAGGCTCCCCATGTTGGTGATGACCAAGTACAATATGTTGTTCCGTCTTGTGGGAGTGGTGACCAGTTGTTCCATTGCGTTAGAGTTTATAAATTCAAGGAACTGTTGGGCGAGGGTGTTTGGGCTTGAGTAGTTTTCCCAGTCAATGTTTGGGTAGTTGAAGTCACCCAGTAACATAGTGTTTGGAGAGACCTTCATATTCTCCAGGGTTCTCAGGAATGCCAAGTGGGGTTTCTGTAATAGGGAGGGTATTCTGTAGCAGGCTACAAACTGAAAGGCAGTTTTGCCCACTGTTAGTTGCACATGGATGGTTTCCAATGCTTCGTGCAGTGCCACTAACCTGGAGGTGTAGGTATCTCTGATGAATATACATACTCCCCCTCCTTTTGTGCTTCAGTCCGAGATTTGGGGCTGAAACGCATAGTATGAGTTATAACCTGGTAGTGCTGGGGTGCTCTCAGGAGCCTTGAACCAGGTTTCTGTTACTGCACAGACATCGATTTTCTCCATACTGAGGAGAGTCTCGAGTGCGTGCATCTTGAGGTTTAGACTTCTGGCATTGAGTAGCATTACCTTTAGTTTTTTTATCTTTGGGTTTTCTATGGAGGTGGGTTTGTCCTTTGAGCCTTACCTAAAAAAGGCAGTATGGGGGTGGCAGGAGCCTTGGCCAGTATACGAAAGCCTAAGGGTGACAGGTGCAAGCCGTCCCTAGCGAAGCAACGTGGCTTGTCGAGCATGTCATCCCAGGCTGACAGACACTGGATCCCCTTTGAATGAAACCACTGCTTTAGCCAATTGTTGAAACTGATCATTTTGTCTTTATACTGTGGCATCATTCTTGGTGTGGGCAAGATGCTACTCAAGGTCAGGGACATACCAGCCTGGGCTACATGGTCACTCCATTGATATAGTTGTCAGTGTCTGAACAGCTATATCGCATGGCATGTAGAACTGTAATAGTACACGATGAAAAGTTTCCATGTCTGCAAACCTGTGGGTGTTGTTTCACCTATGACCGCTCTGTGGGTGTATGTTACAGGCAATGATTGTCATTTGTATGGGTGGCACATACGTGTCCAGTCATTCAGGGGTCAACTGTAGGCATAGTGGCTGTTCCATATTGTGTGCACCTACCACTTATGTATCGTACTGTACATATAACTGCATGTGTATGTGTAGTCACTTGTATATGTATATATATATATATATATATATATATATATATATATATATATATATATATATATATATATATATATATATATATATATATATACATATATATATATATATATATATATATAAAAGGGTTCATGTCATTTGATCGACAGTTCATTTGATCAACAGTTCATTTGGTCGACAGTTCATTTGATCGACATTTCATTTGATCAACAGTTCATTTGGTCGACAGTTCATTTGATCGACAAGCATTTGCCCCCTTCCCCAATGTTCTGCGACCCTGGAGTTGATATATATAGTTAGGGGTGTGGGGCAGTACAGCCCCCCACATTGGGGGGGTGTGGGTGGCGAAGCCCCCCACCTAAAATGCTTGTCGATCAAATGAACTGTCGACCAAATGAACTGTCGATCAAATGAACTGTCGATCAAATGACATGAACCCATATATATATATATATATATATATATATATATATATATACACACACACACATATATATATATATATATATATATATATATATATATATATATATATATATATATATATATATTTATAAATATGTACACCTGCATCTGCATATCTGTGTCTGTGTATCTAAAGCCTGGTAATGTTGATGACTTCCACATGATACATTCCCCATGGGAGCTAGACTGTACTGCATGATATGTTACCAATAACAGCTAGACATCATACAGGTGGGATGTAGTACAGGTAACATCATGTGCCCATGTTGCTACTGGCCCTGGTTATGGGATCTCCAACACTTGTTAGTGTATAGCAGAGTGGACATGTTTGGCTGGGAGGGGATGCCTATTTGTACAACTCGTATAGTGTGGTGCCTCTCAACCCCATTAAAGTAACAACTAACCTGTTACACTCAGCTCCCTAACAGCTACATGTGCCTTGCAGTACCAGCACAACAGTGTTGCACCAATGAATTTGTAGGCATGGGAATCCCATTGAGGTCTGCCATTTGTGTGTATGTGTGCATATCTGTAGGGTACACCAGTCCAAGTCCACATAATCTTATTATGATACCCACTGCCACACAGTAGTATGGATATTGTCGTTGTTGTCCATAGGTGTGGCAACACAATGCACCACCCTACTATGCATGTGGCATGTGCATCACGTGCATATCCCTGTGGTACCACTGTTGTGATATGCAATGGGTTTTTTGCATCATGGCCAATGTGTGATAGTGGGTATGTCAGAGTAACAAGATGGGTTCTATTGTGTACACTATCCAGTGGGAATGTGGGTGCTGTGTAGACTGTCTTTACACCATGGAACACATGGTATATGGCCCACATACCACTCTCAGGTGGCCAATGTCACCATCACCCATACAGGTAACAGATAACAGGATACAGCCCAGTTACACATGTGCTGTGTACAGCCTACCTGTAACAAATTGGACACATGGACTAGTTAGTTAGCAACTATACAACCAGGTCACTAAGATGTGTGTCTACCTGTTATGTGTCAATCAATGTGTATATGATGGTATGACACACTATGCATTCACCATATGCAAGCATTACATCCCCCTTTACCATATTGTACGTGTCTGTGGATAGTCTGCATGTAGTACATGACCTGGTACACACCTCACCCTACAGATGGTGCTGTGTGTGCAATGAAAGCCTCACAGTTCAGTAGCACTACATACCCGGGTTGGGGTCTAGACACAGTGTCACCAAGTAAGGATGTGTGTGTATGGGTTGACATAAGGGTGCAGAATATACCTATACCAGCAGGCCACTGGTCATGTTTGCACAGCCAATAACTGTTATGCATACCTGTGGCATGTGCACAACTGTACACCACATATGTCAAGGCCATGGTGTCACCACACGGACATACCCCTGTGGAATATGACTGTGGACCATCCTTCTGATGACACATGTATGCCTACAGCACAAATGGATGACAGTATGGGGATATCAATTGGTGTTACCAACAGCTGAGATGCATCATAGCTGCATGGCTACACTACCTGACATGTATGCAGTACACATTACCCCTGACTACATTCTACACTGCAATACATTGCGGCACTCTATCACAGTTACTGTGTGCATCAGAACCATGTTAGCTTGTCCCTGCATCAATGTTATTTATGGCAGGGATGTGGCACATGTATCATCATATGCACAGGGTGTGTGAATGTCATCTTAGCTGAAAGGCTAAACTACCTGACATGTATGCAGTACACATTACCCCTGACTACATTCTACACTGCAGTACATTGCAGCACTGCATTACAGTCACTGTGTGAATCAGAACCATGTTAAGCTGTCCCTGCATCGATGTTATGGATGACAGGGATGTGGCACAGGTATCATCATACGCACAGGGTGTGTTGCAGGTGTGCCAGAGGCTGAGGCTGGTCCAAACATGTGTCACCATGTGTGTGGGTGAGGGGTGTGGTTCCTTGATTGGGGCATGGTGATGTGATGTGTGTCAGTATGTGGTCGCCCTAGATGTGGTTGCATAGTGTGTGGATAAGCATGCACACAATTCTGCCATGTGGCTGCCCTATATGGGTAATGTTGGACAGCTGCAGTCCATACCTGGCATGGTGTGCAGTTCAGTGTCTCTGGCCATGGAAACACTGACTGTACCTGCCAGGGGTTCCAAGGGCATGTGCAGGTACAAACCTTGAGGTGCTACTCTCCCCGATGATGACATATGTCCGCCAGAACCATGTCCCACCTGGGCCTGGCCAGGGCCACGTGCATAAGGCCTGCTGTGGTGTGGTGTGGACAGCAGCCGCTGTGGTGTGCTGGGGTTGGTACTGCCACTACAGGAGTGGCTGTGTGTCCTGGCATGTCCACGTTGACCTCCAGCTGCTGGTGTCTCTGGCTTACGTCCACAGGGCTGTTGCACCACTCCCACCACACATTCTAGCACAGACATACCATGGTCGAGGAGGCCAACCATCTCACCCCACCATCTATCCATGACCTTGGTATATTCACAGAAGGCACCAGCGAGTTCATGAAGTTTGCTACTTACAGCTGCGAAAGCAGACCTCTGCAGCCTATAGACCTTTCTGGTGTGCATTTCCATACATGCCTGTGCCTCCATTATGGCCTGAAACATGCTCCTGGTTGTACCAGTTGTGGCACTTCTACCAGGGGCATGATGAACTGCGGTCATCCCATGAGCACCATGGTACATCTGCTGATGTGGTGGCCTTCTGGACATCTGGCTATGCTGACTGTGATCTGACAGAGTTGGCATGGACAACACACTTTCCTGGTCATTGCCACCAAGCGCCAACTATCCCTCTGCTATGGCCACATGTGATGGGTTTTGTAGGGGCACTGTAACTGTGTGTGGGCTTGGGTGGCTAGGAGGGTGATGACACATGTTGGTGCAGTGTCGGCCTCTGACAACCCTACCTGTGCCTCACCTGTACCTTCATCATCATTGGTGTCTGTAGGGACAGCTACCTCAGTTTGCATGTAGGAGGGACCCTGACCCACCTTGCCACCTGTGGGGGAAACAAATACACACATTAAGACCTGTACAGCAGTGCATAACAGTACACACAGTACATAGCAGTACACATGTTAAGACATGTACAGCAGTGCATAACAATACATGCACTCACACACACTCACACTGACAGCCACCATCCTACCTCACTTTCCCTGAGTTTACAGACAGTCCCACAATCAGTTACATATGTTCCCCATCCTGCATGGCACTTGCTAATATACACACATCACTACATTAACATATCATTCCTCTCCATGCCTACATGTGTGGTTACCACACCTGACGTGTTACGCCATCAACTCTCTGATGTGGGTGGAGTAGGTTGTACATGGCCTCACTGCTGTCACCCTGTATTACCCTGTGTATGGGCAGTAATGGTGTACGAGGTCCCTAATATGGTTGGGGTTGCTACATTCACTACTTATGTCACACACCAGAGCCTCATACTACAGTCTTGCTCAGTCCATGACACATCTACTGCACAAGCAACCCATCATGCAGACAACAGTACTACCTGGATGCACTCACTGATGTGCTGTGGTAATTCCCCACAGCATTTGTAGTGCTGCATATGTGGATAGCCATTTACCTATCTGCTGCTGGCAATATGATGTGTATACCTGGTATGTACTGCACCATGCTACAGACCTTGTTATGTTATCAGCTATCCTGTGTTCACATATCTGAAAGGTTGTCCTGGTGTCCCATGCCTCACTCCATGTGCAGCACAATCCCAAGGGGAAGTATCACCATGTGACCAATCCCACTATCGCCTGTGCATACATGGACACACACACACACACACACACACACACACACACACACACACACACACACACACACACACACATGCACACACACATCTGACATGCATTGTCCACGTTCCACTAACTTGCACTTACGAACACAACTGAGACACACACACACACACACCCTACACACTCCTACATGTGGAGTTGCAAAACATTTGCACACACAGTCCTTCCATTAGCCTTCTGTCAACATGCATTACATATGGAGCTCAACAGCATGCAGTGTAACTATAGTGACATCATGCTGGCGGCAGTGTACATGTGTGTGAGGCATGGGCTTTTTAAGTTAGGTGATGTCCCTTCCCCATGTTTACACTGCACCCATGTACAAAGTGTTACTGTGGACCTGTTCCACACCCTGCCTTGTACTATGCACCATACCTTGCAGGTGTAGAAACCACTGATGCATCTGTAGTACTGTGTTGGTTATGTCAGCTCCAATGCTCACAACCCCTATGTGTTGTAGCAGCACATACCTGGGATGATATGTGAAAAGCTATCAGTTGTGGGTGCCTGATGTCTGCGTTACAGATCACAGCATTACCAGTGCATGTATGACCAGTACATGACCATTACACTGACAACCAGCAGACCTTACCATGGCTGTGAGGGGTGCCCTAAACATGTCCCAGACCTCTGCATGGTTGCAAGGTCTACTCATGTGCACATTCCTTGGAGTGCACACACTGCTGTCAAGTGTACTGTGGGGTCAGGGTTATGTCTGCAATGTTTACTTAACCTGATTGTGTGCAGCTGCAGCCAAGGTGGTGTTGAGTCACACATATCCCTACTGTAGGCCGTGTGTCCTGCCACAAGTCACATCCCTGTGAACACAGTGCAAATTGACAGGATGTTAGTTATCTTGCATGTGTCTGTTGTACCCTTCCAACACCCCAGCATGGTCTCTACTATGATACAGTGCATTTCTCAGCCACAAAATGTGAATGTGTACAGCATGCAGTATGGGTAGGTGTGTTAAACGTGTGCATGGGGGATATCCCATAGCTATTACATGCCTAGTTTATCATCATGCATGAACACAAACCATACTCACTGGCTACGGGCTGCTGCTGTGGTGGTATCCTGGAGGGATCTACATAAGAGTGCAAGAAAGGTGATGTCAGTGGCCACAGCTGTGGCATTCATAACAGGTGAGTGCAGCATTATGTTACATCAACAGTAGAATTACACAATATTACAGCTTATACACAACTGTTTATTACTACTACACAGCAGCAGACTATGTATATGGCATCTCAGTATTGCATGATGTACCTGTACAGATGCAGATGCATACACATGAGTGGGGTATCAATGTGCCCTGGGGCCTTACTGCATGCTCCTCAGCTGGTGTGTCATTGGCACCCACATTCAAGATGTGCCCTGCCAGGTGTTGATGCTGCAGGGAGACAGGTACCACAAGGCTGCTGAGCCGTTACGCAGTCCGACATCATTGACCTTGTGGACTAGCTCATTCCACAGGGCAGTCCTTTCCTGCTGGTCACAGACTGTCTGGCTAAAAAGAAGTACATAATGCTGTACCAGGTGGTCGATAATGATCGTTGTTTCAGCGGCGCTGTAAGCAGGAAGATTAATATGTGACATTTCCTGGAAGACATAAGGATGGAACAAGGTCTGAACCACCCATACAGCAGGGTTACCATAGTTCTTAATGCACATATATGTCTCCCCCCACCATATCAGCTACAAAAAAAAAACGTTCACAGACTGCAATTGTTATGTCAGCTGCTTTCCTACCATTGGGACATATGTTGTATTATACCAAGTTTTGTGCTATGCGTATGTACCATGCTTTGTGCTAGGTGTTTGTAGCCATCCTCCTTGTGGGGACACTTGTCTTTGCTGGACTGTTACAGACTATTTCACCTGCATGCCATTGTCAGTGCCACTATATATATATATATATATATATATATATATATATATATATATATATATATATATGTGTGTGTGTGTATAAATATGCATCTATGTACATATAAGTGTATACATATGCTGTACGTTGTTGATATACCTATGTTTATATGAGTGTCTGTATCTGTACACATGCACATCACATTCTGTATCACACCGATATGTGGAGTGCATACAGACATCTGGTTTGCATTCAGTACATCTTTCATTCACAGCTGCACTGTTCTGCCTTGCTGCAACACAGACAGGTGCCACATGTGAACACAGCCTAACATTAGGGTGGTAACTATGGTAAGAGATTGCTGGTATGCTTATTACATGCCTATGGCATTTGTGCATGCTACATTACACATTCACATGACTGTCCTGCAAGTGGTGTGCTCTGACACCCATGTGTCTATTATGATGGCAGTACATCCACCAACAGCTATTGTCCACACTAACATAACATACACAGATATTATAGCTGACATATTTGTCATTCATTGCTGATCTGCACAGTTGGTGGGTATGTCCCACTGCTTACAGGGACAGACAGTATTGCCCAGAGCAGTTGTTCAGCGGGACATCATTACAGGGACAACTACAGATGGCACATATCAAACATTCTACATCATATATCCTATTAATCTATACCACATACTACATTAATTTACATAAGTTATATTTTACATACCTTTTATTGTTTGGACGGGAGTGATGCCTTCCCAGTTGTGGCCTGTAGTTATTTGTTTCCCACTGTGTGAGTTCCATTTTATAAGTTTTTTTTTTTACCTTCTCTCTCTCTCTCTCTCTCCCTCTCCAGTAGAGTGAATGAGTTGGTTTTAATGGATTTCAGCATGTCTTTTGTAGGTGATGCACATGATCAGGTGATGGGCTCTGCACCAATCAGTGTGCAACAGTTGCTGACTGCATGCAGCCTGCTGTGTAGTGATTCTGTTAACCATCGTCATGGCAACCCAGTACTATAAATTGCTTACTCATGTGGGGGTTGTCCCTTCAACTTTCCAGTATGGAGGACATCCTTCCTGTATGTGGGCAGCAGTGTTACAGACGGCAGGTTGCAGTACCTATTACAGTGTGGCTTGCAGACACAGGACAACTACATGATCTTAAGAAGTTTCAGACCTACAGACAGAGTGAGTAGTGTTGTTATGTGCTTTGTATATTGCTGGTCTTGCAGTGTTTGTGTGCACATAGTAGTTTAGGATGGGATGCAGTCTGTCTGCATAGCTCTCAACAGTGGGCCTATCCACATGATGGCCAGTGGATTGTCTGTTTGCTTTTGCCAGTGCACCACACAGGTCTTGTCCTAGATATATCCCCGGCAATCTGTATGTTGCGTGCTATCAGTACATGGCTACTTCCAGTTGTGTTCCTGATGTGTCATTCCTGCAGAAGGATATGCTGCAATGAATCCTGTAACACCAGCAATTTGCAGGGTGTGTAACAGTAATATTACGAGTATGGTCCTGTGTTTCTGCCTCTGTCCTCCACATATATGGCTGGCTTTGTCCTGCTATGATATGGTTAGGGGGGGTTCGGTATTGGCCTATCATAATATACTGCAAGCATTCCTGCTATCATCCCAGTCATATCGTGGACTCCCATGACATGTGTTGGTCAGGGTCCATACATGTGGCAGATACAAAGACATTATCATAGGTAATAAATGTCCCCCTAGGCCTTGCCTACAGGATGTAACTGGTGGCTGCTGAACTACATCTGTTATTGTTTATTGTTACCTATCTTGATGGCATATCCTTTGTCCACAGTTGTACGAATTCATGGGCCTGGCCTGGACAGCATAGTATGTTATATATCTGCACTGTCTGCATCTACTTTTCTGTGTGGGCCTTGCATTCCTCACTGATTAAATAAGTCCAGATCTATGTGCTGATGATAATGGCATACATTATTGCAACATACACCATTAAAGGTTGTCTTTGTATACATATCTGTGTGTTGTCTCATGTCCTTTGAATAGTGAGTGGGCTATGTGTAATTCAGTACTCCTGTTCAAGTGTAAATGTCATTTAGTAGGTTATACAGCAAAATGATGTTGTTATACCGATTTCACATGGAAAATAGAATGTGCTGCAGTGGGACTCGAACCGAGAATGCGCGCACGTTAGGTGGATGCTCTGCCCACAACACTATTGCAGTTCTGTGTAATTTGCATATTTTTACCTTAATGTCATACCCATGCTCCCTTTCCCCAGCCCCCAAGCTCCACGTACACAGCAACCATCCATTCTCCAGTTGCTAGACCTGCCATACCACACCTCCACACATTTCCCTCTCTGCATGTCTCGGTAGTCCTCCATATTACTGTCTCGATGCAACCTTCTGCAGGCTCTTCATCTGTTTAGTCCATGTACGTTCGAGCCTTCCCTTCATCCACCTCTGATACTGGTGGAAACATCATTGTGACCCACAAAGTCTGGTGCGTCCTGGTAGAGACGGACCTGTTGTGGTGTCACGAGTAGACTTTGCTGATCTACACTGTTTCTCCCACTGGTAGCATCCTGCCAGGGTTTTGAGAAGCAGTGGTTTGCTCACACACCAGACTTGCCTCATCTCCCGCTTCCACGAATGGAACACACCCCCCATGGCATGTCCCGTTTTCCATTCCTCTCTTCAATATTATACAAGACTACTGTTCTCACAGTATGTGTGGACAGGCACTGTTCATTGATACTCATAGACTGCTTGGATTACTGTGACTGAGCACTGTGCACATGTTTGCTGGTATTAATTTACATACTTACATACATTTCCTGTACTGTTGACTGACTGTGCCAGATGATATGTTTGTGATAACAGCAGCTGATTGTATATCTGCCATGCCTTTGTGGTAACTCACTTGGACTATAGTGTGCAGGGGAGGGGACCTGGGAGTGCTGATTATGTTGTTACTGGTCACGCCGAGGGCTGTGGGCTTTTGCATGCTTAAGGCACTGCGGGGAAGTGTAGGCAGGTATGCGCTGGTGTGCGCTAGGCTCAGACTTGTTGACCTCTGGTTACAGCATCTTACACCGGGTTGTCCTCCACATTGCTTAACCAGTGTGGGCATTGCTTACCACAGCCCAAACAGGCATACTCACGCTTGCTGCCGCATACCCCCATGGTACTTCGTGTACATGTCAGTATTATACATGCTTAAGGCAGGTATACATGTCAGGTATGATTGTTCACAAAGGTCAGTGTAAGGTTAAGTGGGATTCCAGTTCAGCATTTCTGGATAAGTTACACTCAGGTATTCGGGTTAGGTTTAGTTATGCCATACCTGTGTTGTAGAGTGTATGTGAATAGTGAAGGTGTAGGCGGGTAGGTGGAGGAGGGGACATTTCAGCTGTATAGTAGGCTATTCGACTGATTGGTGGGGGAGCAGTAGTGCAGGTTTGCAGGGTGTTGAGATATGTATGTGAGGTAAGACAGGAGGTGTCAGTGTCAGTAGTTGGTGTAAAGGTATGGAATGTTGGGGGGGTGGACTTCGCCAGGTTGTGAGCAGGTGGTGATCCAAGTGTGTTTGAGGTTTCCCTTCATGTGTTATTTACATGTGCAGTCTGGGGCAGCTGCTGTAATACACCTGGGTTGGGGGTTCCGGATTCTGCCAATATAGTTGTGTGGAGGGTGTCACCTACTTGTGACCGTGAACATTACTACGAATGAAACAGGGGTCGATAGGTAAGTGGTGTTACTGGGCCACACAGAGGGGCTGATAGTAGGGGACATGTCCAGAGATGTGCAGGATGGGGGTAGATCTGGACACTCACACCCCTGGGTGGGGGTGGGGACAACAATAATACCTTGTGATGCCACGTAGTTTAGCTTACATGCCTACAGTGGGTTGTTGCAATTATGTGTTCTTTGATATTATTTAGTGGGATTTGCGGCAATACATCTGGCTATACCGTACTTTGCCATATAAAATAGACTGTGCTGCAGTGGGACTCATAGCGGGAGTGGCTGCTTGTTGGGTGTTGGCTCTGCCCAATGAACACTATTGCTTACATCCTTGGGGCAGTCCGAATATACCCACTTCAGCAAACCCCTGCATGCCTAGACCCATAATTACATACCCATAGTCCCCCCACCCACACCTCCTCTACAGCACTCATCCTTACTATGGGTGCAAGTCGGGTCTGCATATATATATATATATATATATATATATATATATATATATATATATATCTAACAACATGTGGGTGTATGGGTGTCTGCATATGTATATATGTATATGTGGGTATTTATTTATATGTCTATCTATGTATGTATAGATTTGTACTACAGAGAGGGGGAGGTATATATCTATATAGGAATGGGTATTTATACAAACACATATACCTCTAAATATTTAGCTACATATCCTGCAATGTTGACTGGTATTGCTGGATATTGTGTTTCATGTGCATACCAGCCAACCTTGTGTGCCATGTATGCTTTGCGATACCTGCAACTAAATCCTAGTATACACAGAGTCACACGTGAGATCTATTGTTAGTACCAGGAATATACTCATCCCATGCAGGACAACCCAAACATTGTGAATTTTTCCTTCGTCTACACCCAGGGTTACATAGGTATCCCCTGGCTATGTGCATGGCTTACGGTGTATGCAACACTTAGGATACTTGGTCGGGACATCAGGGATGGGTCCCGATGGGGTGGGGGTAATGTGTGGTGGTGTGGTAGCTATGGGCCGGTAAACAGGGTAGGGGTGCTGGCTGCGTGTGTGTTGCCGGTGGAGGGAAGCAGAACTGTGGGTTATGTATGTATGGTTGGGGATAACCTGGGTTGGATGGACCTGTACTGCTCAGCCCGCCTACTGGGTGGGGGAGAGAGGTATGTGATGTTGACATGTGAAACATAACAGAGGGGTAATTTAATTCCCTAGTTCAATGACAGATGTACAATACAATGAGCTTGGTAGTGTGTTGTTTGGCTGGGTGGGGGTATGCAAATTCATACATGACGTGTATTGTTTGGGGCCTCTCAGGCCCATTGGTGCATGTGGACATATATGTTTCTGTTTGTCTGCCATTGGTATCTACAGATGTCTGGCCATATATACCTCTGTGGGTATATATATATTTGCTTACATATTTCTAACTATTTCGGAATATACCTATCGAGACATATATCTCATACATATGTCACTTGATGTGTGTATGTGAACATATAGATGTTGATATATATATGTGTAGTTGTCAGCATTTGCATGTATATCTGTTCATATATTTGTATATATATATATATATATATATATATATATATATATATATATATGTATATATCTCTGGATATTCTATATATATATATATATATATATATATATATATATATATATATGTGTGTGACTACATCTATAGATATGTTGTATCTGTTTAGATAGTGATATATTTACACACACACACACACACACACAAACACACACACACACACACACACACACACACACACACACACACCCATCTAGCTGTAGGTATACATTCTCTGTACTGTTGCATGACTGTGCTGGGGTTATGTTTCTGGCAACATGCAATTTCTGCATATCTGGTATGGCTTAGTGTAAATCATTTCGTGTATGGTGTGCATGGTCCTGGATGCCAGCCTTGCAGAAGCTGTTTGTTTTGTTGCTGGGCAGAACATTTTGTTGCTGGGCAGAACACCGGTCGTTGGATACGGTGTACTTAAGGCACTTTCAAGTGGTTGTAAGCAGGTTTGCGCAGAGGTAAGCACTGCTGACTTCTGGTCACAGTGTCTTACACTCAGTTAGCTTCTCCTTAACTTAATCTGTGTCAGCAGTACTTCACCCCACGCAAACGCACTTGCACATGCTTACTAGTGCTTACATATGCTTACTACTGCTTATCTGTGCTTATGCCTACTGCTGACTTATTCACAATGGTACTGACTCTTCACATGTGCATTTAATGCAGTACTCCAGTTCACATTTAAATGTTATTTAGTAGGTTATACATCAATAAAATGTAAATAATTGTTCATATACAGATTTCACATGGAAAATGGTATGTGCTGTAGTAGGACTCGAATTGGGAATGCCTGCTCGTTAGGCGGATGCTCTGCCCAATACACTAGTGCTGTGCTGCTTCATTTGCATATATCTGACTTGTTATCCTCTTCAGCCTTTTAAGCTGCTTTAACTGTAGCTAATGATGGCACACCCACACATACGGTTAGCTGTACTGGGTTAAAAAAATAAAGGGGTGTCTTCTTTTTATTTTTATGCCCTGCTGCTGTTGTACAGATGGGGGACTGTTGGTGGGGATATGTGTACACCCATGCATGGTCTCATTTATTTACACTTTCTGCAGTTCTACTTTGTAGGGGCTTGTTTATTCTGAGTGTTTTGCTCTCAGACACACCCCCTGAACTCATACACGCTCCACGTAGGATTAGGAGTTCAGGAGGTAGCACACTGTCATTACTGTGCATGGCGCACTGCCATCCTCCTGCTAAATGGCCACTTTCGTGCAGGACTAGCCATGTACAGATTTCACATGGAAACTGGTATGTGCTGTAGTGGGACTCGAACCGGGAATGCCTGCTCATTAGGTGGATGCTCTGCCCAGTACACTATTGCTGTGCTGCTTCATTTGCATATATCTTCCTTGTTATCCTCTTCAACCTTTTAAGCTGCTTTAACTGTAGCTAAGCGATGGGCACACCCACGCACCTATGGTTAGCTGTACTCGGAGTTTAAAAAAAAAAAAATAAAAGGGTTTCTTCTTTTTATTTTTATGTCCTGTTGCTGTTGTACACATGGGGGACTGTTGGTGGGGATATGCAGACACCTATGAGCAGTCTCACTCATTTATTTACACTTTCTGCTGTTCTACTTTACAGGGACATATTTATTCTGAGTGTTTTGCTCTCAGACACACCCCCTGCACTCGTACACATTCCATGTAGGATTAGTAGTTCAGGTAGCACGCCTTCATTACTATGCATGGCTCGCTGCCATCCTCCTCCTAACGGAAGTTTCATGCAGGACTAGACTAGTCCTGCATGGAAGATTACTAAATCTGGGGGAATGGATTACCAATGTGAATCACTTAACTGCAGTTAACCAAGATGGTTTATTTCCTGGTGTTCCAAACCCTGTAAGCAACAGGGTTTAGTCTAAGAACCATAATTTGGATATTAATACCTGGTAAAATTAGTCTAAACCTTGCAAGCTTAATGTCAGTGGCAGTCCTGATTCATAGGGCTACTTTGTATAGACTGAAAAACAAAATGCACGGATACCATACCTGAGTTTTAGACAATGCATTTCTTAACAAAAGTATTATGAAAAAACAAGTCCCTAGAGCACTAAGTCTGCAAATATCTCAACAATGTTGAGATAGGCTCAGAATTCCACCATACACTAAATGATATTTTTAACAACTGCAGACTAGAAATTATAAAAGTTATTGTTAAAAACAATATTAGAATTATGAACACTCTATATGATGAAATTATGCATTTAAACAATTTAATTGAGAAAAAAATGAGTCTTTAATGTAGATGAATATAAAAGTAAATATTATTCAGTGTTAAAGAATGCTGTTGAGAAGATGGCTAAAATAACAAAACATAAGTTTGGTGAATTAGAGAGGAACAGAAGGGAATACCTTGAGGGCAGGGTTTGCCATCTTATTTAGAGGTCTGGGATTTGCGGCAATACATCTGGCTATGCCGTACTTTGCCATATAAAATAGACTGTGGTTGCAGTGGGACTCATAGCGGGAGTGGCTGCTTGTTGGGTGTTGGCTCTGCCCAATGAACACTATTGCTTACATCCTTGGGGCAGTCCGAATATACCCACTTCAGCAAACCCCTGCATGCCTAGACCCATAATTACATACCCATAGTCCCCCCACCCACACCTCCTCTACAGCACTCATCCTTACTATGGGTGCAAGTCGGGTCTGCATATATTTATATATGTTGCTGTATATATATATATATATATATATATATATATATATATCTAACAACATGTGGGTGTATGGGTGTCTGCATATGTATATATGTATATGTGGGTATTTATTTATATGTCTATCTATGTATGTATAGATTTGTACTACAGAGAGGGGGAGGTATATATCTATATAGGAATGGGTATTTATACAAACACATATACCTCTAAATATTTAGCTACATATCCTGTAATGTTGACTGGTATTGCTGGATACTGTGTTTCATGTGCATACCAGCCAACCTTGTGTGCCATGTATGCTTTGCGATACCTGCAACTAAATCCGTTAAGTATACACAGAGTCACACGTGAGATCTATTGTTAGTACCAGGAATATACTCATCCCATGCAGGACAACCCAAACATTGTGTATTTTTCCTTCGTCTACACCCAGGGTTACATAGGTATCCCCTGGCTATGTGCATGGCTTACGGTGTATGCAACACTTAGGATACTTGGGTCGGGACATCATACGGGATGGGTCCCGATGGGGGGTGGGGGGGTAATGTGTGGTGGTGTGGTAGCTATGGGCCGGTAACCAGGGTAGGGATGGTGGCTACGTGTGTGCTGTGGGTGGAAGGAAGCAGAACTATGGGTTATGCATGTATGGGTTGGGGATGGCCTGGGTTGGATGGGCCTGTACTGCTCAGCCTGCCTAGTGGGTGGGGGAGAGGGGTATGTGATGTTGACATGTGAAACATAACAGAGGGCTAATTTAATTCCCTAGTTCAATGACAGACGTAGAATACTATGAGCTTGGTAGTGTGTTGTTTGGCTGGGTGGGGGGTATGCAAATTCATACATGACGTGTATTGTTTGGGGCCTCTCAGGCCCATTGACGGTGCATGTGGACATATATGTTTCTGTTAATCTGCCATTGGTATCTACAGATGTCTGGCCATATATACCTCTGTGGGTATATATATATTTGCTTACATATTTCTAACTATTTCGGAATATACCTACGGAGACATATATCTGCGTACATATGTCACTTGATGTGTGTATGTGAACATATAGATGTTGATATATATATGTGTAGTTGTCAGCATTTGCATGTATATCTGTTCATATATTTGTATATATATATATATGTATGTATATATCTCTGGATATTCTATATATATATATATATATATATATATATATATATATATGTATATATATATATATCTATATATATATATATATATATATATATATGTGTGACTACATCTATAGATATGTTGTATCTGTTTAGATAGTGATATATTTACACACACACACACACACACACACACACACACACACACACACCCATCTAGCTGTAGGTATACATTCTCTGTACTGTTGCATGACTGTGCTGGGGTTATGTTTCTGGCAACATGCAATTTCTGCATATCTGGTATGGCTTAGTGTAAATCATTTCGTGTATGGTGTGCATGGTCCTGGATGCCAGCCTTGCAGAAGCTGTTTGTTTTATTGCTGGGCAGAACGTTTTGTTGCTGGGCAGAACACCGGTCGTTGGATACGGTGTACTTAAGGCACTTTCAAGTGGTTGTAAGCAGGTTTGCGCAGAGGTAAGCACTGCTGACTTCTGGTCACAGTATCTTACACTCAGTTAGCTTCTCCTTTACTTAATCTGTGTCAGCAGTACTTCACCCCACGCAAACGCACTTGCACATGCTTACTAGTGCTTACATATGCTTACTACTGCTTATCTGTGCTTATGCCTGCGTACTGCTGACTTATTCACAATGGTACTGACTCTTCACATGTGCATTTAATGCAGTACTCCAGTTCACATTTAAATGTTATTTAGTAGGTTATACATCAATAAAATGTAAATAATTGTTCATATACAGATTTCACATGGAAAATGGTATGTGCTGTAGTAGGACTCGAATTGGGAATGCCTGCTCGTTAGGCGGATGCTCTGCCCAATACACTAGTGCTGTGCTGCTTCATTTGCATATATCTTCCTTGTTATCCTCTTCAGCCTTTTAAGCTGCTTTAACTGTAGCTAAGCGATGGGCACACCCACGCACATACGGTTAGCTGTACTCGAAGTTAAAAAAAAAATAAAGGGGTGTCTTCTTTTTATTTTTATGCCCTGCTGCTGTTGTACAGATGGGGGACTGTTGGTGGGGATATGTGTACACCTATGCATGGTCTCATTTATTTACACTTTCTGCAGTTCTACTTTGTAGGGGCTTGTTTATTCTGAGTGTTTTGCTCTCAGACACACCCCCTGAACTCATACACACTCCACGTAGGATTAGGAGTTCAGGAGGTAGCACACTGTCATTACTGTGCATGGCACGCTGCCATCCTCCTGCTAAATGGCCACTTTCGTGCAGGACTAGCCATGTACAGATTTCACATGGAAACTGGTATGTGCTGTAGTGGGACTCGAACCGGGAATGCCTGCTCATTAGGTGGATGCTCTGCCCAGTACACTATTGCTGTGCTGTTTCATTTGCATATATCTTCCTTGTTATCCTCTTCAACCTTTTAAGCTGCTTTAACTGTAGCTAAGCGATGGGCACACCCACACACCTATGGTTAGCTGTACTCGGAGTTTAAAAAAAAAAAATAAAAGGGTTTCTTCTTTTTATTTTTATGTCCTGTTGCTGTTGTACACATGGGGGACAGTTGGTGGGGATATGCAGACACCTATGAGCAGTCTCACTCATTTATTTACACTTTCTGCTGTTCTACTTTACAGGGACATATTTATTCTGAGTGTTTTGCTCTCAGACACACCCCCTGCACTCGTACACATTCCATGTAGGATTAGTAGTTCAGGTAGCACGCCTTCATTACTATGCATGGCTCGCTGCCATCCTCCTCCTAAACGGCCGCTTTCATGCAGGACTAGACTAGTCCTGCATGGAAGATTACTAAATCTGGGGGAATGGATTACCAATGTGAATCACTTAACTGCAGTTAACCAAGATGGTTTATTTCCTGGTGTTCCAAACCCTGTAAGCAACAGGGTTTAGTCTAAGAACCATAATTTGGATATTAATACCTGGTAAAATTATTCTAAACCTTGCAAGCTTAATGTCAGTGGCAGTCCTGATTCATAGGGCTACTTTGTATAGACTGAAAAACAAAATGCACGGATACCATACCTGAGTTTTAGACAATGCATTTCTTAACAAAAGTATTATGAAAAAACAAGTCCCTAGAGCACTAAGTCTGCAAATATCTCAACAATGTTGAGATAGGCTCAGAATTCCACCATACACTAAATGATATTTTTAACAACTGCAGACTAGAAATTATAAAAGTTATTGTTAAAAACAATATTAGAATTATGAACACTCTATATGATGAAATTATGCATTTAAACAATTTAATTGAGAAAAAAATTAGTCTTTAATGTAGATGAATATAAAAGTAAATATTATTCAGTGTTAAAGAATGCTGTTGAGAAGATGGTTAAAATAACAAAACATAAGTTTGGTGAATTAGAGAGGAACAGAAGGGAATACCTTGAGGGCAGGGTTTGCCATCTACCTAAGTTTCAAGGTAAAACTACCCTTGGTTGGCAGGTCAACCATATTCCTAATAGGACAGCTTCAAACAATGAACCCAAGGATTTTGTTAATGGGTCTACAGAAATTGAAAACAGTGGAACCCAGTTCGATCCCCAAAACCCTTTACAGTTTCCTCCCTTAAGGAGATCGGACAGGCTCAGGAACCAACAGATGGAAACCAACCAGAACACATGGGCTGGCAGGGAGAATAGGGGAACCTGCACAGGGAGGGATTGGAGGGGCAGAAACAGAAACTGATTTTGTTAGGAGACCTTAATGATATACAACAATAAGTGATACAAGTGGAAGGTGGTTGTATACTCCTACAAAAATTTTAAAGTGTTCAATTATAGTGGGCTTGATTTAAATCTTAGCCATTTTTCTACATCCCCTAAAGGTTTTACCTTTGTATCGAATAACAGAACTGAAATTAATGAGGTTCTTATAGACATAAATTTTTCTTGAGGAAAATTAATCTTGCAATACTTTTTCATAATAGTGAGATTAGTAAACTTGATTCTTCCTGTTGGAGAAAAAGTACTTTCAACCCTCCTTTACACCCCATGTTGAGTATCTCTGAGGCAATAGTTGAACAAGAGGTGAGAAACCATCTTTCTAAAATGAAAAGAAGGGTACTCAGCCTAAAACCTGGTTGTTAGATCCACCTGTTAGCCTTACAGTATCTGCATCTGAGTCCAAAACCCACACCTTTAGTGCATTTGTAGGCAAAAAGTTGAAAGCTTTACTGGGTTCTCCTAGTTATATACTAATCAATTCCTGGGATTAGGTATCTAAAGTTAAAAAAGAATTCTACCAATCTCACCATTTATTAGTTACTACATATGTCCAGGATTTATTTTCTGTTATTCCACATTCAATGGGACTACAAAGGGTTACGGACATAATGATTGACAGTGACCTTCTGAATAACAATGAATTAAAATTAATTAGAGAATGCTTAGAGCTGGTACTTGAGAACAAGTTTATGTACTTTCAAATGGAACTTTGCAAACAAATAAGTGGAATAGCAATGGATGCTGCTTGTGCCCCACTTTTTTGCCAACATTGTTCGAGTGTAGTGAGAAAAAACTTTTATTTAATTTTCCTTTTAACAAAAAATGGTTTGCTATTTACATTTCCTGGATGAAGTTTTTATAATTTGGAAAGGTTTAGATGAGGTATTTGAAGAATTTATTGTTTACATTAATTCTACTATCAAGTTCTTGAAATTTACTTATAACATTAAGGGTGACAAAATTCATTAGCTTGATGTTAAATTAATTAAGGACTCATTGAACCCCAAGGTTAAATCCAAATTATGTAGGAAGGAAATCTTTTCAAACACATACCTTTATTTTAGTAGTAACCATCCTTAACACTAGAAAAACAGTATAGTAAAGGGCAGATGGCCCATGTAGCTCACATGACCTCTAAATAAGAGGACCTAATAGATGACTTAAACTACACCGAACAACTTTTTCTTGAAGGAGATTATGCCCAACACATTAACTATAACAGTAAAGAAACATTAACCCACCATCATCACTTAACATAATTAATGTAACTACAACCTGTGAAAAAAATTCTGCTTTCCCTATGGGGATAATAGGAGCAAGGGAAACCAACTATATTACATTTTAATTCTTAAATATGGCCAAGACACTAGTGAAATTCAAAACATTATAAGTAAGTACTGGGAAATTTTCTCCAACATGCCAAATAGACTGGTGTTTTTTTCCAAACCACTACATTTTACGCACCATAGGGGGCGAAACATCAAGGACATTTTGGAAAAAGAAACTAGAAGTGGTGCAAATAACTTAATAGTAATAAGCACAAGGCTACCTACAAGTGTGGAATGTGCCAACAGTTCAGATATGTGGCACGACTGGCCAACTTGAAATTACCTAGTTTAAGAATACAGCTTAGAGCTAATAGGTATTACAACTGCTCCCTGAAAAGGGTAGCTTACTTAGCTTTCTGTTAGATATGTTGGGCATACTATGAGATAAGATGGAAAGATCCCTGAAATTAAGAGTTTATGAACACTACTATGAGATAAAGAAAGGTATAGAAATAAATGCTTTATGTAGATACCTTCAGAAGTGTAAGAATGCTATTTTTCATTTCTGGGTTTTGGAACAGGTTGATATCAACCCACAGGGAGGACAGTTGAAGATCCTGTTTGAATATTTTGAATTGCTGTGACAATTACACCTACATATAAGTATCCCTCCTGGTCTTAATGGACAAATATCCCTGGGTCCTGTATTGAAAATGCTTGCTGCTAAACTTTAACATGGGGAAGTTCAGTGTATTTGTGGATCCATGTATTATATATTAAAAAAAATGTATTATACAGGAAAATCAGTTAGGTTAACCATTACCATTTGACAAATCTTTTAACTATTTTTAAATATTCAGAAATAGAATTTTATATTTATTAGTACTAATTATTTATTTCCAAAACCATTATTCATTTTTTTATAATTTGCACAAAGGTTTATAAACAATTGGTTTGGAATGTTAATTGTACTGAGAAATATGTATTGTTCTAAAACTAAAACTAGAGGCATGTTTCAATTATGGGAAGTTATGCATTCAAGGAGAAATTAATCATAGGCACTAAACAGCCTATAATTATAAAGTACCTTGCCAAGGTAAGGGGAAAAAAAGCACCTAACCGGGCATGTCCAAGGGTCAGCTTCTGGTGTTTTCTCCTGTCCAGCTGGTGAATCTGGGCATACTGGGGCAATGCATAAACCGCCCAACACTACAACCTGCGAGAGATGCACTTACATAGCCAAACTGGAAGCAAAGCTCTCTCCAGCCAAGATTGTGCTAGACAATCAATTGGAGAAGGTTAACACCTGCACTACACCTCAAGCAACACATAGCCCTTCAAAACCCTCACCACCAACACCCACACATAGCAACACTAAACAGGCATATGCGGAGGCCCTTAATATTAATTTGCCCAAGCAACAAGGACCTCCGAAGCTGAAACGCAAACAAACACCAATCACAACCAAAGTATCACATAGCTCACAACACCAGTGTGCCACCCAACAACAGCCCCTAAGGCAAGACAACATACCCAACACTTTAGTCACAGGTGACTCTATAGTCAGGCACACTGATGTCCCACTCACCAGGCTGAACAAGGAGAAAATTACAGTCAGCTGCCTGTCAGGTGCCAGGATCCACCACATAACGCATGCACTCAAGTCATTCCACAACAAGTACAAATATGACTCTGTCATTGTCCATGTTGGAGTGAATGACTTGAGATGTACCTCCCTGGACTACATGAAAAGAGACATGGAAGAGCTCTCAGATCATGTGACTCAGGCAGGTATGACCCTAGCCCTGAGTAGCATCCTGCCTTCGCCCAGAATGATACCACAGTATAAGAACAATATGATTGACTTCAACAATTGGATAAGCTTCTGGTGTCATTTAAAGGGGATCCAGCATCTGTCTGCCTGGGACGACATGATCGACAAACCACAATGCTTTGCCAGAGATGGTCTGCACCTGTCGCCCCTGGAATTCAGGTTACTGGCTAAGGCTCTTGCCACCTCTATAGTGCCTTTTTTAGGCAAGGCTCAAAGGACAAAACCACCACCGTAACAGGTACAAGTATGCAGAATCTGAAGGTAATGCTACTCAGTGTGCTAGACGTCTAAACCTCAAAATGCACTCTCTCGAGGCACTCCTAAAAATGGAGAACATCGCTATCTGTGCAGTAACTGAGAGCTGGTTCAAGGCTCCAGAGAGCACTCCTGCAATACCAGGCTACAACTCTGACCACACTTTTCGGTCACCAAACCATGACCGAAACACTAAAGATGGAGGAGTGTCCATATTCACCAAGGATATTCACACTTCCAGGTTAGTTTCCCAACACAGTGCATCCAAAATTCTCCAGGTGCAGCTAACACTAGGTAAGACTGCAATCCAAATTGTAGCTTGCTACAGATCCCCCTACACCTTTCTAAACATATTGGAAAATATTAAGATACAACCAAACACCCTAATACTGAGTGATTTCAACTACCCTGACATTAACTTTGAAAACTACTCATGTACCAACACCTTTGCCCAACGGTTCTTGAAATTCATAAATTCCATCGCCCTGGATCAACTAATCCATAGTCCCACCAGGGGCTCCAATATCCTGGACCTGGTCATAACCAACATGGAAAATCGATGCTCCACACCAGTGGTCACCCCCTCGTTGGTTAGGTCTGACCATAAGCTAATCACCTTTGACATCCACATCTCATCCCCACCCACCAGTAAGGAAACATCCATAAAAAACTTCTCCAAAGCCAATTTCATGCTACTCAAGTCAGAAGTGACAAACTTCACGCCACCTCACCTATGTAGACGGGAACTGAAAGTTCGACTGCCGAATCGTACACTAAAGCACTGTACGAGCACATCCACTCGTGCATGAATCGTGCCACCCCAAATAGAACCAAGACACTCTCCTCCAAAAAAAGGAAGCCAATCTGGTGGTCCCCTGTCATAAACAAACTATACAACAGAAGGAAGATACTGTTGCAGAAAAGAGGAAAATCCCAGGATGCAAAAAACTCCCTTACCAGCCTCAGTAAGAAGCTGACATCCCTCATAAAATCCTCCAAAGCTAGTTACAACAATAAAATTGCCAAATATTTGAAAGACAACCACAAGGCATTCTATAGCTATATCAAGAATCTAAATGGCAATGCTCAGATCTGCTCTGAGCTACAACAGAATGGCATTAAATATACTGATTCCAAAGACATTGCTAATATCCTAGGCAGATTGATTCAGTACCAACTTCACCCCCCCTCACACCCCCTAAAGGGCCCATCTCAATACCAAAAGATTGCCAAATTCCAGTAATTAGGGCCACACAGGTAAAAACCACACTCTCCAAAGCTAAGAATACAGCATCCATGGGACCAGATGACATCCTGGGCTGTGTACTACATGAACTACAAAATGAACTGGCACCTTTAAGTGTCATGTTTAATTATAGCCTCACCTCAGGCTCCGTGCCCACTGAGTGACGCACAGCTACAGTTATCCCACTCCACAAGGAGGAATCCACCTTTGATCCTGGGAACTACCATCCCATCAGTTTGATGAGCCTGATCTGCAAGGCCATGGAACGTATTATCATGGAACTTATAAACAAAAACACTGGCAACCTTCAAACACTGCACCCCACCCAGTTTGGGTTCATGAAGGGCTGATCGTGTCTCCTGAACCTGACTGACTTCTTTGAATCAGTCTCCAGAGCCATGGACGAGGGTAAAGTGGTCCACACAGCCAATCTGGACCTTGCCAAGGCTGTTGACACCACCCCCCACTCTGGAATCATAGATAAATTTACTGAGCTGGACATAAATCCCTATGTCACTCAATGGGTTGGAATCTGGCTTACTGACAGAACCCACAATGTAAAAGTAGCCAACTCCAAATCCAGCTCCAGACAAGTGACAAGTGGAGTACCTCAGGGTTCAGTCCTGGGGTCGGTCTTGTTTGGCATCTACTTCTCTGAAGTACAGGCCAACACCAAAGGACTCTGGCTAACAAAGTTTGCAGAAGACTGCAAACTGGGAGCCATTACTGAATCCCCAAATGATGTGGATATTCTACAAAAGGGCCTTACAGAAACAGATGCTTGGTGCCAGAGCCATGGGCTCAAGCTCAATGCCAAGAAGTGTATAGTTATCTCCTTTGGGAAAAAAAACATGTACCCATTGATTTCCACATAGGTGGCAATACACTAAACACTGAAAGTGTGATAAGAGACTTAGGAACACAGGTGGACAGTGGTCTCACCTTCAATAACCACATCGCCACAACAGTCAGGAAATCCTTCTATGTGGCACACCTTATCACTAAGGGCTTTTCATCCAGAAAAAATGAGGTCATTGTCCCACTGTACTCATCCCTCATTAGACCCATCATAGAGTACAACACCCCATTTGGTATGTACCTCACAAGACATCTGCAACAACTTGAAAGGCCGCAGAAACACCTCACTAAAAGAATCACAGGCCTAAAGCAGATGCCCTATGGTGACCACCTATCTCTGCTTAACATACAAGGCCATGTCAAACTCAGAGCTGTTGGACATGCTACACTTAAAGAAATCCCAATTCATCAGAGCCACATCCAGCGACCTAAACCTTGTCATCACAGTGAGCAAAACATGCTGGAGAGATAGGTTCCTGACACAGAGACTCCCCATACTCTGGAATAGACTGCCCATACATGTCAAGCAGAGTGCTTCCTTGGACCTCTTCAAAAGGAACCTTGATGACTGGATGGGAGATAGGAAATTTACCCCGGGGATCATGTCAGTCGCCTTGCTAGACAGGGGTCCAGAGAAGTAAATATTGTGGGAGGAAATAGCCAGGAAATTGTTGTGGCTAGGCTTGTACAGGCCCTAGGGCCAATAGCCTAGTACCAACTTATGAACCTATTTAGTACTAACAATAAAATGAAAGTAGTAGTTATAAAAACACATTTTTAATGTTGATTTTTTATTATGATGATGTCTGTGTAAGATGAACGTGCTAAATAAATTGATTGTACTTTTGGATTGCTTGGTCCTTGTGAGTGGTCATCGCCAAGATGTTCCGCTAACAATTTGAGTTTCTTTTCTCTTGGTTGCCAGCAGTTATTTTGGGTTAACATTCAGTTGGCCCCAGTATCTAACAGTTGTTCTTTTTCCATTTATTATTATATTATTTGAAATATGTTTTAATTTTCAGTTATATATATCCAGTGTAACCCACAGCTCCCACCCCTTCCATACATTTCTATTATCATACATTTTCTTTATGACGTACACTTTAACAAATGTTGTGAGGAAAAAAAACTTTAAATTCATATCTATCCATGTGTGAAGTTCTGAACTGCATAATCAGTTTTCTTTTTTACTGAAAGACAGAATTTTGAAAAATAGTCTTTCCAAGATGATGTGTTATTTATTTTTTCTGTTTCGCCCAATAACATTTTCTGCACTTGAAAAGTCTGAAAAGTTACTTCACAAAAATCTTCTGATCTCATATGTATCAAACAAAGCCTTTATGTCTTTGAAAGTAAATCCTAATGGCAATACAATACTGAGCATAATGCCATACCTGTCAATAGTAGCAGCAGTATTACTTCTTATTCTTTCCACTCTTTTTTTCCTGAAGCTGCTACACTTTTGCTGGTGACAAATGCCTCTCTTCATGTTGTATACTGTACTAGTAGAAATATATATGTGCATAGTTTAATATATAGTTAGTTTAATGTAAAAAATATAATCTAACTTGAATATCTGGTTCTTTTACAACAAAGATTTTAAAATGTTTTGCAGAAAGAGTGTAAAAATATATTTGACACATGGTTCATCCATTATCCTTAAACCATTTACATTTAGAATTTGCTATCAGGTACTCTGGAAAATGACCAGAACTAAGCATGTTTGCTTTGATTCCTGATATGGTTTGGAGGTTGCTTCATGTAGCTAGTCTAATCTTAGAGAAGGCCTTCTTTCCTTACCAAACATCCAGAGGCAGGTCTACTAATGGTTAACACTGTCTGCTCCTGTGATATTACTCGATAGTGATTGGAAATTATTTCCAGTTTGACTGAGGGGACACTATTCTATATTTGGCAGTTTAATTAATAGGCTGGAGTGCATTAAGGCTACCCTGTCAGTTATAGCCATCCAGTTTCCTTTCTGTATAATGTAGTAGTAATATGATGCTACCCCCAGACATTCCCCTATTTTAGAACGTAAATTACACTATCTGCCATTTTACTTTGCAGTTTTTGCAAATCACCATAGTTATTCTCTGAAGGGAAAATGTTTGCTTTTCTATGTTGTCTTCCCAGCTCTTTTTTACTGTCCTTTTCCCCACCGAGTCATTTTAATCATTTTTGTACGTAGCAACCAACAGTTCTATTGTATTAATGCTTTTTATTTGTTCTTCATTTTAACAACATAGTGCCTTCTACACAGAAGTTGTGATCTGTTTTTGTGAGTTTAGTGCAGCTGGCTTATGTTGTTTTGTTCTTGTATGTAAGTATGTAATAGCATAAAACAGCACTGAAAAACATTTTAGAGGTATATTTCCCAGGTAAGCATACATATAACCATATTATGTATGTTATTTTGGCTAATATTTTCCTTGGTTCTGATGTTAACATAACATTTCATTCTGTGGCAGTATAAGAGCTCCTTTAGGGTGGACTCTTTGATGGTGCAATATGCCAGACACAGATTTCCATGCAGAACTCAGTAAGAGACACAGTAGAGGAGCAGGATTTCTAATCTGTCCTGGTACATTATTTCAGGCTAATAATCTATTTTAGAAGGTACATTTGGGGTCTTTCTAGTTGCATAATATACCTGACTAGGTACATGTCAAAAATGCACTGTACTCAGTATTTGGCATATTTAGGTCAGAGTATAGAGGGACAATAACATCCTTTGATTTAGACGAGATACCTTAGAAATCAGTTGTGTTAAGTAAAAGGATTTCATAACTACTGTTGCAACACAGTAGTCAAAACTGATGAAATTGTTAATGCAGCTGTTGAGATCCCTGACTACCATGTCCATGTGCAGTGTGGTGCTGGATGTAAGTTGTATATGAAGGATGATTTCCAAATGGGACAATGCTGTAGTTTTTTGCAGTTAATTTGAACCCTTTCTCTGTACATCAATGGTTTATATGGACCATGTTTGGATGAATCACTTCTGTATCGGTGGGGAAAAGGATCATGACATTTGGCTTGCAGTCCTTGGTGAATGTGGTTAGCCATAGGTCAGGGTTTGTGATGTGAAGGTCTGAAAAGTATAGACCAAAATTAGAGGGGCCCAGTACAAAGCCTTTTATGGTGTTCCAGTGGTTACAGTAATACTTTTCAAAATGGCATCTGCCACCTTAATTGTTTGAGTTCTATCCTTTAACTAGTTTTCAATCAAGACGAGCTTACCTTTTATTCTTTTAGCATGTTTACAATCTGAATGTGGGGAACAGTGTCAAAGGCTTTCACCAGCTCCAGATATACTGAGTAACGACTGTCAACTGTCTCTGTAACTTTCTAAAAAAATTATCAAGTTATGCGGACATGATCTGTCCTTGCCAAAACCAAACCATTGTGAGTCCACTTGTATGTGATTTTTAATATTGTATTGGAGTTTGTATTGTAGTTTATGATGTCAGGTAACTATGTTCCATAACCTTATAAATTAAGCTAGCTGTGTTGATGGTCCTGTAATTTCTAGAGTCTGTGGTAGTACTAATTTGTGCAGGGACACCATTTCAGCTGTTTTCCAAACCTCAGGTACATGCATGTGTGTAAGAGTAAGATAAACAAGAGCAAGAGAGGTCCAGTGAGGGTGTATCTGGTGTTATTAATTAGGCATCCAATAAATCATCTAGGCCCATTGAGGAGATGTCTTTAGCATGGGAAAATACAGACAAGACAGTGATCCTTGTAATTTCAGTGACTGCTTCTGGAGAAAAGATTAGCTCTAAATCTGTCTGCAAGTATGTTATCTATATCATTATCATCAGAGTATGTAATGCCATTTTTAATTAGTTCAGCACATTGCAATGTGTTTTCTCAGTTTACTAATGTAACTAAAGAATGGTCTGTAGCTATTGTTGACCTCTGATGCCAGTTTAAGTTCATGTTCAACTCTGATATTTCTATTGGTCAGTTTTAGTTCCTTGATGATCTTTTTGATAGTCTTTGTTGTGGGTATATTTGTTATAGGACATTAATTTTTGTGTGTGTGTGTTTTGTTTTATTATTTTTTTTATGGAGCTTATTTGTAGAAATGAACCAGCTAGATAATGGGGACTGCTAGACTTTTACACTTTTATGTGGGAGTAGACTTCAGATGAAAATGTAGCAGATAAAGCTTCACAGGGTGTGATTTAGTTGCAATTATACTTAGATAACTCACCATGGAATTTAAGCAAGTTTCTATAATTAAAGACTTGAATTCAGAATTTCTTACCATTGTAGGGTTAGTCATTTTAAAGCAGAAGGTTGCTAATTTGTAATCCAACTTAAGTAGGAATGGCGATACGAAAGAGCTTAGTAAACCTGCGGGCAAAAAAGGTAAGGACCTGGTCAAGAATGTTATGACCCCTAGTGAGCTGGTAAAGTATTTGGTCTAAGGAGTTATCATTTACTAGATCTATGAATCTTTGGGTATACCCATCTTCAGCGAAGTAGATACATTACTTAATCAAAGGATGACTGAAAAAAAACAATATAAAAGTAGAGAAAAATGTTGTAGATTTGGATTAAGACTGGTTAAATACGAAAAGATAAAAGCAGAAGTAAATCCAACCAGTCAACCATGGCAGTTGCTGTATAAAATCATGGATTTTATTTAAAGAAGGAAAATAAAATCATAAAAGTATGGCTAAAATACAGATATGTGCTTTTGTGCCCTTCTAAACAGGTGCTTCATCAGATCTAAAGACTGTTACAAGCAGACCATCTTTTAAACACAGTTACTTCACCAAGTCACGTCATCTAAGAATTGGTTTTAAAGGAACAGTTCCATTGAGTCCCTTCCAACCATCTGCATGTAATTCTAGAATTCACTTCATCTCTTTACATTCTGTTTTATTCCTTAGATCACCTTTTCCATTGCTAGGTGTAATTCCAAAACTAAAAACTTAAAAGTACGACTGGTGTCATTCTCTAGAACATGTTTATACAGAGCATTATGAACATCATTCTTCCTGATGTCATTTAAATGTTCTCAGTACTTACATATTATTGCAACCAGATTTTCACGATAATACTGCTTGCTTCCAGATATGTGAATGTAAACAGAAATGTATGCAGAATCACACAGACAAAGTGAACTTTATGAAAAAACATTGTTTAGATAGGAAAAACATTATAACATTTAAGAAATGAGTGCTTGTTTCAAGCTATGCCATTTCCCGACATAATGTCACTGAAAATATATTTTCTACAACAGTTATGTGTAAGACACGTTCCATGTCCAGAAATATGTTGCCCAAACCATCCAGAAGACATCCACAAGTATGCTATCCAAAACATCCAGAAAACATTGTAAGAGTAACTACTATCCAAAAATATAAATAAATCTGGTGCTGTTACATACTACGTACATGTTTTTCATAGTACCACCTAACACCACGTCACATTAACTTTAGCCTTCGTTGTACAAGACCTTTATCTCCCACATGTCACATTAACTTTAGCCTCCATCACATTGTTTACTCTGTTATTCCCTTTAATTGAAATTATGTTCCATTTGTAAAATAAAAGCAGTCATTTACACAAAAAATGTGCTGCTCTAGATTTTTTATTCTCATAGAAATGTATAGTCAATTTTGTAACAATCCTTCTCGTAGTACGGCAGCAGTACAAGCAAACATTTCCCAGGCATCCTCGATTCATTACCTGCAGTATGACAGCAGTGCAACCAATTTAGAAGTATGCAAAACAAGATTCACATTGCCACATTCATTTAGGTTACGAATTTGGGACAAACTAGTTTGTACCCACAGAAAACATCACATCCAACCATACGTTCACTCCCATAATCTGTTTTTGGCTCAACAAGCATATTACTGCAACCGTGAAAATCTGGTTGCGATAATACGTAAGTACCATGTTCTCTAATTCTGTCTTTCAAACATCTGTTCATCTTATCTACATAGCAGAATTCACATTTCACACAGAATGACAAATATACTAGATTTTGACTTATGTAATTTGCATAAAAATGAAAGACATGACTCTTTTTACTGGATGTACATAGGAATCACTATTATGAATATATTTGCACATTCCAGTCTCTACATGGAAATGTGACACATTTATCAGAGACAGAAACCTTCTTATTAGTAGATTTATAACACAACAACTGTTTTAATGCTCTATTGCTCTTATAGCAAAACTTGGATGCATTACCAAGTACTGGCCTATACCTATCATCAGATACAAGTAGTTGCCAGTTTTTCCTAATAATATTGCAGTTAGTTTGAACATCCATAGAATAAGCCTTGCACATTTTAAGGCAGAGGCTTTTGCATCAGAGATCTTTCTTTCACTGTGCACTACTCTTTCAGAGAAGCAAAGTTTAACAACATCCCTCCTGTGACAGGCGGCCTCAACCTCCACATCATGGTAGCCTCTACATTTAAAGTCACTTTTAAGGTTTTTAAATGATTCATACATTATTCTATCATCAGCACTTAAACATGCATATCTATAGAGCTGCCCTTTAGCAAATTAGTGTGCACATGTTTTGGATGCATGCTGTTACGATGTAAAACTTTATTCTTACTACACACTTTCTTATATAATTTGGTAACTATCCCATTTTCAGTAATCGTAACATGCATGTGAAAGAAGAGGGCAGAGTAAAGCTCAGAAAACTAGTTGAAGAATGTAAGTACTTAACAAATTTGTGTAAAGTTTCCATAGTTCCCGATCAAACAAAAAAAAACACATCAACAAACCATACATAAAAAAGAGAAAAACTTAGGAAAGAAATTACCTTGAATGAATATGTAGAGGGACTCCCAGTATGCCAACACCATATTTGCATAACTGTTGGCGTACATGGTGCCCATCGCAACCCCAGTCTGGTCATGGTATAGCTTATCATTAAATATATTCACATTATTTCTCAAAATTATGCCAAGAAGTAAGTAGACAAGCTCTGTCTTATCAATAATATGTTGTGAATATTTCAGCAAGAACAACTTAACATATTCTATACCTACATAATTAGGTATGGCAGTGCAGAGTGATGTGACATCCATAGTTACCAGTGCACAGTTCTTAATATCTGAATTACTACACCATTCATATAAACTTGTCAAAAACTGCTTGGTATCTATTAAAACTCTACCTTCTTTGTCCAATAATGGACATAACATTTTTCAGTGTATATGGACAGATGTTCTGTTGCCAAACCACTACCACAGACTATAGGTCTCATAGATGGGTCTACTCTAGAGGTGCACTTTAGGTAGCCCATAAATGATAGGAGTCATGGGGTATTCCACTAAAAAAATGCTCATATACAGTTTTATCCAGGATGCCATCCATTAACAAGTCATATAAATCAGAGCGCACCCTATTAATTTAAGTACCCATCTCAGAGCTGGTGCATTCAGCATAAGTCAAAGTATCACTCAAAAAAGCCTCCATGCCTCCCAAATATTTATCCGTGTCCATCAATACCACTGTATCTCCTTTATCAGCAGAATGTACTATAAGTACATTTGAGGTAATCAGCTGACATAAAGCATCATATTCAAAATGACTAAATTTATAAAAACATCTCCTGTGTTACTCATCAGAGCCTCACATATTTCATGCTCACAGATATTTCTAAACACTTCCACTAATGGAGGATGGGGAGGAATAAACTGGCTAGGTTTTCTAAACACATTAACAAGTTGTACAGTTCCATTAACATACATTAATCTTAAAGCAAAATTCTTTACAAAAAGCTTAAAGTCTATGATGATATCATATAAAACAGAGCCTCTGGCAGCTATAAAGGACAAACCTTTGTTAAGAGCACTCAGCTGTTCATTAGTCAATTCAAAAGAAGAAATATGAACAACTAAGTCTGGGGCACCTTTCTCCAAACATCCGGACCAAGTTCAAACTGCCCCTTTGTCTGTGGACTTTTTATACCCTTCCTTTCTTATGTTTATCCCTTTTTATGTACAGTTTGTTGATGATATGTTTTTTGCTTGGTCAGGTACTATGGAAACTTTACACATTTGTTGAGTACTTAAATTCTACAACTAGTTTTCTAAGATTTGCTCTGACCTCTGCTTTAACATCTATTGATTTCCTGGATGTGCATGTAACGATTACTGAAAATGGGATAACTATCAAACTGTATAAGAAAGAGTGTAGCAAAAATAAAGTTTTACATTGTAACAGCATGCATCCAAAACATATAAACACTAATGTGCTAAAAAGACAGTTCTACAGATATACACATTTAAATGCTGATGATAGAATTATGTATGAATCATTTAAGAACCATAAAAGTAACTTTAAATGTAGAGGCTACCATGCTGTGGAAGTTAAGGCTGCCTCTGATGAGGTCTTCCAGCACAGGATGGATGTTGCTATATCTCACTTCTCTGAGAGAGTAGTGAACAGTAAAAGAAAGATCTCTGATGCAAAAGGCACTGACGTAAGCATGTGCAAGACTTATTCTATGGATGTTTGAACTATCTGCAATATTATTAGGAAAGACTGGCAACTAACAATAGATCATTAAAACAGTTGCTGTGTTATAAATGTATTAATAAGAAGGTTTCTATCTCTGATAAATGTGGTACATTTCAATGTAGATACTGTAACATGTGCAAATATATTCATAGCAGTGATTCCTATGTACAACCAGTGAGTAAGAAGAGCTACATCTTTTGTTTTTATGCAAATTGCAGAAGTCAAAGTCTAGTATATTTGTCATTCTGTGTGAAATCTGAATCCAAATACAGTATGTAGGTAAGATGAACAGATGTTTGAAAAACAGAATTAGAGAACATTTAAATGACATCAGGAAAAACGGTGTTAATAATGCAGCGTATAAACATGTTCTAGAGAATGAAAACAGTCATACTTTTAAGTTTTTAGTTTTGGAATTACTTGCACCTAGCAATAGAAAAGGTGATCTAAGGAATAAAACAAAATGTAAAGATATGAAGTAGATTCTAGAATTATATGCAGATGGTAGGAAGGGACTTAATGGAACCATCCCTTTAAGACCAATTCACATGACATGACTTGGTGAGGTAACTGTGTTTAAAATATTGTTTGTTTGTAACAGTCTTTTGATCTATTTGACCAAAAACACAAAGATGGAAAGACTGCTCAAAAACACAAAACACCACCACGACTTCTGGAGACTTCAGAGACCTCTTGAAACTAATGAGAAAATACACCAAATAGCGTCAAACACATTTAATACGCTTTCGTCAACCAGACTTCTACAGATAAAATCACATAAGCAATACCCCTCCTTTTATACAATACTAAATAATTAATAAGACACTCAATTAGTTAAGATTCTTAAAGTGCTACAACAACATCAATATAAATATATTCTGACAAATAAATACAAATACATATAAAAATTTTCATTAAATATTGCACTTTTGTACTTTTGGTCTTTTATCTTTCAAAAAACATTTTATGCTAATATTATCATTTAAACCAGGTGGCTGGTAGGTACACAGTTTCATTTGACACTTTACTTCTGCTTTTTTCACTCTATTTTTGTAAACCCCCAATTAAATCATGTGGTACACTTTCAATAACAGAAAATAAAAACTTTTTATGGCTAGAACAAGTTTGTGCACTTTTATATAAAGTGCTATTGACATCTTTAGCCTTTATATTGTACAAATGTTCCTTGATATGCTTTTCCAAGGTACGAGTGGTCATCCCAACATAAAAATCGTGACAACCAGAACATATAGCAATGTACACTATTACCTTATCTGTATTTGAAATTAACAGGGATTTTGTAACATTAATATACCTACAAATGTTACACATACCACAGGCAAACATGCCTATCTCATTATTGGTATTAAACCTATCCACTATTAAAGTGTTTTGTTTTTCTAGGATACCTTTAAAACATATCAAGGAACATTTGTATAATATAAAGGTTAAAGATGTCAATAGCACTTTATATTTATTATGAAAAAATGTGGTTGACAAAAGCATAATAAAAGTGTTTGACGCTGTTTGCTGCATTTTCTCATTGGTTTCAAGAGGTCTCTAAAATATCCAGTTGTTGTGGTAGTGTTTTGTGTTTTGGAACAGTCTTTAGATCTGAGGAAGCACCTGTTTAGAAAGGTGTGAAAGCACTTATCTGTGTTTTAGCCTTGCTTTTAGTGGTTTTATTTTCCTTTTTTGAATAAAATGCATGATTTTTATACAGCAACTGCCATGGTTGACTGGTTGGATTTACTTCTGTTTTTAACAATATGAAAGTATTTTTGATATGGGAATTCACTAAGTACATTTGGAAATTTATCAAAGACCACTGGGGTCATGGGCAGTATCCTACTGCAGGCTGTAAATTGACTGTTATTCTTATTTAGGTAAGGTTCAGTATTAGAGTTGCAGTGGATTTTCCTAGAGGTGATAGTATCGCTGACAAATCTGGAGAAACTTTCTCAGAGTTCCTTAGATCTGAAGACATAACAAGCACTGAATTTAGGTACGAAGGGAGTGATATCTAGAACTGAAACCAAGTCTCAGTTACAGCACTGACATGAATGCATTCTAAATGCAGGACAGCCCCAAGTTCAGGTAGTTTGTTATTAAGACTTTTGGTATTGAAAAGCCAGATATTAGTGTGGTCAAAACTGATTGTCACTATTTATTATGCTGGAATGGCCAGTAGACAGACTTGGATAAAAACAACACTTCTGAGTCAGTAACCTTTTGGCCAGCAAGTGGAAGCCATGGAGTGACAGCTGTACACTATGTCTATAGAAGTGGGTTGGCCCTTCTTCCATCCTCTTCCAGAAGGACATATACAGCACTCTCATACAACACCAGCTATGTAGCCAATTACTGAAGTCAATTATCTTGTGTTTGTATTTAGGCATTATTCTAGGTGATGGTAGGATTCCTTTCAGAGGTACAGTCTTGCCTGAATCCAAGAAATGCATGTTGACATCCAAAATGTTTCTCTGCATGTCCATCATTGCCAAGTACCACAAGTCATTTACACTTGCATGGACAAAGTTAATTATATTCATATTTGCCTAGTGTGAGGGACAGTGGGGCCTGCAGAATATCTTCTAGAGTTGGAGAGACACCTAACCATTACCCTGTCCTTGTCCAACCTTGTGAACATGGTGTCTGTGTGCCTGACAGTGGAGTCCCCAATAATTAGAACATTTCTATTTGTATTCTCTAGAGCATGGTGTTTGCGTGCTTAGAATTAGAATCATAATTGTTGGAACATTTCTACTTTTATTCAATAAGAGGGGGTGACTCTATATCAGAGGGTGCTAATGCTGAGGTACTGCATTTTATTCTGGGACTAGATCATTCTCAGCATAAATTGGTTTAGGGTTACTTGTGTCAGGTGCTGTATGATACTTACAGACCTTTGTTTTAAATGAGATGTCTTTCTCCATGCATATAAGATTCTTGTACATTGTTTTAAATGAGATGTCTTTCTCCATGCATATAAGATTCTTGTACATTGTTTTAAATGAGATGTCTCTCTCCATGCAGATAAGATTCTTGTACTTCTCCTAGACTGTATTATTGTTATATTTTGAAACAACAGGCAGAGCATCCTAGACATTGCAGTCTAAATTAAAGATAAGTTTATTGCACATAAACACAATAAATTAAAGTCTAACAGCAAGAAAAAAAGGAAATCCACATCTTCTTGAAGTAATAGCAAGAGATCCAGTGGGGACAAAGGAGACAAGGATGTCACAGGACTGCATGTCAATGAAATCAGAAAGGAAAAAAGGTGTATCGCAAACTATCTTATTAGAATATATTGAGGTTTGAGAAAACATTAAAGATATATAGCAAGTAGGCCAGAATAGTGAGGTACTATCACAAGAGCATGTATATCCAGCTGTGATTGTTAATAAAAATAGTAAGGGTAGAGATAGCCTTAGATACTACAGTAGAAAAAACAGACAGCACTGTGACTGTAGGACTGGTTACCATTTATTCAGGAACAGATCCGGTAAGAGGTAACAGTCTACATGGAAATGGCTATATGAGGGGTGAAGTACAAACTAATGAAACAATAACAACTCTGAGGATCAATAGAAAAGGCGTGATCAATGGTTATATAAGCACAGAGGCAGTTAATGGTAGAGAAAAAGTCATGGCACTATAAATTCCACATATGGATTGATTGACAAGAAAACAGCATAAGACAAAGATACTATGAATACTATTAGTTTAAATAAAGAGTGCTTGGAGAGTTTGAACAAGGTGCCGCTGTAATAAGAAGGAAAAGAAGAAGAAAACAACTCACAACAGAAAATATTTTCAGGGATATGAAGGATAAAAAGGAGTGGCGGAGAAGGATAGGGCCCATGTACAAAGCAAGCACAGGGACAAAGAAATATCACATCTTGGTGATGCACGCATGCAAAATTTTGTAAAGCCTTTATCCTCATATAAGGAACTGATATCAGTAACTGCATTGCATGGTGACATATTAAAAAAAGCTAAAGAAGCAGTTGTATGGTTCAACAACCAAACATAGTAAATGCAGCAGCATCTGTATTCTTGGTTGGAGGAATGACTTAACCAGTATTCTGAGTGTACAAAAACACAACCGAGTTAAGCATTTTTTGAGCTTTTTATAAAATTATACTGTAGAGCAATCTCGTTAATACCTGAGAATAATATAAATGATTATGTGGTAAGATAGGTGAAAAACTGGTTGAATCATAGAAAATGTGAGGTTAGAACTGGTAATACTATCTCTGAAGAAATCGTTATTAGTTCCGGTGTACCGCAGATGTCAGTTCTGGGCTCTGTACACTTTAGAATATTCATCAAAAGTTGGCCTACTGCCAATAAAATCTGGCTATGCAAATATGCAGAGGGGTCTAAAGTGGATTGTGTAATAGCCAATGTTAGCCGCCTGTATGCTCATCAGTACTTGTACAATCTACAGTCTTGGTCAGTATTAAATTACACAGTTTAATGTCAATAAGACATGTGTTATGCACTTTGAATTTGGCAATCCATGATACCCATACTCAATGGATAGTTCAGTCTTAAAATGGTAGAAGTCACTCTGGATTTGGGTATAAAAACTGTTACAAATTTTGTTTAGAGACAAATCTTATGGAAGTTATTAGAAGATGTTATTATGAGATTAAAACATATTTATAACCATTCTTACCAAGCAAAGAAATGTTTTAATCCCTACTTATAAGGCAATTGTTATATCACTTTTGGAATATGGGACATCTATGTGTATGCATAAGAGTGCAAAGGTAGACTTGACAGGGCACAGTAGCACTTTACTTGATAAATTAGAAGTTTGACGGGATGAAATATTGAAATGTAAAGGTAGGTTTTATGCACTGTCACTTTATTCCATCAATTAAAGGTTGGTTAGGGATGACTTTACTGTCATATATGAGTTTACATAGTCATATTTATGGAGCATGTGTAGGGATAAATAAAAAGAGTAATTACCTCATGACAAGAAATAACTTTAGTGGATATAAAAATTAGAAAAGATAATGTACTGCAGAACTGTTTTCACTGTAGAGCAGAAAGGTGGTAGAATTCTTTCCCACTTAGGATAAAAAAAATTGACTCTGTTAAATTATTTAAAAGAGGACCAGACAACTGATTAAGAGATAAAGTATTTGATCCAGGATATGGTGGTGGTAAACTTTTTGAAGACTTTTCTGGGCTTTGAGTTTGATATAATAACATGGAAAAAAAGCTGAATGCAGTTACAGGACCACTGTAGCATCCCCTCTGTGAGGTCTTCCCTGGTGAGATCAGACCACAAATCAGTCTCATACGAAGTAACTATCACACTTGATGTGCCCCCCCACCCAACAGCAACTAAGCTAAAAAATTTGTCCAAAGCAGATTATAACCTCTTACGGAATGGTATATAAGTAGCTTCACTGCACCTCCCCTTCAGATGGAACTGGCAACTGTGCCGAGTTCTACACCAATACTTTACACAAAGACCTTTATAACTGCATTGACTTGGTTGTACTTGATAGGACAAAAATAAGCTCCTCAAGGAACAGCAGACTTGCCTGGTGGATAACAGGCTTTACAACAAGAGGAAGAAATTACTATCTATGAGTAAGAGGGAGCGAGCCCTAAACTGGAAACATTTCATCCTCAGCTTAAACAAGCAAATAGGACATCTTCTGAAGTCCTGCAAAGCAAGCTATGAATCTAAATTAGCTTCCTCAACTAAAGACAACCATAAGGCATTCTTTAGTTACATCCGTAACCTAAAAGGAAAGGTCCAGATTTGTGCTGAACTGCTAGTTAATAATGCCACATGTACTGAGCTTGTGGACATAGATAACATGGTGGCCAACAGGGTCTGTGAAAATTTCACTCCTCCATTCCCATCACATGTATCTCATGACATCCCTACCACCTCTCCCCTACCTTGTATCATTAAAGAGCATGTCGTAAATGCCCTCTCTAAGGACAAAAACACAGCATCGATGGGACCTGAAAACATCCCAGGCTGCATCCTACATGGGCTCCAACAAGAATTAGCAACACCATTGGGTACTCTTTTCAATCATAGTCTAAGCATTGGCTTCATCCCAGATGAGTGAAAAATGGCTACCATTACTCCCTTGCACAAAGGTAGTGCTTCCACAGACCCTGGGAACTATAGACTTATTAGTGTGACTAGTCTTATCTGCAAGGCCATGGAGTGAATCATCATGGACCTTATCAACAAAAATATAGGTAATCTCCAAACACTTGAGCCTATTTAGTTTGGATTTGTCAAAAGGAGATCATGCCTGTTAAACCTTGTGGACTTCTTCGAGACAGTCACCAAGGCTCTGGATGAGGGGAAATCTGTGCATAGACCCTACCTAGACTTAGCCAAGGCATTTGATACTATCTCCCACTCAGACATCAATGACAAACTCACGCAGCTAGGTAGAAACCCTTATATCATTAGATGGATGACCAACTGGATCACTGATATAGTCAAAATAGGGAAATCCACCTCCAGCAGCAGACTTGTAATCAGTGGTGTTCCACAGAGATCAGTCCTGGGACCTCTACTGTTTGGAATCTATTTCTCTAAAGTACAAGCAAAAGCTAAAGGTCTGTGGCTGACAAAAGTTTGCTGATAACTGCAAACTGGGACCAGTCATAGAATCCCCAAATGATGTCAACATCCTACAAGAGGCTCTTACACAAATAAATGATTGGTGCCAAAGTCATGGCCTTAAATTCAATGCAAAAAATGTATCATCCTCTCTTTTGATAAGGACAATGTTCCTGCTAACTACCACATCAATAGCAACACCTTAACTATGCACTCAGTGGTGAAAGACCTGGGCACATAGGTTGACAGCAACCTTACCTTTGACCACCATGCCTCCACAGTGGTAAGAAGAGCAGTCTATATTACTCATCTCATAAGTAAGGGCATTGCCTCCAGAAAAAAGAAGTTATAACCTGCCTGTACACTTCCCTCATCAGGCCAATAACTGAGCACAATGCCTCTTTTGATATGTACCTTTTCAAACACCTGCAGCAATTGGAGAGACCACATAGGTTCTTCACAAGGAAAATTCAAGGTCTTCAGCATCTATCCTATGTGAATCATCTGAAATCACTATCACTTTATTCTGTTTCATACAGACTTCTCAGATGCAATTTCTGCCTTGCATACAAGGTGATCTCTGACCCTGCTTTATTGGAAATGCTGCATCTCTGTAAATCAAATGGTACATGAGTTACTCACTTTAAAGACTTTAACCTGGTATGTGACATTAATCAAACCGCCTAGAAGGACAGATTTGTTGCCCAGAGACTGCCACACCTTTGGAACAGACTCATACTTCATGTCAAACAGAGCACCTCATTGGCCCTTTTCAAATGCAATCTGGACGATAGGATGGGTAACAGTAAATTCACCCCAGGGGGTTCCACCTGTGTCCCTCTTGGAGAGGGGCAATAGGTGCTGACCTTGGAAATAAGCATAGAACTTGGCTAGGATTATAAGGGCCCTAGTGCTGTTAGCTTAGTAACATCCTATGATCCTATGATCCTATGATACAGTCAAAAGCTGAATGAAATGTCAAATTCATAGACTTGATATTTTAACATATTACAGTTTCACCAAATGTATTACATTTGGAACTTCACAAAAGTGAAAGAAAACCTACTAAAATGTCAGTATTACAGATCTTAATAGTACCCCAACTGAAGCAACCAAGTCCAATACATACCTAGGCTTATGGCTGAGCCAGTCACTTAACTTCCCCAACAACAATGAAAATACCAAGAAAACATCAAATCTCTTTTATTCATATCATGGAAAATATCTCCCATTCACTTCAGGCCAGACAGAGCTGCAGTAGGTAAAGGAGTCCACTTAGCTCTGGTCATATAAGGACTCCCAGTCATAGTCGCAGTTATAAAAAAGTCAGCCACTCTACAGTCCAGTGGGAAAAAAATGCCAATTACTTTCAACCCCCCGAAACACCACTGCACCACTCTCTCCAAAGCCAGATGGCTCCTTGTAACATCTTCCCTTTAAAGTGCTTCATCCAGGTACATTCAGCCCTCTTACTTCCAAACTCCACAATAAATCTATCACTACAAACTCCACAACATCTCCAGACTGACTTGCTTACTCCAGACCCCCCAGAACCAAACAACACAGTACCAACCACTCCTTCTCCATTCTTGCACCCAAACTCTGGCAATACCCCCCCCCCACACACACACACACACACCTAAAATAAATTTCATCTTACCCCAGCTTGAGAGCACAACTTAAAAAAACATCAAAAATCTAACTGCAAGTGCTTTCCCACTGGTCGCATCACCTAACACCTCCCTCATTCACATTATTTCTACTTCCATTCCATATTTACTACTAAAATGAATCCAGATTTATTTCTTCATCTTTTAACAACATTTGCTCATTATTTCAATTGTCTGCTGTACTTTGTACCTTCTGTTATTACTCCCTGTTTGTGAATCAGTTTTTTTTTTTTTTTAATTATTTTTTTTGCAGGGGGAATTGCTTCCCACAGGATCTGCCTGCAAATGGGCTGTTTTGATCAGTGTACTACACTGGTAAACAAATTTAAATACACATTAAATCATTAAGAGATGCTTCTCTTCTGCAAGGGCTCAGAGACTTAAATTTTGATAGCTTATTGTAGTGGTACCCAACAAATTAAAACAACGGTTAAATAAGAATCACTAGTAGGTATATAATAATGGGAAACTTACAGTTTGCAATGGTCAGAGGTTCAGAGATAGCTGCAAGAAAAAAAACTGACTGAGGTAGATATGGAGGTGCTAATACGGTCGATAGAGTTAATTTTAGTAGCTTGCAGCTCCATAGTGTGCTGTTCCCTGCCACAGCATGATGTGCAGGGCAGATCAGATTAGCAAAATAGAACACAGGGGCAAGCAAATTATTACTATTTAAACAGGCAAGACAAAACCTAAAAATAATTACATAATAAATCCATCACTACTTCTACCAGTTAAATCCATTACTATAGATGCCCCCAAAACCAAACCACATAGTACATCACTCCTTCTTGTTCCTTATGTTAGCCAGTAATTGAAAATACCACAGTTACTTTCCTCACAAATCAATAACACATAGTGAGGCTAAGACTTTTTTCCCAGCCCAGTCAAATGAAAACAAATGAACTTAGTTCAGAATTTCAATATAAATAAAATTCCACTTCCCTGAATATGCAATGAATCAGCTGAAAGATCATACCCAGCAAACCTCACCACAGCAGAAGACCTGTAACTCAGTACAACCCAACAAAATGCAATCTAGGGTCATGCAAGGCACTGCTATTTGGACAGAGTAGACAAGCCACAGCCAATCATTTCAGCTGATCACACAGAGTATCAGTTAGTTACTTTTTTTTCACACACAACTAACCACATTTAGTGCAGCACTAGACTTTACACGCAGTACAAGCAAGTAAAACAAATGACCTTACCTCCAAATTTAAATATAACAAACATGCATAATGTAAAACATGTCTTAAAGCAATAGATTTTGATAGCAAAAGTAAAGGGAAATGTTTATAAATTCCAGCAGTATACACACACACACACACATGCACACACACACACACACACACACATATATATATATATATATATATATATATATATATATATATATATATATATATATATATAAGAACTTTGCCTAGTAATATAAGAAGATGATTATAGATGCCTGCTGTTGATACATTTATTTAAAATGAAAACATCTGTTTCTAAATCTAAAACTGCAAAAAGCATACCATTCTCTATGGATCAGGAAGTGAAAATTAATGGATTAACTTGTCTCAGACATGGGAAGTCACACTGCAATATTCAGTTCCACCAATATCCAAGAGATTGCTTGTAGCAGAAATGTTGAAACTGACATGCATGCTAAAATGAAGTTGCTTCTATGAATTATGAGAAAACTGCAAATTCTTAGAACAGATTGAATAATTGTGTCAACATTATGCCATTGTGTTACAACCAACTTACAGAAATGCATTGTATTACTAGAAGGAAGAGAAACTGAAGCTCTGCTAGACTCTACAAATTCTGGAAGCACAATTACCCTTGCTATTTTTCAATAAACAAAAATGCAGATAGTATGCATTTGTGATGACAGAAAGGAATAGTACCTCACACATGTATAAATTTAAACAGCATGAGGAAAATGTTTACATCTTGTGGCTTTAACCCCTGGCTCATTATGTCATATTTGTAAAAGAGCTCTTCTGTTTTACAGCATTGTGGAAGATGTTGGTAAATTTATAGACACCATGTGGCAGGCTGATACAGCTAATAAAAGAGGCAAAGCAACAGCTTGATAATTGGAAGCCCGAGTGACCAAACAAAGACAACCGTGGGTAAATCCAGCATTGCCCACACCCAGATGTGGGTTATTGCTATTATACAATGACATTATTTAAGGAAAAAAAATACTTACTTTTCTTAAATGATGTCCTTGTATAAGGGTAACGTGCTGTCCTTCCGCTGCTGGACATTTCATAGTTTCATAGGTTACTACTAGGCTAACTGGCCTTGTGGGCCATTTTAAGCCTAGCCAATTATCCCATGTGAGAATCAAACCCTGCATCATGTGTCTAGAAGATAAACACCTTAACCATTATGTCAACATCCCACCCATCCTTGAACCTTATCTCATGTACTACGCATACATTTGGGACTTGTCCCAGTACATCAGTGCTCGGAAAAGTAAGCAATGGACAAAAGAAGATCTCCATTACTCCGTTTTTATTTATTTATTTATTTATTTATTTTAATTAAAAAGAAAACTTTAGGGTAGTTTAGGAGTAGGAGAGAGGCAGCATGGAAGAAATACAAGGGATATCAGGTATACCTGATTTCCCTAGTATTTTGTCCATGCTGCCTCTCTGGTATGTCTGGAGTCCAGACTACATATTTTATTTTTATTTTTTAAGAAATAAAAGTAAAATTTAAAGACTATACCAATGGAAAAAAGTCTAGACAACCGGACCTTTTTCCATTGGTATATTATCGGATTTACAATGGGCATGTTGGTTGGGCTGGCCAATCAGCGTGCACATTTTGGAATGTTAATGGCCAGTCATTGTATAATCAACATTAATTAATAATGCCAAAATGTATAGGACAGTAATAATGAAGTTAGCCCATAGTCATGTGCTATGAATCCATGTGTGGATTATACTGGTCAGGTATAATGTAAGATTTAAAATGTTTATGAGTTTATTGTCTACAATACCAGAAAACTGCACTAAAGATTTGACTTAGCCATTGACCCAATGTTTATCAAAATTTCTAATTAAGCAGCAAGGGCCATTAGAGCTGAATGAACGAATAAATGCAGTGAACCACTTGGTCAAAACAAATGAACAAATCTATCACATTAATGTATTGAAGCCATGGAAATAAGTGAAAAACTAGGTGCTTAGTTTGTAAGGAATGATGAAACTGACTTTGCTGCAGAGATGGAATTAATGCCTGGTTGTAAACTGCATTTGCAGATTAATAAATGTATTCTGTTTTTGAAAGGGTTCTGAGAGCTTGAGAATATGTAATAAAAAGTTGTTGAATGCACTTCTAAGGAACGTTAAGCCAAATTGAAGTTGCTTTTGTTTCCTTCCAGAGCAATAGACCTGTTTTTACAGAATTAGGAGAAGAGATACAAACACGAGCAATCCGGTCATTATGTTTTAACTTTGCTTTTCTTACAAGTTCTGTAATGCATAGAGTATTGTTTATATAAGGGGAAATTACTTATTGTTACATGAGATGATAGGTAAGATGCTTGGAAATAAAGAGAATGTTCAAGGGGTGTGACAAGTCTGTGTGTTAATCTAAATAATGAAAGGAAGAATTATTGCATAATCTAATTGCCAGTTACAAGGTGTGAGATGTGACTGGAAATAATACTCCAGAATGTGTCACCTAAGCAAATTCATGTATATAAAATTAGCCGTGTAGTCTGCCATTTTAGATTTGCTTTGACTTGCTTTGCAATATTTCATTAAGATGATGAATATATTCTGGAGCAATAAGTTATTGCCACAAAGTGATTTTATGTCTCATTGAATTTACTTTAAGATGGACAGTGCTCTCCACACTTACATTGGCAGAGCCAGCTTCATAAAGAGAATCCAGCATGTTACCTCATCTGCCTTCAAATGTATAATGTAGCAGAAGGTAAGGCAGTTGTGGCAATAAGGAAGGAAATGGATCTATTACAGGCATTCTTCACAAACCACTCGAATAATTCCTTGCGATGTTTTGATGGAGAGATTGTCAGAAAATAAGGAGGCTAGGCTAGTAGACCTTATGTTATAGCATTGTGTATCTTTGTCAGAGTAAGAATCTGAAGACAGGTACGAGTTCAGCATTTCATCATTTTGTCAAAATGCACAGATGATGGGTATACTTTTGTTTTTCTAACTGCAAGCCTGCAATGACTGAGGAACTTTATAGTCAAGTACAGATTCAGTGAAGAAATCCATGCTACATGCATAGCAGGAATTTCTAATACAAACTAAAAAAATGCACTATTACTATTGATCTATCATACAATCAGGGTGTTGACTGGCAGAGAGAGACAGATACCAGTATGGTGCCTTGCCATAAACTATTATAGCAAGGAGACTTTGCAGTGCAGTTAGAAAAATTGAACTTGCATACATATGATTTAAAGTATTAAAGCAACTGTGCCTCCCAAGGATGCCATAAATTAAACATTGTAAGATTCATTCTCAGCAGAAGTTGCGCCATGCGACTGTGCATAGTATTTTTTATATATAAACAACAGAACTGTGTGTCTCAGATTAATTAAAGACTTGAATTGTATTTAAGAGTCTAATAAAATCCAAAACATTGACTCATCAGGAAGGAGTCCATCTCACATGCTTTAAAACTGTGCCAAATGAAACATACCTCTGACCTTCAGTAGACAGCAAGAAACTCAGCTTACATGCTGTAAATTTAGAAGTTCATGTCAGAGGTATTAATGGCTGCCTGGAAGCAGAGGAATGTTTCCCTTACACTGGGACAGACTTAAAATTTTAGTATGTCCTTTTTGGGATCTTTATCATATAATTGCAAAACCATATGACTGAGACTGAGAGGATCAAATTTAGGTACATAAACTGGCTTCTCCTCCAGAAGCCAGTACTTTTTGGGGTTGAATGTTTTCCCCTTCCCCAATGTGGAGTGATCCGAGTGTTAGTATTTATAATATTCAGGTGGTTACAGAGTGCAGAACAGCTTGCCATCCTGTAAAAACACTCTTGTTCGTGTTGCTGGCTTTCAGAGGAGAAGCCAATCTAGCACTCTGAGATCCAGCCTTCTTGGTCTCAATCATATGATCTTGCAATCAAATGATGTACATCTGTCCTTTTTTAATATTTACTTTTGTGAAAAATAAATGTGACAAATTAACAATTTTCACCATAGATTTTTTAAAGAGTCATGCTGTAACATTTTTATATTAGTCTTAGCGTAACATAATAAATTCCAGATGTGTTGCTATCAATGTCAAATAAGTTGTACATTCTAACCTGGTGGTTTAATAGTTTTAGTAAAGCTTCTAATATGAGTTCAAATACAGAATTCTCTGTGTGTTGTTTTAAAAAATAAATAATTTACTTTTACTGTCAGTTAATGTTTCTTTATTTTAAAATGCCATGTTTAATCCCTTCCTGTTATTTTTCTTTAATGCAAAAAGAAAAATAAGGGAGAAATGGTTAGGGCTGACATACAATTCAGTACTGATATTTTGCTGTTAATGCAGGCATTTCATTGCTTGCAGCATACAAGGGTATTTTCTGCTTGATGTTCAGTAAAAGACATTTGCAGATTCATTCATTGTTAATTAGATATGAGATACATACATACATACATGCATGCATACATACATCAATGCATACATGCTTCCCTCCCTTATACTGAAGAAAAATGTTGTATATGTGATTGGGCAGATTCTTGCAAATGTTTATGTCCTTTTGTTGGATATGAAGATAGAATTTAATTGCAAGGTTGTATGTACACCAGCTTGTTGGGGTTACTTTCAATATGTAACAAGAATTCAAGTACATTGAGGATATGGCTTCTTGGGAATATTATGCATTCGCAGTATGTAAAAATATACTATCTCTGAGTATTAAACAATGAATTAAATGTTTTGTCTCTGTTGGGAAATTCAGTAAAGAGAGGGTAAAGTGTTTATGACTTATCAAAATTGCACTGGATATTACAAAGATCTGTTCATTTTTGGTACTTATTTGTTGCATATTCAATGAAGACAAAACTGAGACTATCCTGACTATATTGTGAGATGTGATTTTTGCAAAGTGTATTTGCTGACTTAAAATGAAAACAATTAGCATGTGTTGCATATTACACACTAAGATGTTAGAATATTCTAAATGAAACATATATGACACATTTCATAAAGTTACTTGGAATGGTTATTAATTTGCAGATCTAGATATACCAGACATTATCACTGAATATGATGAATGATGTAGTCACAGAATAGATTCTAAAACAGCATTTTTGCCAAGGGGAACAAAATATGCAAGTATACATAGCCAGGTTCAAAAGATTCTCTTTAGCCAAAGCTGTTTTAATTGAATTTGTATTTGCTCTTTTAAAATAAGATGAACATCCCTGGTAAACTGGAAGCAGTGGTAGATTCAATTGATTAGTATTACATTTCTCACATACATATAAGAGTAATAGACATAAATATGATTTCACAAGGTGGAGAGACAAGGAAAAAGACAATACAGGCATAGCTCCAAAGTAACTACATGCAAAAATATAGGAAAAGCTTCATGGACCTCTGACTGGAATGAAAAACAGTCCTGTTCTGACATATGATATAGACAAAAGGCTAAACATGTTACCACTGTTTCAAATTCTGCCCAAAGTTAAACAAATCTGTAGTAACTGCAGAAAACAGGGTTATCATAGGAAGCTTATCTTCTTTTTGTCATTCATTAGCCAGAGTTAAAATCTAAACAGGTAAACCAGGGTAAGCTGTTATATGGCTGAAATATTTAAGACTACAAAGATTTTCATGCTCATGGCAAAAATCAAGAAAGATATCATTTTAAATGGTTGTCATGTTATTTAAAGTGTCACAACCATAACAGAAGAATGACCTTCTAGACAACTAAACTAAGATGCAGTCAAAATGCTTAGGCAAGTGAATGGATGGGGAAGCTTGTGGAGATAACTTATTAACATTATTAAACATCTACAAGAGTCTCCATTTTAGAGGCAATGAAGGCTTAATCTATGAGCTGTGATCCACATGGCCACTGTACTTCTCACATGACTATTTAGTGCACTCATTGTATCCAGTTTTCCTGCTCAGCCTGGACTATTTCTTACTGATACTTATCTACCTGTCCAAGGCCATCAGAGTTCCCTTTAGTCCTCTTCTTTACCTTAATTAATTCTTGTTAACCCAATCAAAATATGAAAATATCTCTTGATCTCCTACGCAGTGGTTGCAAAAATGTTGATACCGTAACAATTTTCATTTGCAGGTACTGCCATTGAATGTCTAACAATGCCTCATCCCAGCCCTGTCAAGCATGCTGGTTCTGCCTATTAGTCTTGTATCTCTACCTTTCACTCCTCCTGTCATTGAAGGCAGCCATATAGTAACATTACAAAAAAAGCTTAATGCAGATGTGTTTTGCTTGCTTTCACTTCTTTGAATGTGTGATTATCTGAGAACCCGTTTACCCTTTTGAGATATTATGACTTCTGCATGATTAATTGATATGTTAAGACTGTGAGTGCTTACAGGGCTAATTCTCTGTTTGACCACTAATCAATCACCTTTTTAGCCTTCCTTTATATGTTTAATCTTTCATTATACCATTTCCTCAGAGTCCAGTCATAACCTATTTTTTACATTTTCCCATATGTGTGTGTATATGTGTGCGTGCATCCTTATAAATATATATATATATATATATATATATATATATATATATATATATATATATATATATACATATATATATATATATATATATATATATATATATATACACACACATATATATATATATATGGTTCAACTTCAGAATCTCAAATTACTGAAAACTCGAACTTCATATGGTCGAGACCATGTGATCGAGTGTTCAGAAACTCAAAATTCCAAAGTGAAATAACAATAAATAAATAAATAAATAAATAAATAAATAAAAAAGAAAAAAAAAGAAAAACACATCGTTTCTGCAGGGCAGCAAGCCCCCCTGCATCTCCCACACCCCCCTACTTAAATATACTAACTCTGAGAACATTCTACAGTTGGGAAAAGGGAAATCTCCCATTCTGCACTGTATGTAGAAGAGCAGAATGGGAGATTTCCCATTTCCTCATTATAGTGTGATAACGGAGATGGTATATTTAAGTAGGGAGGGTGCAAGGGGACTTGCCCCCTTGCAAAAAACTTATTTTCAACTAAAATAATATTTTTTTCTTTAACACCACAATTTTGAGTTTCTGAAAACTTGATCATATGGTCTTGACCATATGAAGTTCAAGTTTTCAGTAATTAGAGATTCTGAAGTGGAACTATATATATATATATATATATATATATATATATATATATATATATATGGGATCTGGACACATGCTCGACTAGCATATGTCTGAATCACAAAACACCGAACACACATACATGAAAGCGCTTAACATCGACAAGTGCTTCCGTGTATGTGTGCCTGTCGGACTACAATGTGGGTAAGGGAAAATTCCCTTTTCCCCACTGTAGTATGATCTCGGAGTGAGAATATTAAAGTAGGGGGGTGTGGGGGGGTGAAATGTAGATTTATCTTTTTTTTGTATTACACATACATGGAAGCGGATTTTCGATGTTAAGCACTTTTGTGTATGTGTGTTTGATGTTTTGTGATTCGGACACATGGTAGTCGAGTATGTGTCCTATATATATATATATATATATATATATATATATATATGTATATATACATGCACACTTTGCATTCCTTTAAGTGCAATGGGACACGAGTACCTATATGTTCTCATCTTGCTGTAATCAGCACTACCACTTGCCTTCATTAGTTATACTATACTTGGCTCTCTATTCAGTACCTTCCCAGACAATTGTGTCAGTTTCTTTCCTTAAATGTCAGTGAACTGGACAATTTCCAGAAAACTTTTCTCCATGTCATATACCAATGCCTCACATAAAATTCTGCTTGTCCTTGTTTCCTCTTAAGTAGACATCAGACCATTATTGCCTGACTACACCTTAACTTCTTTTTGGACCTCTTTTACCTACCTAGAATTGGATTAGATTAGAACTCTCTGTCATCAGTCAGTCTTTTTCTTCTCGCATGTCTTTCTTTGTCCTGTTTTACTACCATTCTTTACATCAGCTACATCTTTTTGTATGTCTAGACAACAGCTCTTGCTATAAGGATTATGTTTTACAGAACGTTGACATAAATTGATAGTTTATTAATCAGAGCTTGTCTTACACTGTGTAGAGATCACTTCCTGTCTACGTATATATATATATATATATATATATATATATATATATATATATATATAAATATATCTATAAAATAAAATATCCAAACTAAGGAGGAAGAGTGGAAGGGAGTACACTGAAAGAGAAAGCTGGAAAGGGTGGAAACTCACTTCAAGGAATGATTGGACTTCTTATCTTGTAATGTGGCTCTGATACTCTTTATAAATTTGGTAGATTAGGTTGGTAAGTGGATAGCTATGAATAGATAGATAGCTAGATAGATAGTAGACATATAGATATTCAGTGTCTTTTGGAGTGACTTGAGGGTATTCTTTGTTTAGATGGTTTACTTATACTTACAGTTTGCCACCGAAGACTGAGGGACTACAGCAATAGATTACAAGGTGAAACTTGCTAGCAGATCATAACATTCATGCTCTGAGCTAAGCGGCACCCATGGATTAATAATAATATTAAATGCTGCAATCCATGAAGATAAAATAATAACAGCTATTCTCACTGAATATAATCCAGCATGCTTCCATTACAGCAAAGTATCACTGCATCAGAAATGACCTTCTTTATGGGCTTTCTCTGTACATCAGTGCCTCACACCCTTGCATCTTCTATGCTTGGGTTCCCTATTAGCTGATTGAAGATGCATTCTTTCGAATGCGTCTTGACCGAACTTTATAGTGCAAAATGGCAAAATACCGAAGTGGCATATAAGCAAATTCCTTCCCTGGGAAAGAAATCATTGGCTACCTTCGGTATTTTACCCTCTTCGTTGCTGTAGTGCTGTCACGGAGTTGGTATATTTAAGTAGGGGGTAGGGGCTGAAGCCCCCCACATTAGAAATAGTTTGTGGTGTGCATGTGTTGTGTGTGTTTTTCTCGAAAAGCAATTTTTTTCCCTGGGAAAAAAATCCCTGTTCTGAGTGTTCGAGATTGTAAGCTTTCGCTTACATGAGTTCGATGAATCAGTGTTCGCTTTTCTAAGCATTTGGTGATTCAATATAGACCCTATGTTTGTGCATACAGCTCCAGCACATTTCATGCTATATGATAAATTTAGACTTGTTTCCTTGCAAAAAGATTCAAGAGCCACACACTAGCAGCAAAGTTCTTGATCACTTCCTTAGGTATAAAATGAAGGCTAATTCAGACATTATTCACTGAAATGAATAGCTGCTGCAGAATTTAAACAGTGTATGCAGAAGCATTCAAATTTCCCAGAATCAACAGCCAAGACAATCACCAGACCATCATCCTGAAAACTATAGTTTTAATCCTGCTCTTTATGACTGCCTGACAGTTTTTCATATTTTCTCTCTTTTTTGTAATTATCAGAATAAAATGCTTCTTCCTTCAGGATCTTTCTTAGTTGCAAAATACAATTTCAGGCATATTGGTCATAAGTGTTTTCTATTTTTAGCCTAAATTATTTAATTGATTTAACAATTATCCTTCTGTGGCAGGCTGAGCATACATCTCTAGTCCTCCTTCATTTCAATTACTAATAAGGATGTGGGCACCATTTTCACAAACACAAATCCCACCCCAATACGATTGTCACAAAAGAGCTTTTGGGCTAGTACATGCACTCAGTAGTTATACAACATCCTGTTTTATTACATTAAAATGTATTAGATCACATCTGTTTTACAGTGTATTTCCGTTTTCTCCTAGTGGACCAAAACATATTTTTTTTTTGTAATTTAAAAGTAACACTGCTATGAAAGGTTATACTTTGCCACGTTGTAACAACATTGTATTAAGCAAAAGTACGCATGGTAAAAGTCATAAATGCATTGATGAGTGTTAGGATTTTTTTTACTAGTCAGGAAATCAGGATTTCTGTTGAAAACTCCAGTTCCATTCAATGCTTGTCTGGCATTTTGCATCATTGGGAGATCTGACACATTCCTGAAGTACATTTCTTCAAACTCTATATTGCTTCATTTGTATTTCCATGTTGCAGTTTATTTCTGTCATCAGAATAGACATTCTTTGAGTAGCAACTTGTGAGGGACAAAATGTGGCATTCTAATTGTGACACCCGTGCACTGGCCCAGTAATTAAAGAGCCTCAGTCCTCACCACTAACACCAGTGAAGGGTGTCCACATTGGGAAATATAACAAATATGCACACAGTAAAATACAATTTCCCTTAAGAGCACACAGAAATCACAGTCAGTCTGGGGCTGGTTTCTTTCTTTCTCTGCCAGATCCCCAATAAGACTCCCCACTGGCACAGCTATAGAGTGGGGTCCTTAGCCAGGGTCCCAAGTCAAGTCCTTCTAGCACTCTCTCTGCCAACAAGTGCTTTGTGTCCCTGCCCAGGTAGCTGACACACACACACACACACACACACACACACACACACACACACACACACACACACACACACACACACACACACACACTTTGAGGTATGATTTATATACAACCAGACAGACACTCCTGGGGAAGGTGGGCACAGGTTCACTAGCTGTGCCTCTTCTGTCCAGGCTATAAGGTAGTAATCCCTGCCACCAGCACCCTTACTTGTCATCTACTAAAAGGCCCTTATCAAAGGGTGTCCAATTATTACTGTGCAATATTATTATCCAAATGGTAAGTGTAACTGAGCAGCAAGGCTTATTTGGAGTGGCCTTGTACAGTATCACTATATACATGCAATGTACTCTAGAGCTTAAATTACCTCTACACAAAACATCCACAGTTAAAAGGTTTAAAAATATTTAATAATAAATAATAAAAACACAAGACAATACTTCTTAATACACAGTGCTAGTTGAGAGTTCAGACACAAGACAATGTTCAATATAATACTGTGGAATAGCTCTGACATCGCTACAGAAAACAACTAGTCTAATCTTCCTATTTCCTAGCTATTTCTAAGAAAGACAATAAAGTCTAAGCTCCTACTTACATAAAGAGCACAGGCAGAGTGAGTGCTGTTGAGTTGGATGTTTTCAAGACAAATGCAAAATGCTCTCTCTCTGTCTTTGAAATGAATAGCTGCTGCAGAATTTAAACAGTGTATGCAGAAGCATTCAAATTTCCCAGAATCAACAGCCAAGACAATCACCAGACCATCATCCTGAAAACTATAGTTTTAATCCTGCTCTTTATGACTGCCTGACAGTTTTTCATATTTTCTCTCTTTTTTGTAATTATCAGAATAAAATGCTTCTTCCTTCAGGATCTTTCTTAGTTGCAAAATACAATTTCAGGCATATTGGTCATAAGTGTTTTCTATTTTAGCCTAAATTATTTAATTGATTTAACAATTATCCTTCTGTGGCAGGCTGAGCATACATCTCTAGTCCTCCTTCATTTCAATTACTAATAAGGATGTGGGCACCATTTTCACAAACACAAATCCCACCCCAATACGATTGTCACAAAAGAGCTTTTGGGCTAGTACATGCACTCAGTAGTTATACAACATCCTGTTTTATTACATTAAAATGTATTAGATCGCATCTGTTTTACAGTGTATTTCCGTTTTCTCCTAGTGGACCAAAACATATTTTTTTTTTGTAATTTAAAAGTAACACTGCTATGAAAGGTTATACTTTGCCACGTTGTAACAACATTGTATTAAGCAAAAGTACGCATGGTAAAAGTCATAAATGCATTGATGAGTGTTAGGATTTTTTTTACTAGTCAGGAAATCAGGATTTCTGTTGAAAACTCCAGTTCCATTCAATGCTTGTCTGGCATTTTGCATCATTGGGAGATCTGACACATTCCTGAAGTACATTTCTTCAAACTCTATATTGCTTCATTTGTATTTCCATGTTGCAGTTTATTTCTGTCATCAGAATAGACATTCTTTGAGTAGCAACTTGTGAGGGACAAAATGTGGCATTCTAATTGTGACACCTGCACTGGCCCAGTAATTAAAGAGCCTCAGTCCTCACCACTAACACCAGTGAAGGGTGTCCACATTGGGAAATATAACAAATATGCACACAGTAAAATACAATTTCCCTTAAGAGCACACAGAAATCACAGTCAGTCTGGGGCTGGTTTCTTTCTTTCTCTGCCAGATCCCCAATAAGACTCCCCACTGGCACAGCTATAGAGTGGGGTCCTTAGCCAGGGTCCCAAGTCAAGTCCTTCTAGCACTCTCTCTGCCAACAAGTGCTTTGTGTCCCTGCCCAGGTAGCTGACACACACACACACACACACACACACACACACACACACACACACACACACACACACGCACACACACTTTGAGGTATGATTTATATACAACCAGACAGACACTCCTGGGAAGGTGGGCACAGGTTCACTAGCTGTGCCTCTTCTGTCCAGGCTATAAGGTAGTAATCCCTGCCACCAGCACCCTTACTTGTCATCTACTAAAAAGGCCCTTATCAAAGGGTGTCCAATTATTACTGTGCAATATTATTATCCAAATGGTAAGTGTAACTGAGCAGCAAGGCTTATTTGGAGTGGCCTTGTACAGTATCACTATATACATGCAATGTACTCTAGAGCTTAAATTACCTCTACACAAAACATCCACAGTTAAAAGGTTTAAAAATATTTAATAATAAATAATAAAACACAAGACAATACTTCTTAATACACAGTGCTAGTTGAGAGTTCAGACACAAGACAATGTTCAATATAATACTGTGGAATAGCTCTGACATCGCTACAGAAAACAACTAGTCTAATCTTCCTATTTCCTAGCTATTTCTAAGAAAGACAATAAAGTCTAAGCTCCTACTTACATAAAGAGCACAGGCAGAGTGAGTGCTGTTGAGTTGGATGTTTTCAAGACAAATGCAAAATGCTCTCTCTCTCTGTCTTTGAAATGAATAGCTGCTGCAGAATTTAAACAGTGTATGCAGAAGCATTCAAATTTCCCAGAATCAACAGCCAAGACAATCACCAGACCATCATCCTGAAAACTATAGTTTTAATCCTGCTCTTTATGACTGCCTGACAGTTTTTCATATTTTCTCTCTTTTTTGTAATTATCAGAATAAAATGCTTCTTCCTTCAGGATCTTTCTTAGTTGCAAAATACAATTTCAGGCATATTGGTCATAAGTGTTTTCTATTTTTAGCCTAAATTATTTAATTGATTTAACAATTATCCTTCTGTGGCAGGCTGAGCATACATCTCTAGTCCTCCTTCATTTCAATTACTAATAAGGATGTGGGCACCATTTTCACAAACACAAATCCCACCCCAATACGATTGTCACAAAAGAGCTTTTGGGCTAGTACATGCACTCAGTAGTTATACAACATCCTGTTTTATTACATTAAAATGTATTAGATCGCATCTGTTTTACAGTGTATTTCCGCTTTCTCCTAGTGGACCAAAACATATTTTTTTGTAATTTAAAAGTAACACTGCTATGAAAGGTTATACTTTGCCACGTTGTAACAACATTGTATTAAGCAAAAGTACGCATGGTAAAAGTCATAAATGCATTGATGAGTGTTAGGATTTTTTTTACTAGTCAGGAAATCAGGATTTCTGTTGAAAACTCCAGTTCCATTCAATGCTTGTCTGGCATTTTGCATCATTGGGAGATCTGACACATTCCTGAAGTACATTTCTTCAAACTCTATATTGCTTCATTTGTATTTCCATGTTGCAGTTTATTTCTGTCATCAGAATAGACATTCTTTGAGTAGCAACTTGTGAGGGACAAAATGTGGCATTCTAATTGTGACACCTGCACTGGCCCAGTAATTAAAGAGCCTCAGTCCTCACCACTAACACCAGTGAAGGGTGTCCACATTGGGAAATATAACAAATATGCACACAGTAAAATACAATTTCCCTTAAGAGCACACAGAAATCACAGTCAGTCTGGGGCTGGTTTCTTTCTTTCTCTGCCAGATCCCCAATAAGACTCCCCACTGGCACAGCTATAGAGTGGGGTCCTTAGCCAGGGTCCCAAGTCAAGTCCTTCTAGCACTCTCTGCCAACAAGTGCTTTGTGTCCCTGCCCAGGTAGCTGACACACACACACACACACACACACACACACACACACACACACACACACACACACACACACACACACACGCACACACACTTTGAGGTATGATTTATATACAACCAGACAGACACTCCTGGGGAAGGTGGGCACAGGTTCACTAGCTGTGCCTCTTCTGTCCAGGCTATAAGGTAGTAATCCCTGCCACCAGCACCCTTACTTGTCATCTACTAAAAAGGCCCTTACCAAAGGGTGTCCAATTATTACTGTGCAATATTATTATCCAAATGGTAAGTGTAACTGAGCAGCAAGGCTTATTTGGAGTGGCCTTGTACAGTATCACTATATACATGCAATGTACTCTAGAGCTTAAATTACCTCTACACAAAACATCCACAGTTAAAAGGTTTAAAAATATTTAATAATAAATAATAAAAACACAAGACAATACTTCTTAATACACAGTGCTAGTTGAGAGTTCAGACACAAGACAATGTTCAATATAATACTGTGGAATAGCTCTGACATCGCTACAGAAAACAACTAGTCTAATCTTCCTATTTCCTAGCTATTTCTAAGAAAGACAATAAAGTCTAAGCTCCTACTTACATAAAGAGCACAGGCAGAGTGAGTGCTGTTGAGTTGGATGTTTTCAAGACAAATGCAAAATGCTCTCTCTCTCTGTCTTTGAAAAAGTCCTTTAAATTGATAACACATCCTGCTGACTCATTTAGATTACATAATTCTTAACAATCTCTGGTTCCCAGGCAGACAGAAACTCTACATTTACATTTCTTAGTAAGCCTGCACCTGGTCAGGGAACACAGCAATAAACAACATTATACATATAAATTCTAGCAATGAACTCTAGTCTCAAAACAATAGGAGGAATTCCTTCATCCAGTCATCTCGGCACTGAGTTTTGAGATCAAACAATTATACAATGCTTGATTTATCAGCTTTTCTCAAGCAGAGTGCAATGTGCTTACAGTTTTGCAGTTCAACATCCAATACAGTCTTTTCACATTTAAGAGAACAAGCCTGTGGATTATATTAATATTTACAAATGGCAGAATTATCTACAAAATTCTATGTAGCTAGGATGGCAGCCTTCACACTAATCAAAAGCATTCCCTTCATATTGCATCTCATTAGAAGTGTATAAAGTCAATCTGACCCTTCTTTGCAAAGGGCATGCCTTCTAGTAGTACTTGTTATTCTCTGTAATAAATATATACAAGTGTTTTGTGGGCTTCAGTATGAAGATTAATGCTGAACAACTGGAGTAAGGAAAAACTATGATAAACACATCACAGAAAATAGTATAGAAACAGTCCCTGAGATTCAGAGAATTTCTCTCCACTTGCAATAAATATCCAATGCAGGTTGGTCAGTTGGGGCATTGGAGAAAAATTCCAACTCAGAAACATGTTAAAGCTGTACTGGCAAACACTTCTTAGGCAACTCATTATCACATCTCTGAACTAAATACCATGCTGTGGAATGTGGCAACAGTAGTACTCTTCCTAGCAGCCCACATAATACATTAGCAGAGATATACACACACACACACACACACACACACACACACACACACACACACACACACACCCACATGCATGCACATATACACACATGCACATGCATGCATACTCACACACACACACACACACACACACACACACACACACACACACACACACACACACACACACACACACACACACACACACACACACACACACACACACATGTGCACATGCACATACACACACATGACATGCATGCATGTGTACACACACTTCCATGCACTACACACCCGTGCACACACATGCACACACACACACACACACACACACACACACACACACACACACACACACACATACATTTACACATTTATCCTCATACATATTCCCATACACATACATACTCTTACACACCCCCACCTACATTGCTTGCTCACCTTTCCTGTACCATGAGTACTCCCGTAAGAGTGCAAGAGTGTCAAAACATGGTGTTCCGCTATTGTTAAATTGTACTCTTCTTAGCTAGAAATTACCCAACCAAAGTGGGCTACACAAACATTTCTAGGATAGAACACATAGCTAATTAACACCCCCCCATCAGCTACATCAGCATATAACTTCACATGTGACACTTATCTTGCACTTTGAGTCTCTTGATGAAAAAAAAAATCTTGACAAGAGACCTTTCTAAGAATCAGAAAGGGTTAACACAATGTGGAAACCTTCCAAGATAAGTTTCCACATCATGATAAGCCTCTCTGAATTCAGGAAAATATTGATTTATAAGGTACATATCACAGAAAGCAAAGTGTAGAAATGATATTCATTCATCATCCACTGCTCATCCCCACAGTATATTTTAGATGTCCATGCTTTTAGAGTTGGATGGTTCCTGCAGATATATTAAATGCTAAAATCATAGGAATCATATAAAATAAGGTTTAATACGTACGTAATGCTGATATACATTTTCCAAAATGCTGGATTAAACACTGTATTTCCTGTTTCTTCAGTCTCATTAGTTGCATGATAAGTAGCTCTGAAAGAGAAGTAGTGCGCATTCACTTATCAAAATGAGTCATGTAACGGGTGTAGTGATTGATATGACTTCTTTCTCTTTCAACATAGAGCAACTCTGCTGTCCACTACTGCTGCTTTTCTGCTTCCCAGCTCACAATTACCGAGCTGATTTCATCTAGAATGTCAAGAGCTAGAATGCATTATTTTCTAAGAACAATATTGCAATTTGTTGATGTACGTTTGCCTTTAACAGCTGAGTTACTGAGTTTATTCAAAGTAGAGTGGTCAGGTATTTGGAAGTACCTTAAACAGCACCTGAAACTTTGCTAATATCCCAGGTTCTCAGCTTCTTTCATTCCTTCCCTGTGTGAGTCCCTCAGCAAAATGTAGTGAAGCGTGATTTTTCCTGTTTGTTCAGTGGTATTTGGAAAGTTCAGTTGAGAAGTGTAGTTTCATGAAATCAGCAGAAAATGTACATTTGTGGTTTGCACAACAAGATGGCATCTTAGTAAAGAAGCACACAGAAGGCTGCAGATTTACTTGATCAAGGATCTAGATGTGCTGATTATTGTCTGCAAATTACCTGTATAGTTATGTCATACAATGCACTTCCCAGGTTTAGATAGTGCAAACTATGATTTTTAAGGAGAAAATATATGATAGTTAAATGTTAACTATAGAAAAAAAACATGTGGACTTCTAAATAATAATGCAAAGCACCTGTCTTGCAAGCAGTGCTGAAGTATGCTAAAAAGATACTCAGACTGTTTAGACTGTGTGGCCATGTACTGACCCTAAAGCTATGCAGTAGCATTTGTCATCCAAAAGACAGAAAAATGCAGTTTAATAAAGGTAGTATGAAGACTGAGTATGGAAGAGAAATAACTGCCTCCCAGAAAAAAACCTAACAATGCAAAACAAAGAGTAAGAGACACCAATGGCTACATTAAAAAACTATTTATAACTAATAAGCGATTAGACTAGCATAATTCTACCAAGTATTTCAATGGTCATAGTGAACACTCTCTGAGTGTGAAAGCTTTACACATGGCTTTCACCAAAGAAGCAATACTGGAATCAGATTGACTATATCCTTTGCATTTAAAGATGAAAGAGATTGATACGTTTAGCAAAAACAAGACCTGGAGATGACCCCCAGCATTGTATTACACAGTTTAGAATTAAATTAAAGAAAACAAGCAAAGTATCTAGGCCAGTGAGATTCTAGCTCAAAAATATTCCAAGTGAATATGTAGTAAAGGTGCAGAATAGATTTAAGGGATTAGACCTGCTGGATATATATATGGACAGAAATTTGTGATATTGTCCAGGAAGTGGTATAAACATATTTCTGATAGAAAGAAGATTAAGAAGCTAAAGTTGCTGTCTGTGGAGACTTTAGATGTGGCTGAGGAAAGAAGAAGAACAAAGGGCAATGGACACAGGAAAAACATGTCAAACTGAATGCAGAGTTTCAGGGAATATCAAAAACAAGATAAGGAAGCATATTCAAGTGGGTAATGCAAAGAACTGAAAGAAAACAACACCAAGGAGGAGGATAAGAAATCTTTTCAAGAAGACTGTTGATATTAAGGGAAATTTTCCAGTAAGAATGGCATGATAATAGACAGATATGGGAAGGACCTCTCAGAAGCAGAATATATTAATAACTGGTAGGAATATACAGATGAGCTATATAAGAAGGACATTAACAGCACTGATATGTAAAGGACTCAAAAGCAACAAAAACAGAAATTACCCACAAGTTACCCAAATGGTTCTATACAGCATTTTGCTGAAAAAAGGACATAGCCAGTTGGCTACAATGTATTAACAAAATTATCTGTTATAAGAATAATAAAATAAAAGAGTGACAATTTCAAATGCTGCAAGTATTAGTCTAAGGCATAAGTTTATACAGAAGAAAATTAAAATAGATTCAGATAATAAAACATTTTGGTCATCTGCCATGATATTGTAAAGGCTGATTGACCTACATTTAAGTGATGATCTAAGTGGCAAGGATACTCTGTCATAATGTTTCAGGAACCTCTTATATATCTCAGCACTGTGCTTGCTTCTTACAGTTGGAGGGTGACAGATATTGCAATATTCTCTCTCAGACTTTGGATGTTACTCCCCTTTCATTTTTTTTTTTTTGCACATGTACTTATTGACATATTTAGTTGAGAATCTTTCCATGTGTGTGTGTCTGCGCATGTGTGTGATGACTAGCTAGCTGATCACAGTTTTGTTTTGCCATGTTTCATGTTTAGGATTACTTTTTCACATGCCTGTGCAATATATATATAAAACAAAAGAAATACACTGAATATACTTATTATCAAGAAAAAGAGAAAATGTTAAAGGTGAAACTGAGTACTTAGAATTGATAATATTAATGTGTGCTCATTACTAAAAGAATGAGGAAGTATAAACAATAACATTCATCTTGAATAAGAAGAAATCTTCATGGAATATCAAAGCTCAAATTGATATTAATATATCAAGAAACTATCAAGAAAATATTATACCCTGGAACTCGTAGTACCCATAGCCCTTGTACAAACATCTTGCCCTTAGAAACTGCTTCTAAATTTAACTTCCACTTTATAGACTCAAAAGGCACCCTCACCCAAAACTCCCAACAGAATCCTGACACCACTGACACACTTCAAAGCTCTAACAATGCCATTTTTTTTACTTAAAATCTGTCTCTACTCCCTATATAAAAAAATATTATTTTCTGTAGACAATCTCCCATATGAATATCTAAGGATCGCTGACCCTTCTTTTGCCTACACAATCTCTATCTTGATAAATCAAGCCATTTGTGAGTTATAGGTCTGATCTGTCTGGAAAAAAAATTTCCACTGAAATAAACTTCAGACCAATTGCAATATTTTCTTCTCTCTCCAAGATCTTAGCAAAATGTATTCATAAACAACTTTTAAAATGCTTACTCCAAAAAAATCTATTAACCTTTACCCAACATAGCTTTCGCCCATATAATAGCACAACAACTGTTCTTGTTGACTTTTTGGACCAAGCCATTAAAGCCAGATATAACAACAATTTAGCTTCATCCCTCTTTTTAGGTCTTTCAATACCAAACTAAAATGCCTGGTTTTGGCTATTCCAGTACAACATTTACTTGGTTCTCTAGCTACCTATCTAACTGGCTGCAATCAGTTAAATGGCTCTCTACTCACTCATCTTTTTTCCCAGTTAATACAGGTGTCCTGCAAGGTTTTGTACTTGGCCCTCTCTTTTTTAACATATTTATAAATAATCTACATACATCATACCAACAAGTTACACTTATGCAATATGCAGATGACTCTACTGTCATTTGCTCATCTAATAATCCTTCCCAGTTATAATCTATCACTCAGCAGGCTTTTAACTCTATTGAAAACTGGCTCAGTGACAATCAGCTTTTCCTAAATCCAAATAAAATAAAACTGCTCTTATTTCTCCCCAAATCCCAAACACACATAAAATATACCATCAAAATATCCTCTCTCAATAATACTGAAATTAAGTTGTACCTCACACAAAGTTACTTGATGTCATAACAGATGATCGACTGAAATTTGATCTTCATATTCAAATGTACATAAAAACAACACACCAAAAACTGGGCATGCTCTATAGATAAAAATATTCCTTACCGAGGGCATGGCTTGGATGGTAAGCTAAAAGCAACAGATTTCTTAAGCTCTGCAGCGTTTAAATCTTTTTGACAGGATTTCTAAACTAATTCCACCAATGACTACTTAAAACTGACAAATCTAGAATCTGAGAACTATAAGCTATATATCTATGTAATTTCCTAGTGCAAATCTTGGGTCTGTATCAGCATCTTGAAGTCTGACAATATCGAATACGATATTGTTGACACGAGATTACCGAAAGCGCACAACATCGAACGTTTAAACGGAAATCTCCGTAAGGGGAGATTTCTGTTTACTTCAATGTTCTGCGATCTCAGAGTTGGTATATTTAAGTAGCAGGGGGTATGGTGGGGTGCAGCCCACTATGTGGGTGGTGCAGGGGGGCTTGCCCCCTGCGTAAACGCTTTAGTTTAATTTTTTTTCTTTTAGTTATTTTTTTATTATGGTTCGATGGTTTAATACTTCGATGCATAAAGTTCGATTTTTATGCATTCGAAGCATTAAACCTTTGAGGTTATAATATAGACCCAAAATCTTTACATTTTCCTGTCAATTTCATCAGAAGAGGGGAGAAAGAAAGTACATCCTCAAAGGAAGCCGAGCAGCTCTAAATTTTTCCAACAGACAATTCAATGAAAAAGAAATGCAACCAATTCTTACAACTGTACAAGACTTGGTGATAAAAATAGACAAACTGGATCTAAAAATTGATAATATAAAAAAAGATACAACTAATCAGATTGAGCTACTGAACAAAGTTATAAAACAACAAACTGCCCAGATTGCTGCACTTGAAGAATTTGTATCTGATATTGACTACAGGCTGACTGAGAGAGAGAAAAATATTGATTTTCTTCTTCAGCAAACTACCAAACTCACAGAGAAAATTGATGACATAGAAAACAGTAGGAGGAAAAATATAAGAATTTATAGCATCCCGGAACAGATTGCAGGGGGACAACATTTATTTTTATTTATTTTATTGCATTTGTTTGGTAAAGTCCACTGGGCCTAAAAGAGCCCATTTTCAGGGGAGGCCATAGGGAAAAGCTCCAACAAGAACACAGATGCAGAAAAATATAAACATTAATTGGTACAGAAGTAGAACCAGTGTTACACATAGTGATTACGGTAATATATACAGAATATATACATGGTAAATTTACTGACCACCTGGATACCTATGTCTTTAAATCTGCCGGAAGCACTATCCTTTGGTATTAAGAGGGTGCAGAGGTCACTAACTACAGTCTCTTCAACTAGAAAACTTAATCATCCCAGGCCTATTATTGTAAAATTCATCTCTAGTCAAGACAATGACCTTGTTTTAAAAACTGCCTGGTCTCTTGCTCCACTGAAAATAGGACACCAAATCATCAGCTTTATTAATGTGTTTTCTTCCGTTGTATTGTCCAAAAGAAAAGTATGCATCTCATTAATAAAATCCTGAAAAAGGTGGAGAACATAGTGCAATTGACTTTCCCAGCAACATTAAGACTCTGTTTACCAGAAGGAAAGACAACTTTTGATAATCTTAAAGAAGCTTCTACTTAGGCACAAAAAATAACCTTTTAAATCAACTTGAATCTATAGACTATGCTGTTAACTTGAAAAGAAAAGCATCAAAAAATGAATAGACAACTAAAGAGAAGAAAGAAATCTAGAAACAAGTAAAATATTTTAGATTTTTCTTTTCTTATAAAACAAATAAATACCTCATCTCAATTAATTTGGATCAATACACAAAGGGTAATATATTTTCCTTTGCCTGATAATATGCTTATAATAATACAAACTTCTAAACCATTATATATTATATAAATAGCTTTAAATGATTAAAATTGTGCAATGCAATAATCTTTAATAAATATTCTGCATTCTCACTATGCTTAAATCACTACTAAAATGGTATATAGCTTTTCTTGTGCATATTATAACTCATTTTCCTCTGCACATACTTGTTTTCAATACACTGGTTTCAGTAAACAGTACATAAAAAATAGACACTCCCTTAGATTTAATAAAATCTGTGTACACATAGTGTAGAGCCTACACAGAAGGTTACCATGTCTGTATACATGGTTACCTTTTGGCAGTGTGCCATGCATATTGCTCATGATGCATTGCCAAGAGAGAGCCATGGAATATGGTTATTGAATCAGTGTAGGGAGTGTAGTGCTAACTGTGTCCGCAGTTGAGCAAGGCACTCCCAGCACAATATAATAGTAGTAGTCCCAATGTTATTTCCATTTATATATATATTTTTTAAAAAGGTTGTTTGGATGGTGCAGGCATCTAAAAATAGAAACCGGGTGCATTTAATTATTTATCTAAGGGTCATGTTTAAGCATAGCTGAGCAGGTTTGCATGGGAAGGAGTGGTGCTTAGCACTGCTTAAGTCGCTCAGAGGTATATGTACAGGTATAGGAAAACTCCACTTATCCAAGTAACTAAATGGGTAGAGTTATGACCTCATGTGCCATAGGTGCAGAGTTTGAGAACATGGAAGAGCAAGTAAGCATTTTATTTAGTTTTGAAAAAAAAAAGTATACACATTTTTTTAAATATTGGCCTGGTGCACTCAGCTAAGCTCTGCTAAGACATGTTAAGAGTGCTAAGCACTGCATAAACAAAATAATGGCTGATAATGTTTATGCAGTGCTTGCCACCACTTGGCTGGTTTGTACACTGCTAAGCACTGCCAAGCATTTAAGTTTTCACACTGCTCAGCTCAGCTGCACTGGTTTGTGTGGTGCTAAGCAATGCGCCACATTTTTAAATGCTGCTCAATGGCATGTAAGGGCAGGAAAACAGGCTATATTATGCCCAATAGATGGGAATACAGCATAATCTGTTGGGAGTTCTGTCTCTGAATGATACCATGGCAGGCATTGAAGAGGGTTCATGTTTTCAGGCTCAGTGTTGGGGCATTCTGGAGTCCAGGGTCATGGTCACACTCCTTGTTAAAAACCACAATGACTGGCTGATGGAGGGAGATTACCAGGGTACAGAGTGCAAGGCAGATGCCTGGGACCGGCTGGCATTCTGACTGACAAAGGACCTCACTAATGCAACTGGTATCCCTCACACAGGTGAGCAGTGTCATCACCACCATGATGACCTGAAAAGATGGAAGGGAGCTCTCTTGTGCTCCTGGATCCAAGAATTCCAAGCCGGGAATGTCCCATGTGTATGTAAGTATATTTATCTCTGTTTCACCAATATAATATTGAATGTCTGCTAAATTGGTATGCATAATTGTGTGCTTTTCTCCCAAAAGCTGCAGAGGAGAGGACTTGCAACATTGAGAAGCATGCAGGGTGCTTGGCCAGGTTGCACTGTAAGTGTGGTGTGTACAGATGTATTTTGTTATCTATCTATAGTCAAATAACCAAGAAAGAGTAAAGCATTAACTGTTATTAGGAATAAATAGGAAATATTGTATTGCAATTCATGTGGACTCACACCTGTACTGCAAGAAGTGTATACTGCCAACTGTAGTGCCATAAACAGGGAAGACTAAATGATTAGCAGTAGTAATGTATATGCAATAAAGTTTGTAGTGCAATAACTGTGGAATTACAGATGTATTGCAACATGTGCATAATCAAAACTGTTGTCCAATAAAAACTTGGAACCATAACAGTAACTGATTGAAGGTATCTCTAATAAAGTTTGTTGTGGACTGAATGCAATGAAAACATGAAATAGTATCAATACGGTCATGAAGGTATATCTAATAAAGTCTGCTGTGCAATAAATGTGGAAGTAGGGCTGTTTTGCAAGAAATCAGTTACAACAATTGTACTTCAATAAAACACGAAATATCAGCACCTGCATGAAGGTATAGCTAATAAGGTCTGTTTGTTCAATAAGTGAAGGTTCAGAACAGTTTTGTAAGAAATGATTTATGACTACTGGTCTAAAACAACACATGCACCAATAGCAATAACACCAAAGTAATTTGAGTACATCAGGATTGTCTTGTTTTCAGGCTGAAAGATACGGTGCTGCATTCAGGTAAAACAGTGTAGTAGTTGTATACTGCAAAGAATAACCCATAATGAGATATTGTTTGTTGAGTTCATAGATATTTCAGCACACTAACAATATATTCTGTACAACTGCATTCTACGTAGTAATGTTTAGGTTACCTATTATCTCTATCATGCTTGAATTTCATGCATGTGTGTTCAACTGTCACTGCAATCTGGTATAAAACTGTACTATTATTAACAGGTCATAGTTTGGTGCCAGGTGAGCTCTAGGCAAATATCAGTCAATCAGCAATTGACAGTGACTCAGTGGCTCAGTTTGCTAAATCCTCTGTAGGAAGTACAATTTGCCACACACAGACCAGGGTTCGAATCCAGTGCTATGCAGCACCAAATATTATATTATCAGTCATGTAATGTTAACAGATATTCTCTCCACAGGAACTACAGGCAAATGGGTGAGGTAGCCCACATTATGAGTAAATTATTGTGTGTTAACATATCACAGACTGTTACAATCATTACCAGGAATGTAAAAATACAGCTTAAAATAAAGGAAATAAGTATAAGAATAATAAAATAAAAGCTGCATGTTAAAGGTCTGTTAAAGGTTACTGCAGTCAGTTAATACATTTGATGCCGATGTCCTCTGCAGTCACTGCTATTGGGTTTTATCCCCATGCCTGCCAAGCAAGGCATGATAGTTGTTTACTCTCTGCACTGTACACATACATGTCTCTCAAGTGTCATGCTGTCATGGAATGTAATTACTAGTGCATAATCCCTCTGTCACAGATGTATCATCAACACGATTATGTAAATAGCAAAGTAGCACTACATCAGCCCACAGTACACCTTGGTAGTTATATAGGTACACCTGATGTGCAAGTGTTCTGTGTAGTTGTGTACCTGCAGTTGGGACTGCTTGGCCCATACTGTCCCATTCAGAGAGCTTGAGAGGTACTGTATGTATGTGCTACAGCAGCTATAGGGCATTTTCACATATAAAGAAAGGACAGATCTGTAGAGTAGATAGCAGCACTATTGACAACAATATAGCCTATAATGGTATTGATGGGCTGTATTTCTCTCTCTCTCCGCCACTTATCTTCATATATTTATTTTTATTATTAATTGGTTATGGTATACTATTAACATATATACTTCCATATACTCAATTTTGGGGCATGTGTTTTATTATTGTTATGTATTAAAATGGTTGCATATTAACATATCCTGTTGAATTACCCATTCTGTTGGCCTTATGCCATAACTGTTACTGGCATGCTGTTTATATACTAACTGTTCTGTTATTTATTGTTGTGTTTCACATAATATGCATTGAAATGTACTGGCATTATTTCCAATGTTCTGGCATGCTGTTATTACTAACAATAGTTTTGTTCATAACTAACCTATATATCTTGCTCTACCTCCATAACCATAGTACATCAGGGTAGGCCGTTTCCTGCTGATCCACCTATCCTAGCTCAGCTGGCCATGGCACTGGGTATTAGCATGTCTGGGAGCCAAGCCAGTGGTGACCCTCTGCTGGCCCTGCACTACCTTCAGGTGGGACCGCCTCAGCAGACAGGGCCAGTCCCTCCTGGGAGCAGTGGCAGAGGGGGGGGGTTGTCACCCAGGATCAACTACCAGCCATGGTGTGAAGGATTGTTCATAGGAGCTATGAATATTGCTTGCACTAGATTGAGGGCAGACTGGACAACATGGTGGGGCCAAGTGGCCTTGGTGCCCAGCCACCAGCACAACCACCTTTGGGGCAGTGAAGGAGCAGTGTTGACTGCCCATGTGAGGGGATACCAGTCATGCTGCTGCTGTCTGGAGTGAGATGCTTCTTGGATTCCACAATACCCTCCCCATCCAAAGTGTTTATCCCCTCATGTGTCACACACCACCCCTGACTGCTGTCTTGTCTGTCTGTAATTGCATCATCTCCTACCCAACTCACCCCCTCACACATACCTATATCCCTTCTGCAACATTCCACTCCTCCTTATAAAAATAAATGGGCACCTGTCCCATAAAGAAATATTGCCCCATACATAGTTCTCCATTTTGCACAGGTGTCCACTGGAAACAGCTCATTTGGTCCAGTTGGCATGACAACACGTTTATGTTGTCCTCAACCATCTCTGAGGGGACTGAGAGTCCAAATTCATCCACAAAATTAGTCAAGATGCACAGCTGCTGCTGTACAAGAAATGGGAAGCTATGGTTCTTTCCTGCACCCTTCTTGCACATCCCTACCTGCATTTCACTATGTTTTTCCCCTGCTTGCCCCCATTTCACCACTGTCCTATCACCCCCTTTTTCTTTTCTTTTTATTTTTTTACAGCAGGTTTTTTGTGTAGCTAAGTGAAGCTCAGTGTCATACAAACCCATGCAAACCCACATAAATGAGCTTTAAAGTGTCTTAATGACCTTATGTGTTTTCCACAGTGTTAGGCACATGTACAAAAGAACCACCTCTGCCATGTTTCAAACCTAGGCCCCTGTCAACTAAAGTGTACGGCACTAACCCACAACACCACACAGACCTTAATTAAAGCAGGTGTTTTCAGCAAAACGTATTGATTGCCACTGATAGACTGAAAGTGAACCTAATGGGAAAAATGGAAATGTACCTGGGACTCTGATGCAAAACTACACCAGTACACAGCCAAATAAATAATAATAGCAGTATGTGAGGAATATGACAGCAAGTAAATGTTCCTTTTCATCTGCAACATCTTTACACACACCTGCTAAGGAATCAGTAGTACAGTACGCATGTTCATCTGGGATCCTGCTGCAGAACAAGTGCCTGTGAAGGCCATGCACACACTGAGGGATGCAGGCAATGTGTGACACAGCTGTATGTCTGCTCATATATCTGCCAAATACACCTGCTACAGCACTGATTCAGTAGCATAGTCTGTTTAATATCTTGCGAACAGTACATTTTGCCATGCACAATCCTGGGTTTGTATCCAGTGTGTTGTACTTCAAGTACATTGTTGTGAAGACAGCAAGTAATGACCAAGTCATGCAGTTTTATTCCCCATAGGTTACTGCTACAGTATTATCTGCTACCCAGTTTTGCAACTCAAAGGCTTGCAGGTAAGGACACACTGCACATATTCGTGCAGCCTATCTATATGTCACTTACTACTCTGCTATTGGCACTGTTGCATAACAGATGTACCGTACACACACATGCCTCAATTGAACTGTAAAGGGTACCCTCACCCTGGCTCTCCTGTAATGACAGGCTAACACTGCTGCCACAGTTATGCATACAGATTGCTGGCCTCCAAAGTGTTCACACACATCCCCATGTATCCTAGCCTGCAGTAGAAGCTATAGCCTGGAACATACACAGCTATATGTTAAGGTACCTGCTACAGACTGACCATACCTCCCAACCCCCTATAACAGATGATTTGGACACATCAGTACATAAAGGGGGGGAAGGTTTAGAGATAAGGACATGTTTCACAGTTTGTCCCTACAAAGATAATGATTAAGTAGAAAGAATAACAGCTACCACATTAGCATGTATATTCTGATGGGAATGAAGTGTGACACTCACATGTCTCTCTCCCCTTACTCAGCTCAATCCACATTGTTTGTCATTGAACTGCCAGAGGACCACGATGTCAAGGGACACTGCCCAAACATATGAGGCAAAACTGTGCACATACTGCAGTCGAAAGTATCTCTGCTTACTCTCTGTGATGTTGTAGTCTCCATACCTCAGTGATGTCCATCTACAAAACTAAGAAAGGGGACAAGGCATACATGAAGGCTTTATATATTGCACTGTGGTGCCATGTCATTGGCTAAATATAGTGCATTCAGCTGTTTTGGATGCAGTTAGCCATTCTGAGCCACAAATTGGTGGACAGGCAATTACCTGCTAATGAGCATTACCTACAAAAGGTAAGCAACTGCTTATGGGGAACAGGTCTGTATGTAGTTTTACTAACATAGACAGTGTATGTGAAAAGCATTTGCAGATGAATTCTTCAAATAAGGGAACACATCACTCTACCAGGTATGTACCAGATTTCCCCATAAAACAGGATGCAGATGGGAGGATGGAGGTATGGGGAATAGGGAATAAAACAGTAGGCTTGTATTAGATCTATGATATTGACATGTCAGTGATACTCTGCTGTCCAGTACATAAAGCCATGCCTCTCAATTGTCCCTGCTTTGAATCACATCTCTGCTCTGTCCCTGTCACTCCCTCCTACAATGGTCAGCTGTTGTAGTAAAGATGATGGATTAGACATAAGACATAGTGACACTAAGGCTGTATACTCCTGTAACATCAAATGATGTACTGTAAATCACCTCCTCTCAGTCTGACAGTATCACACATAAATAAGCTAACATTGTAAAAGTGTCCCTGAATGCCCCCAGTGTACACTGGCTAAGTCCCTGTTTCATGAACATTCTCTCTGTCTGGTTGAGAGCTATGCCTAACATACCTCTCAACCTCCTATAGTAAGAAGTCAGGACACAGCCATAATTAATGGGGGGACAAAGGCCCAAGCTCAGTGACAGAGTATACATATTGGCCATACAAAGTAAGAATGTGAATAGAGTAACAGATGATAGTACTGTAGCAAAAGTGTTTTCTGAGGGGTCTGATAGGTGATATTTAGACTGTATTTTAATTTTCTGACAGCAGCCATCAATGATCTCACAAACATTTGTCAGACATCCACAAGTTTGTGCAAAATGAACTACATCTATGAGGCAAACATGGTGACATTATGCACACATCTGTATAGTTGAAAGGTACAGTGCCTACAGGGAACATATACTACAGCAGGTGTGCATTGCTTTCTGTTATTGTGGCATACTGGTGTTGCAGGACTGTCCCCATATAGTTGTTGTAATAGCACACTACTATCTGTCCTACAGTGGCTGTATGACATATTAGTGGTGATTTTTTCCTACAGTGGCTGTATGACACATTAGTGGGGATTTGCCCATAGGGGACACACCACAGTACACTGCAGTGATGGGTGTAGAGACATACAGCAGAATCTGTTATGGCACACAGGGACATTACCCAGTATTGCTACTATCTTGGTGATAGCCGCACATGTAGTATGTTACCAAACTGTGGGGTATGACATGTGAGGGAGCAGTGGATAGTGCAGGCCATTATGAGTGTGTAGGGTCTGTACATAGTGGACATCCATGTATCTGGTCCTGTAATATGTTCCTGTCTTGTTGTCTTGCAGGAATGATATAATAATGGAGACATACACCATTTTCAGCAGCAGAGAGCAATGCCATAGTGGATGCCCTCAGACTCCACCATCAAATCCTGCTTTCAAGGGGTCACCACAATCATGAACAGCAGGCAGCATTGTGGGGCAACCTTGTGAGAGCTGTAAATCAGATTGGCCAACAGGACAGGACCTATGAGCAGGTCCAACACTGGCCACAGATATAGTCAATGCCACACATCAAATGGTGGCTGCTTTTGCCAGGGATTGTGATGCCACCAGTGGAGGGTCTGCAACAGAACAACCACAACTGGCCACAGAGGAATTCCTGGTGAACCTAGGGTCAACCAACAGCTACCATCCATCCATCACGCCATACATCCTACAGGTGGGTGCCACAGCATCCACATCAGAGGAGCATCCATGTAAGCTTACTGTTTTCACCAGTATTATATATTAGCAGCCATTGTCGCAGGCTTTGCAGGCCATTACATGGGTGTCAAGTCTGTCTCCATTGGCGGGGGTTTGGCTTTTACCCACAGTTGTGTATACTTACTCTGAATGTCAGCAATATAACCAGTATCACATTAGCAGCTGTACATGTGGATATACACACATATCACATTGTATCACTGCAACATTTGGTGTTGCTGACAATACCTCTCCCTCACCTATTCATAGGTACATCACATGTGGCTGGATTCCATGGTCCTGTACCTGGTGTGATACTGTTGTTTTATGGCTCATATATACCCTATGAAAGTGAAGGGATGCCATTTTGCCTTATTCACAACTGCTGTGCCTAGCCAGATAGAATAGTTGTATGTTCCATTTTGGAGCAGTTAACTACAGTGCATAGCCTAGGGAATGACAGGCATGCATTTCTACAAACATTAACATGTTTGCACTTATAGTTATGAGCAACTATGCAGCCTGCTATACATGAGGCAATTACTCCAGGATGCCTGCTCAAACACAGTAGGGAGATGGTACATACCTGAGGCAGTGATACTATAACTGGCATTTCATTCTCAAGATAGGTGTACTGGGTTGTATGTGTAGATCTATCACATACACTGTCAGATTGCATACATCACAGGTGTATTGTACTGGCACTGTTAACTGGATGTAGGTGATATGCATGTTCTACAGGGCCTGACTTGTCTGTGTATGTTGTGAGTATATGTGTTGTGCATGGGATCTGAGATGAGAAAATGTGGGACATGTAATGCAGTTGTGGATCCTCATCTGTATGAGTTGGTGTGGATTACCATACATAATAGTGCAGGTGGTAATGTACTGCATTCACCTTGCTTCTCGCAGGTGAACAGGGGCTTGGAGTCTGTCCCCCCTCACATCCTGATGTCAGTATCTCATCAGACTCTGATGATGATGGTGGTCATAGTAAGACACAGGTGGGGTTGTTGGTGGCTGAATCTGTCCCAGAGGTTGACATCCCTCTTCTGCCCCCATTGTCCTAATACACGTCAGTATGCCTACACATACCCTCTCACCAGAGGACACAGATAATGGACAGTCTGAGGGTGGTGACATTGAACAGGAAAGTGTGAAAACTGGCATCAGTGAGTGTAGACACTTTCCATAGCCAGAGAGCTGGCGAGGTCCCACACAGGCAGATTATCAAGGGTGTTCGAAGGAGGACTGCTGCTCATCCACCTCCTCTTGGTGTCACATCATGGGTCACTCACTGCATGTTTTGGGCTGTCATGGAAGCACAGGCTTATTCAAAGTGCAACACTAGATGGATGCCTAGCATTATGGATGCAGCACAGTCTGACATCCATGACTGCCTTCACCACACTGGTGACACTCTGGATTGTTTCACTGATGTAGTGGACAGACAGTGGGCTGAGACAGTGTCTGTCTTTGAGTGCATATTTTCTGTGCTGAAACATCTGGTTGGAGTTGGACGTCAGACATGTGGATGTAGGCCAGCAACACTATCTGCTGGGAGTCCATGTGGCCATGCACACTCACACTCCTGTAGTGGCAGTACCTCCAGCGCTACAGATGGAAGTGTGCTGTCCACACCGTGATGTGGCAGACCATGAGCACATGGTCCTGGGTGATCCTATGGGGGACACAGGCCCGGCAGACAGCAGTCACCATCAGGTATTAGCACCGATCTGACCTTGGGCATGGTGGTGCCCATGCTACTCCTGCTGAAACCAGTTCCCATGTTCATGGCTGGAAACCCAGTGCATGTGAAGATACATGTGCCACATCCCTGCCATCAATGCCATCAATGCAGGGACCTGCATATATGTGTCTGATGCACAGGATGACTATATAACTTTACATGTGTTTGTGTAGTGAAGAAGTGTTATGCTATGGCAGATGTTGTGGGCCATGGCAGGTACTGTATGCTGGCATGTGTCATGACTACTCATCAAAAGTTGTATATTTTTTGTTGCCTGATGGTACAGTGGTGATAGTGTTACAGAATAATAGGTGTGTCATGGACCTGTGCATGTTTTTGTCCCAGGAGTCTGAGCAGTTCAACTATGGATACCCAGAAACAATACAGTGGCACAGGATGAAAAGGCAGCAGAGCAGCAATATTAAATCAGCAAAGTATGCCATTATACATGCATGGCTCCCTAGGTGCGTATGTGTATGTGTAGAACAGTGAGTCAGTGGCAATGGGGAAAGTCAGCGTGATCATGCTTTCATACCCTGTGACATACTCTACTACCCTTGATACATGTCACCTGGATATTCTGCACATACAAGTCTAGATGGTGGCTAGACATCAATTATGCTTATGTAGAGGAGGGCAATTTAGGGCCAGTGGTTAATCACAGGGCCATACAATGCATAACCAATGCACAGTGGTAGGACACATGGGCATGTTTCTAGTGCTGCAAGGGGACATGCTGACACCCACAGGCATACACACAAGTTGGATACTGTGAGGATAGAACCCCTACCTATCTAGTAGTACACACTATAGCTCACAGTACTTATCACATGCGCCACATTGTTTACTTGATACTGCTCTGTCAGACAGTGCTCTTAAGGTGGATGACATCAGCAGGCCTTATAAAGGAGGCCAATACTGAGGCCAGCAGCTAGTTACAAAATGCATAACCATTGCACAGAGATAGCCCATATGGCTTGTCTGATGTGCTGCATGGGGATATATTTACAAACACGCACACACACACACACACACACACACACACACACACACACACACACACACACACACACACACACACACACACACACACAAGTTGGATGCTGTGAGATTCGAACCCTTACATACACTATAGCTGGCAGTACTTATCACATGTGCCATGCTGTTTATCTGATATACTGTCAGCCAGTGCTCATAAAGTGGATGATATCAGCAGGCCTTGTAGAAGAGGGAATTTAAAGGCCAGCAGTCAGTCACAGGGCCATAAAATGCATATCATTGCATGGCAACAGCCCATACGGGTGTTATGTCTGGTGTATAGGTTGATGCAGGCATAGTACTTGTGGAGTACGCAAAGTGACTTTGTGTTAGACAGCATGTGTGGCCTGCAGAGTGATACTGCTTGGTACTGTTATTGTCTCTCGTGTCCTAGGAGTGGGATACCTGGAAATATCCCTGCTATGTGTGTAAACTTACCAGTCTGGCCATATGTGGCTATTTGCAGTTTGATAGGCGGATATGTGGTCAGGGACATTATGGCCTGTGCAAGGCATGCATTGCACCAATTGTACATTACACCACCTGTGTACCTATGTCTGTCTACAGGGTGGCAGTTTGTAGGCACACGGCTCTGTGGGTGAGTGGATTATGTACTGTTGCAGCCTTGGACTGGTGCCATTGGACAGATGTTATGATGTGTATGTGCAGATACCACCAGCATTCTGGGGTATGTGGAGACATTCGCACATCCCCACACATATAAACGTGTATAACAGGGATGTCTCCTTAAATGTAGTTGTGTGTGTAAGTACTGTAAATGTGTTATGTAGATGTATATGGGGAGTCTATGTATCATTGTACTTTTTATAATATATATATATATATATATATATATATATATATATATATATATACACACACACAGACACACACACACACACACACACACACACGTGTGCCACATACTGATAGAAATAATAGTCAAGCATGAGAGGGATAGGGAGAGACTGATATGTATACGTAGGTGAATGTATGTACAGACATATTTCCACATAGCAGGTTTTTGGGTAGTAGAGGCAACAGACATGGGATCAAGTTAGATAAGTGTAGGAGCATGCCCAGTGTGATTGTCAGTACTGTCAAGGTGACTCCAGGCCAGAGCTACCATACTGCAGTCTGGGATTATTGTGTGTTGCAGGCCATGGGCTGCTGCACCTGTTACCACAGTACTGCAGTTCCCTGATATTGTCAAAGGTATTCCCCCACTGTTTGCTGACCTTAATATGTGACCAATACTTCAGATCTATATGAGCTTCACAGACTGTCTGGACTTTTGCCACATATATTTGGCCTGTTTTGCATAACTTTGGTTTTCTGGCAAATTAGTGGCAAATCAGTGAAGATTGAAGTAACTAAATAATGACAGACATTTCAGTTTCAGACTCGATGTACATCAGGAGAGTCATGCAAATGTAGAACTGTTTCTTTTATTGACATTCTGTGTTTGTAGGTGCAATTATTTAAAATCTGTACCAATCTGTGGGCCTTGGTCCCACTTTTATTCATGGCTTTGGTCAGATTTCCTTCTTTAAGAGGTTGAGAGGTATGATGTCAGTGGGGTACATGGTGAAACACCACACACAGGGTGACAGTCTGCATATCTCTCCCTGTACATGTTTTTGCAGAATGTCCAGCCTTGCGCCCCATATGTCTGCTGTGTTCCTCACACATTTGTGGTTTTAGGGTGCTGTACTGTAAACAGCAGTCATGGATATTTTGTACCTAATGACACATTTAAGTGTTGGCCTTAATCTGCTAATCTGACCTGTTGCAGCCTACTGTTATACTAGCCACCTGCTTGGCTGCTCAGAGCGTGTATAATGTCTGTCTGTAGGTATAGCCCTTTGTGCTCCATTCACTCTGGCTTTGTCTATCTTTCTTGCAGTAACAGATTGAGGGGTTATGACAGTGTGTGAGGCTACCACCACATGAGTACCCCACATGCAAAAGATGTTGGATGCTGCGAGATTTGGACCTTCAGCACTGTCATACATATGACTGTCCCTGGTCCAGTAGCCACAGCAGCCATCAGACAGAGAGGATTCATTCCTCACACTATCAACAAGATAAGGGTGTTATCTGGTCTGCTGGTATATCATTGTAGATTTACTGTTCCAGCAGATGTATGGGAACACTGATGTGTTTGGGGGGGGTATGACCAGACTATGCTCTGCTGAGTTGGACAGTGATGCGACTATCCTGTGACCTCACTGTTTGGCATCTCCCTGGAATAATGTTGTGGAGTTTTCAACCATGTGGCCTAATGGATATTATGGGGCACAAACTAGTGGACAGAGTACCTGTTGTCCCAAGTGGTTTTATATCTGTGCAAGTAGCCCAGTAGCCCACTATAGATCCCTGCATGTAGCCAGGTAGCACACTCTACATAGCCCACTATATTCCCCTTGCATACATGCAGCAGGTCCATACATATGCTACCATATTGTAGTACCCCTTACAAGTGGTGTACAGGAGAGTGACTTACCTTGTGAATGCAGCAGTTGACAGACCTGTACTTTGTGGCTAACTCTGTCTGATGCACACAGTCCACAGCCAATAGGTGGTGAGCTACATGTTGTGTGGGCTGGCTGGCATCATTTTACTAATATGTATGTGAGGTATCAGTAACTAGGGCCAAAGCCAGGGCATATTGAGCATGCCTATGTCTGCCTACAGGGACTGCCTCAGGGGGTTCCTCCTCTGAGGTCCCCCTGTAGGTGGCACTGTGGTGACCTAGACACTGGTGGGGGGGGGGGCTTTGTATCCTTTACCTTTGGAGATCCTGCTGCAGCTGTTTGTGCAAGATCATATTGTGTAGCATGGCACATACTGTGAACATCTGTGCACATGTGGCTGGAGAGTACTGCAATGCTCCACCAGATATATTGCTGCACCGGAACTGTGACTTCAGCAGCCCAAATACATGCTCTATGATGTTCCTGGTTTGTGCATGTGCCTCATTATGGTGTTGTTCAGTGTGTGTGTCTACATTTCTGATGGGTGTCATCATCCACGGTTCCAGTGCATAGCCAGCATCCCCCAGTACATGGCCATGTGGGATGTCCCTCCTAGCAAACCTCTGGTACAGCTGTGATACATGCCAGATATGGGAGTCATGATAACTGCCAGGGCTGCCAGCACACAAATTCATGATAATGCCCTGGACATTGCACATGACCTGGCAGTTGATGGAGTGGTACCCCTTGTGGTTGACATAGACTCTACCCTCTTCTCTGGGTGGTGCCTTGATGTTTACATGAGTGCAATCTATGGCACTGAGTAACTCAGGGTAGTGTGCTATGTGGTAGAAGAGTCGCATTCTGCTGACCCTCTCCACAGGGGTGTGAGGTTAATAAATGTGCTCACTGGCATGTGGAAGCAGATGCCTGTGAGACCCCCATCATGTCCCCAGTTGGTCTTTGGAAAGTACCTGTAGCTAGTATCCTAAGGTCTACACATACCTTTGTTTCCACTGGGATGGGTTACCCTCTGTTGGTTCTGGGTCTAAGTTGAAGTCAGCAGAGCTCAGTGAGTTCTTGTAGTATGTCCCTGTCCACCCTGTAGCACTCTGCACTCTCCAACTCATGTAGCTCTTGGTAGGTTACCCTAGGCCTGAACACTCTTCTCCTTCTCAGTCTAGGCCTATGGTCAGCATCAGCAGCAGCTGCATTTACCTCAGCATCTAGCACATACATATGTAGCAGACTTGCAGCAGCCCCTAGCATTCTGTAGGTTAAAATTCCTAAGTCTGTACTCCAATGGTGCAGGGTATGGGGGTAAAATAAGATTGTAGGGTGTATGTATACTTTATAGTGCTCTGCTGTAGGTGTGCCTGTGTGATTGGCTCCTTATGATGATTTCCACCTGCCACATACATCATTAAGGAGTTTAATGGCCCTAGTTTAAGTGAAACAGGGCACATCAGTACGTAATACATCATTGGCTTTTTTAGCCAATTTTTTTTTTGACAGCCTTCCTTGCTGAGCACTGCGGTGTACCATCCAAACCTACACCCCAGAGGTAAACAAGGCCTAGCAGTGAGCAGACATGCCCCCACAGAAAGCATGCTCAGCACAGCTGCACACCACACAAAACCTGCTCAAATCTGCTGCAACACATGCCCTGAAGCTAAACAAACTTTAGCAGACATTGGGCACACAGCCCTGCTCCTCAGAGCAGTGTGCAATGTAAACAGGCACCGCTGAGCTCCAATGAGCTTAAATGTTTGTGGACACACACCCCTTTTGATGCCAGGTACCTATTCTGTGGACACCAACATGGTTCTCTCCCACCACAGATGGGATTTGCAGGCACAAATACCCATTTGTGTTATTCAGTAACCCCAGCTCATTTGCATACAGATCTGTGCACACTATCTGGAAACTACACGGTTCCAGGCCCTGCCTCATTAGCAACCACAGCAGTCTACCATTGTATATACTCCACACAGGGTCCTATAATGTATTACTGTTACATACTCACAAATTCTGTTTTTTACCAGCTTTTTATTTATTTTTTTTCATAACAGCATTTTTGTGCACTGTGGAGTGCAGTGCAACCATACCCAGGGAATTTAATAAAATAACATTATTTTCCATTATTTTCCATACATTTTTGGACACACAGTGGTTACTTTTGCACATATCTGTGTCCTCATAGTATTTCTGCCACTGTAAGTTCACATTTTCAGCCCCTGGTGTCATTTTTACATCCTGTACATGGAACTTTTCTGTGTACATTACAGACACCAACAAAGGGTATGCACAAATGCCAATTTGCTTGCTGGGTAACTCTACCTGCCTCATTTGCATGCATTTCACCTGTGTATGAGGTGGTCTGCATGCCATGGACACTTCTGTGTTCACACGCTCATGCACATCCCTCAGCGCCGTTTACTGGATCACACATCTACTTACTTTCAAGTAAGCAGTGTGCCACAATGCCTACATGGAAATAAGTCTGTGTAGTCTTTATTGAATTCCCCTCACTGCACCAATGTTTAAAAAATTATATTTGCTTTCATTTAAAGCATTGGAATCATTATCAACAAAATATGAATATGTTTTACTCGGTGAGTCTTTTATAAATATTTTATGTTAGTCAATGTGACTAATTTTTACTTAAAAATAATATTTAAACTGTTTTTATGAATTTCATACTTCATACGGTTTCACTGTATAAAATATGGCTTCTTACACTTCTTGAGGATTGTTCATAACATCTGCAAGTGTTTTGTGTCTAAAAGTCTTCATTTTACTGAAAGATTCCTAGCTACTTACTTTTTTAGTACTTTTGAAGCTTTTCAAAACAAGCTTAAGCTCTTAACAGCTCTGATAACAACTTGCAGCATCTTTTAGGAAGTATGACCTTTGAACCTATTTATTTTCACTGACTATCACCAGCCAATAAGATAAAAGAACAGACATTTTGAACTGTTTTTAAGCTATTTTAAATGAATGTTTGTACAAAAGAAACTGTACGTACTTGATTTATTTTAAAAATAGTTTTATTATATAGTTTTATTTATGAAAATAGTTAATGAAGTTAACTAGTCATTCATTTTATAACAAGGACAGATTTAGTTATTATGCAAGTTTACTTGAACAATTAAAAATACTGTTTAGTTAGCTAGATTAATTAAACTGATATGATGATGGTTACTGGATACTACATAGGTATTTCAGCATTTAATTCTTGTATGTTTTATAGAAATTTAAACATACTGGTTAATGAAAACGTAGTGTTATAAATACTATCTTCCTTTTCTCATATTTTAAATGTATACATAGTTTTTTTCTTCTGCTTTTCTCTTATTCTGCAGTTGATAAGAGTTGTCACTAGATATCATGAGAGTGTTAGCTTGTGGCTTTTATGTGGAACATAGCAAGCCTGGATTAATGTTTTCCATGCAGAAGATTGTTGAAATGGGTCTATGTTAAATATTCGAACATCCAAAACGTCGGATGTTACATGGTCGAAACCAAATGTTCGATATTTGGATGTTCGAATATAAAAGAAAAAAAAAGAAAAACACACCTTAACAGTGTAAGCAGGAGGGCAAGGCCTCCTGTCCCCCCAACACCCCCTACTTAAATATACCAACTCCGAGACCACATTTCAGTGCAGAAAAGGGAAATGCTCCCCTTCTGCACCATATGGCACCGTTAAAAGTCACTCTTCGAACACTTAAAATTTCGAATGCTTGGTCTCAACCATGTAACGTTCAACATTTTAAGCATTCGAAGAATTGACATAGACCCGTTGAAATGTATATAGTTACAGTATTTAAATTTAATGACTATCTTGTCCATAAGAATTCTATTTGTGATAAATGCTACAAAGTATATAGGAAAACACTTTTAACTGCCTTCACAGTAGTATTCTTTATTAAATGAATACATTTAATGTTTTATCTTGTATTCTCTACTAAATGAATACATTTAATGTTTTATCTTTGATGTTAATGTGTTGAACAACCCTATGAGAAGGAGTGATGTTAACAAATATTTATCTTTACACAAAACTGGCATTGTATTTTTGCAAGAATCTCACTTGCTTTTGAAAGATTTAAACGGATTAGTTTTTAAAGATTAGAAGGAATTGATAGCCTCTCATTTTAATCATTAAAAGGAGTGTCCTAATCTTATGGAAGAAATCATTAAGATTACCAGAGATAGCAGATTCTTACTGAAGTAGTGATAGTATGCTTGCATTAGTTGTAATAAAGATAGATAAAAATATGTATACACTTATTAATACGTACTGGATACCTTGTATTGGTACAAGATCTTTAAAAAAACATTTAGATACTACAATGCTGCATTCTATCTTCCACAGATGCTACAAGCTTTAAGTGTTTTAAAATCTCTTCAACAGCTAAACATTTAAACAACTATATAAAAGCTATAATTGATATAGATTGCGTCAAATCATCATCTTCTTCTTTTTTAAAATTTTCCCATTGCTCTTATAGGTTTGGCGTGCAGACTAATATAGACAAAGTTTTAGTAACTCGTTCTTTACTACCAAAAATTTTATTTTTTATTTTATTTTATTTTACATTTGTTAACCGGGGGTGTCTGACTGAGCTGAAAAGGCCCCTTTTCAGCAGGGGCCCGGGGAGAAAAGCTCCACATAAAATTACAGATAAATTCAGATATTTAGACATGATCAGTATACACACAAATTACAATAGACATGTTTTTACAGTGGTATGCAGCACATCAGCAGTTACAGTGGAGAGAACAAACAAAAAAATATTAATGTAAAAATAAAGGTAACTAATAGTTTTGTGGTGTACAGCTGAAATTTGGAACATAGGTAGAATGTATACATAGTACACAGGTTCAGTACACACATTGTAGATTAGCCAGTGTTTGTGAGTAAGAGTGAAAACTATTATCAAGTACTCTAGGTTTAGTATGTGTACCTTATCCACTTTCACTAACCTAGGGAGCAATCATGGCACTGCCAACTTTGCTTGAGATGTTGCCTAATGAGGTTTTTAAAGGAGGCTTTGACTGATGTGTTTTGTATGGAAGTGGTGAAAGAGTTCCATTTTTTAGCCATTGAACTACTATATAGTGCGTATCCAAAGCTATTGTAGCTGTTGGTGATTTCTAGTAGTAGTTTGCTTGATGATCTAAGAGGCCTTTTGGCTGAGTGATGTTGTACAAGGTTTTTAAGGGCAGGACACTTATTGTGGAGGTAATAGAATGACAGAGGCAGAGCTGATTGTAGGTTAGGAGGCTAGTGGAGCTGTCTCAAAGCAGTATAGTGATGATTTCTATATGAGCAATTTGCAGCAAAGTGGGCAATTCTGTTATAGCAGGCTTCCATTTTGCTTAGTTCAGTTTTGTTGAGATTAGTCAGAATGGGAGATGCATAGAGTAGGGTGGATAGAAGTTGGGAGTGAGCAATGGCTGATCTTGTGCTGTGTGTAAGAAAGGTTTGATACGGTTGAGTGATCCCAGTTTGGCATGTACTTTTTTTATTGTTAAGTTGAGATGACTATCAAATTTTAGGTGGGAGTTTATGGTTATTCCCAACAGCTTAGCCTGTGCCACTGGAGTGATTGGAGTAGAATTTGTGGAGTCGATAGTGAATTGACTGTTATCAGTGTTTTTGTTAGAACTGGTTATAATCATAAGCTGAGTTTTCTTTGGATTGAGGATAAGTTGGGCTTTGGTAAGGTAGTTTTCAACGTCAGAGAATGCTAGTTGAGTTGTTTGCAGGAGGGTAGGAATGTTTTGTACAGCACAGATTAAGGTAGTATCATCTGCATACTGAATGACAGATGTATGTTGTGTGGAGGTATGGAGGTTATTTGTGAAGATCGTGAATAGTAGTGGTCCTAAGCTAGAACACTGTGGGACTCCTATAGTTATGGGCAGCTGAGGAATGAGAGAATTTTCCAGTTTTACAGCTTAGTACCTGTCGGTTAAGTAGGTTTGGAAACATGTAAGAGTGGAATTTGATAGGTGATATTGCTTTAGCTTGTTTAGCAGGATTTGGTGTGAAACTGTGTCAATGCTTTAGACATATCCAAAAAAAGAGTTGACACCTGCAGGCCTTCAGTTTTGAGATGGTTTACTGTGTCTGTGAAGCAGAGGAGGGCTGTAGTGATACTATGGGCAGGTCTGAAACCATGCTGAGTAGGTGATAGGATGTTGCTGTCTAGGAGATATTTTAGCACCTGAGTATGGATGCATTTTTTCTAGGATTTTGGCCAGGGGGGAGAGTAAAGCAATGGGTCTGTAGTTATTAAGTTCAGTAGTCCTGCCTTTATGTATGGGTGTAACATAGGATATTTTCCAGAGTTTGGGCACATAGTTTTCAACAATTGATCTGTTTATGAAAGTGGAGATTGGATAGCAATAGCATCTGCTGTGAGCTTCAAGAAATAGCTGGGGAGAAGGTCGGCTGCTGTTGATGAGGTTTTTAGTTTGGAGAGCATGCTTTTGATTGAAGCGGTGGAAACAGTTTTGAGGGTAAAGCTTGTATTAGTGTTATTTGTGTTGGGAGGGATAGTCAGGTAGGAATTATCCTGTGATACTAAGGATAGAATTGAGTTCACAAAGTGGGAGTTGAATTGTGTTTCGATGGGAACTTTAGTGTCAGGGGTGGTTGGTTTGGGGGGTAGCCTTTTGAGTGGGTTTTAGTAGCTGGTTTACATTTTTCCAAAATTTTTGGGGGTTGTGTTGGTATTTAGTTTGTAATATCATGTAGTAGGACTTTTTGTCCAGTCTAATGCATTTATTTTGCACGGTTGCGCAGTTCTTGGTACTTAGTTAGGCTTTGTGTTTCCTTGGATTTTGGATAGTAAAGGCAGGCAGTGTCTCTGGACTTGAGGATTTGTTTGGTTTCTTTACTGAGACAGGGGTTTGTAGAGGTCCTAACCTTGATTTTGCACAATGGATCGACAGTGTCTACATGTTGTAGAAATGTTTTGTTGTAATATGCTACAGCCTGGTCAAGTGGGAGGGTTTTTAGGGGGTTCCAGTCACAGTTACAGAGTAAAGTATTGGGGACCTCAGGAGATAATGTTTTAGTGTTTCTAGCTGATTTATAGTTAGTGGTTTTGCATATGTTTGTTCTACTACGTATAAGGTATATTATGTTGTGGTCACTTAAGGTGTCTGGGAGACTGCCTGTGTAGGGGTACAATGTGGGGTTGTTAGTTAGGACCCAGTCAAGGATGGATTCTCTTTTAGATTTTTTATCACATCTAGTTGGAATATGGACTAGCTGCTGGTAGCCATGGAGATTTATTAGATTACGTGGTGGCTCTGATATACAGGTGAAACAATCTAGGTTGAAATCCCCCAGAATAAAGGTTTCTTGTGAGTATGTGGAAGAACACCAGGATAAGAAGTCTTCAAGGCTAGCAGGTGTATTACCATGTGGAATATAGATCACAATTGTGGTGATGACCTTTTTAGGGTGAAGTTGAAGTTGTGATATAAGTATGTCCCAATTATTGGGAGAGGGGTAGGAGTTTGGTAATTGACATACAGTTAAGTTGGACTTGTACAGTAAGGCAGCTCCACCCCTTTACAAAGTGGTCTGTCTTGTCTAATGATATTGTAGCTAGTAGGGAGAACTTCTAAGTTAGCTAAGTTTTTATTTAGCCAGGGTTCTGTTAAAGCAACTATGTCTGGGTAGTAGTGTGCTATTGCGGCCTGGAGCTCAGGTATTTTATTTTTGATGCTTCTAATATTAATATTTAGCATTAAAATATGGTTGGTCTTGCTGCTGTTGTTGATTTGCCCAGGGATGAAGATAGTGGGGGTGTTATTTTCTGATATTTGTGTTGGAGCAGTTTGTGTTAGACAGGATGGATTTAGGCCTGGGATGGGGTGCGTATCCCCACTTATGGTGAGCCTGGTGTTAAATGGGTGATACAAATGTTGGAGTTTGGTGATGAGTGTGAGAAAGTATTTTGCTTTTTTGGAGTAGGAATGAGAGCATATGTATTTAGTTCTGAATTGGATTTTTATGTAGTTCGTGAAAAATTGTGGGCAGATATTATTATAATGTGTGGTGTCTGTATATGAGAGTTAATAATGTAGTGTTGTGCTACTAAGATTAGGGATATTGCTAGAGTGATAACTTGTGCAGTTATAAAGAATTATGAGACGACAGACTAGACATAGTTGTGTGATAGTCATGGTTATAAAGTTTAAGTTGGTTCTAGGTGGAGGTCTGGATAGGAATTATAGGGTTGCACTATATGTGGATGGGTAAGTAGTGTGGGGTGATGTAAATAATGCCTAGTGGGAATAAGAGTGGTTGGGAGCATTTTGTGTTGGAGCAAGTTGGTGTGGTGTAATGTGATCTGACTTAAGGAGCTGTGAATAGTGGTGGTGATGTGAGGATGAGCTATGGGTGTGCCTGTGATTACTATAAATGTAGAGGTAGTGGGGTAGGAGGGAATTGAGGGCAGGACAGGGAAGCGAAGAGAGCCCAAGCGTTAGCGAGGATGAATGGAGTGGGGCAGAGCCCACCAAGACAAGAGTAAAACCTAAGTGTTACTTTACAAATATGAACCCTTTAAACAAATTTCTGAGGTCTAATGGCTTACCAGCAAGCAGAATTCAATTGCTGGAGAGCACTTGTGTCCTGGTGGGAGACTAGAAATTTAAAGATGGCTCCATGCTCAGCAGGATTCTAATATAGATTTAGTTTGGGGGGGGGGTAGCACAAGGAGTGTAAACCAGATGGAATGCAAAGAAACCAGTGAAACCAGAGTGGCAATCAGTGAAGGCCTCAGAGGGGGTAAGTAATAAATCAACCTCTACCTGTAAAGTGAAGGAGAGAAGAGACAGCAAAGTTTATTAAGGTTGGGAGTGTGTTTTCACATTGACTTGCTTATTAGTAGCCAGTTTGTACACAGATTAGAGTAGAAAAATACATTAGCAATGAAGGGGAATGTATAGAGATGCAAATAAACTGGTGAGCCTCAAGTGCTACAAACTAAAGCAGAAAGCACTGAGTGGGCTGCTTGATAGTATATTTAATCACCGAGATCTGAATTAAATGTATACTGTCTATTGGATAGTTAGGATTACTGCAGTAGCTGGGCGGGGGGGGGACACAAGGCTACAACAGTCAGTTTTATTAGCCCGCTGAGAACTACTAAGAAATGCTGCTAGTATTATAGCTTCTCTCTATGTATTACTGGTATCATGCCCCATATCGGATCATAATGCTATCACCTTTAAGATAACATTTAATATGAATATATTAAGCTGTTGTCAAAGACTGTCTGCTTCTATAGTGAAAGTAAAAGGCTTTAGGGAATGGCTTTCAATAAAATAGAACAATACATGAATCTTAACAATAATGGGGAGGTTTCAGATATGATGCTATGGGATACTAAAGTGGTTTTATATGACAAAGCCAAGAGCTTGTATTTAGCCAAAATAATGGAGTGGGACAAAAAATTGTTGGATATACAAAATTAAATTGATAAGTTAAAACTGACCAGTGTACCAAATGACAAAACTACACTAGCTAACAAGGAATACCAATATATCTTACAGCATAACATTTCTGTGAACCTGGAGAAAATAAGATTGCAATCATATTTAGTTAATCCAAAGAGTTTACATAAAAATGCAGTTAGATTGAAATATTTAAATGAGAAAAATCATATCAAAGAAATTGTGTATAAAGAAAATAGTCAGATTTTTATGGCCACAAATTTAAAAAATATTTTACAATGCTATAAGAACATTTTGAGAATATTAACAATACTAAATCAATCACAAAAGATAATACATTTATAGATAGTTTTCTAATGGACAAAATTCAAATGAAACTATCAAAAAATAGCAAAAATATTATAGATAAACTCTTTTCTTTCAAGGAATTGAAAGACCAGATAAAAAAAACTTAAGATAAATAAAGCACCAGGATTAAAAAATCCACAACTGGCCACTGTATAAAGATTATAATGCAAAACAGCACATAAAACACTTAACACTCTGGCACCTCGGCTCACAGTCTTCCAGGAGTAATACAACACCAATTGTGTGCAAATAACTAAGTAATCAACACTAATTACACAACAATTGCTTCCAATTCATTTCTAAATTTAAACCTACAGGCAACATTGTATCAAACTTTAAAATGTAGATTGATTTCTTATAAAGTAATTTCTCTTTAATACTGCACATTTCACCAACTTGTATAAATATTTGTTCCAAAACATAACGCTGTAGTAAAGAAAAATTACTATTATGTTTTTCTTTAAAATGCATAGCAATATTACTTTCAATTTTGTTTTTATGTCCCTAATATGTTCTTGTAGTCTGGTTCTAAATTTCCTTTTTCTGCCCCCTATATAATATAAATTACAGGGGCACCTCGAGGCATACACAATGCCTTCACTGTCACAAGAAAATCTACCACATGGAGAAAAATAAATGCCATTTATTTTGCCAAAACTAGGGACAACATTAGAACATACACTATACTCACCACAGGGAAATGTGCCCAATAATGAGGGATTCAGATAAACCCTATCATTAGGGGAAAGAAAAAGACTGGAAGTTTAAAAATATTTTAAATTTTTACCCTGCTTATAGGAAATGGAAGGCTGGTGAGCAATAAGATTATTAAATTCACCATCTTGCACTAAATATTTCCAACAATTATTCAGTATATTACCTTCCAGTTCGATTCTCAGCTGGGGTGCCTTCTGTGCAGAGTCTGCATGTCCTCCCTGTGGTCACGTGGGTTTCCTCCGGGTGCTCGGGCAGGTTTCCTCCCACATACCAAAGACATGCAGTAGGTGGATTGGAAACTCTAAATTGGCCCTAGGTGTGAGTGTGTGCATGTGTGTGTGCCTTCTGTAGAAGGTTGGGCACCGGGCTGGCAACTCGACACAGTAAAACTCCACTGCCAATCATGAGCAGACCGGGAAAAGCCAAAAGAAGAAGAAGAAGAAGAAGATTCAGTATATTACCTGTCTCACTACTAAGACTGTTATATACTGTCACAAAATACACTTTCTCATTCACTTTATTTGTGCCTCTATCATAAATTCTTCCTTCAGTGCCAACACTTCTGAAATGAGCCCCTGAACAAACTGCACCAAACCTCTGTGAAACTACCTTATATAAAGATTTTTAACTATATTATATTCAGAACCCCTGTTAATAAACATGCTAAAAGTTCTTTTACACTGCACCACAAAATCATCCCAGTTGTTACAAATTCTATGAATATGGAGAAACTCTCCATAAGGAAGAGATTCCAAATGATGTTTTGATTGAAAACTGCCCCCATATAAAAATGGTTAGCATCCATAAATTTCCTATGGACAGTGGTTGTGATTCATCCACTGTCCTTACCTTCCAAAACCGAGTCTAAAAAGTTTACCTTTTTGCCATATTGTATTCCATCAAAACCTAAGATTATATATATATATATATATATATATATATATATATATATATATATATATAAATATATATATAAATATATTATTCTCTAAATCTTTGTGGAATCTCCCGATATTACTTTCACCACCTTTACATATAAAAAATTAAACCATCTATATATCTGTAGTAACCAATGTCATGATCACACACAAACTTGTGTTTATATAGATACTGTAATTCAAAAAGGGCCATCATTAAATTAGCATACATGAGGGCAAAAGAAGTCCCCATGGCTGTACCCCTGTAATTGATGGTCTTATCAAATGTAAAGCAGTTATTCAATAGCAAAAATGTATAATCTGCACAATATAGTTAGACAAAGCACTAGGATTAGATGGCCTAATTCCAGAAAATTATAAGCTTTTGCCTGTCAATATATTAAAAGTTCTACTTAATGCATTCCAGGACGTTAAAACCACAACTAATGTTCCTTCCTCATGGAAATTTTTTATTTTATCTCTCATTTTAAAACTCGATAAAGAACCTAACCTATGCACATCATATAGACCAATCTCTTTGTTGAACATAGACTACAAGACTTTTATGTCTATCATAGAATGCAAATTAAATAACATCATCTTTGATTTAGTTGATAAAGACCAAACTGGTTTTATTAAGAATAGAAAGGTGCAAAATAATGCAATAAGACTACTTTCCTTAACAGACCTAGCGAACAAAAAAAGATGATCTATCTATTATAAGCCTTGACATACATAAGGCATTTGCTTCTTTAAGTTGATCATATCTATTTAAGTTTTACAGGAATATAACTTATCCCTAGATTTTATTTCACCAGTCAAAAAACTCTATGAAAACTCAACTTCTTATATAAAGATTGGGTCCTTTTTATTTAGTTGATTTAAGATTTTAAAAGGTACTAAACAAGGGTTGCCCCTTTTTCCATTACTTTTATCCTATACCACAAAATCTCTTGCAAATTACATTAGAAATAACAGCGGTATTATGGGTTATAAGGTTTCAGATGAATTATCCTCTAAGCTACATTTGTTTGCTGATGATTTATTAATAACTTGCGATGACAGTGAAAACTCAATAGATCATTTATTGAATATCTTAAATTATTTTGCAAATATCTCAGGATTAAAATTAAATCATGATAAAATGCAAAGACTTCTAATAAATAAGAAAGCTACAATGAAATTGAAATCTAACAGAAATATTAAATAGGAGTGCACTTACATCAAATATGTAGGTGTCTTCATTGAACCTAATTACAAAAAAATCACTATAAAAATAATTCATGACTAATTATCAACACCTAATAAACTTGACTATAGGTTTAATAGATGACTGGAATAGATTGCTTTTAACATTCAAAGATAGACTAACTTTAATCAAAATGAAATTATTACTCAAAATTCTATTTATTAGTCAGACAGTAATACTTTCCCCACCTATAAAAATTAAAAATAAATGAAATAATATTTTACTCATGTTTCTTTGGTACCCTAAAAAACAAGAATTTTATTACATTGGCATATTACTAGCTAGGAAGAAGGGGTTATAGGATTTCCAAAATAGATTTGTATTTGAAATCTGCAATTATTAACATGGTATTATTATGGAATAATACTTCATATTTATCTTATTCGAGGTTAATTCACAAAAGCTTATTATTAAGCAACAACAAAACTTTACTTGAACCATATATTCAAATTCATAGAAATACTTTTATATGGATCCTGAAAATATACATACTAAATAAGAAACAGAAAGTTGATTTGATTCCACTTATAAATCAGATCCTATTGCTGTTTAAAAGATTTATGTCTTCCAATCATTTGATCAAAAACTTATTAATTACTATTTTTTCCAATTGTTTTTACTAATGAATGTTTAATCTCTTTTGATATCAAAAAAATAAGAAGTTTAAGAGAGGTGATCTATTAGATTGGAATCAGTTCCTAATTCCTAATATGAGATATTCTGCTGACAACCTGATTGCTAGATTTAGTTTACATAATTGTAATTGGCTAGACATCCAAACTTGCAAGGAATTCATGCATAATAAGATCATATCATCACTACATGCATACAGTAAGAACACACCTAAAATATTGAATTTTATTTCAACCATTAACAATCTAAGAGTTGTAAAATTCTTAGAAATGATTTTAACAAGACAGACATCTCCTTTTGAAATTACTCTGTAAAAGTTAATAATAATTCACAATAAAGGATAAAAAAATATGATTGGAATCATCAAAAGGATCCACATCTTCTCTGTATTGGTGAATATATACATGGACATTTTTACATAGATGCTTCCTTACACTTCATAAAACAGCGATAACATATAAGACAGATGATATAAAATGTTGGAGATGTAGATCACTAGATGCTGATTGGGTGCATATGGTTGTTAATTGTAAAATAATGTCCCCTTTTTGGGAAGAATTTAGATATTTTGGTAAAGCTTTATGGAATGAAAATTGCACAATCTCTGATTCTCTTATACTTTTTAATGTACCTGTTCCAGAAGTCATTCCTAAGAGCCAATATCTTTACTGTGGTCAATCCTTTCCATAGTAAGAAAAACTGTCACAAAGAATTGGAAATCAAAGTCTACTCATTTAGATCTGAATTTGTTCATTTAGCTAAGTTTACTTGTAACAGTGAGATTGCTACTATAAAAATGAGAACAAAAAATACAACCAAGTTTATTGCGTAGAAGAAACTGTTTAATTTATTAGAAAAAATATTTTAAGTATTTTTCCTTTGCATGTATTGTGTTATGGAGGCCATATAAAGGTTCTTTTTTCATCTGTTATTATATTGTTAAATCATTGTTTTATAAAATGGATAAAAACATTTTTGAGTAAAAAAAAAGATTCCTTACCAATTCATCGAGTTACTCTAGCCAGTACATACCTCCTTTCTTCACAACTGTATGCCTCACCATTTTCACCAACATTCAGATCTATCTAAGATCAAAACTTGAGCTTTGCTATAACAAAGTAGCTAGATTTGCAGCCAGTCAGTCATTCATCTCCTACTATTGTTCTGCCCTCAGACATTTAAACTGGCTTGAGTTACCTCACTACTTCAAGTTCACCCAGCTCCTCCTTGCTCATAAAATGGTATACAAATCCACATTCTGCCCAGAAACCAGCACCATTCTTAACTATTACCTCTAAATTGTCCTCTTTGCTCTTCTGAGAAACACCTCCTTGAAATTCATAAACTAAAAAAAATCTATCACTGCCTATATTCCTATTCAGTAGCTAAGGTCTGGAGCAGTATTCCTACACATATTAGAGCAATGCTATGTAGTCTCATATTCAAACAATCTCTAAAGAGATTTCTCCTTAACTCCTGGCTCTTTACATGTCTTACACCTTACTGATGCTACTCATTATTCCTTCCTTCTCTTCCTTTATCTCCCCTCTGTTCCTTCTTCCTTCTTTTTACCTTCCTCTTCTCTTTCCTCTTTCCTTTCCTATATTCTCCTATTAGGAAAAAACACCAGTTACTTCTCCAATAGCTCCTTACTGTAAGTTTACTTCCTAATCTCCTGCAAAATATCTTTCCTTCCTCCTAGCCTTTTGCCCATATTTAACATGCTTAACATCTTTACCATTGGTTATCACTACTGATTGTACTTTACTAGGTGTTCAATATCCTATGATAGTTCTTTAACATTTACTGTATGATTTTCTGATTTGACTTTTTTATCCTGTATGTTGATTCTACTATTTGTCATTGTACTTCATGTGATAATATTATGTAGTTTATTAATTGAACTATGTATGCTGGAACTTTTCTCCCCTGGCCCAATCAGACTTTAATGGTTAACAAATGCCAAATAAAATAAATAAAAATAAATAAATATTTTTTTTAAACAGAAAAGTAGGATCATTATGATACATGTACGACTCTCCCCAGATTTAATAAAATCCATGTAGGCATAGTATATAGCCTACATGGAAGGTACCATGTACGCAGTTCCCCTCAGTAGTGTGCCATGCATATTAATGATGGTGTGTTACTGAGGGAGAGCAGTGGAACATGGTCAGTGAATCAGTGTAGGGAGTGTGTTACTAACTGGGTCTGCAGATGAGTAACACTCCCACTGCACTGTCAAAGTGCATTATATAAAATGTGGTAAACTTTATTAATTTTTTTAATTGCTTGAAGTTTGCTTGATGCAGTGTTCAGCAATTGACATGTGCCAGACATCTAAAAATAGAAACCAGATGCATTTAATTATTAATGCAAAGGTCAAGTTTAAGCATAGCTGAGCAGCTTTGCGAGGTGTAGCACAGTGCTCAGCTGTGCTTAAACACAGCTGCAAGGTACATCTAAAAGCATAGCAGCATTCTACAAATCCATATAACCAAGTGGTTAGAGTAATAGCCATAGGTGAATATAAAAAAGAAAACAGCTTCAGGTATACCACGGTGCTAAAAAATATATATACCAAATAATAGAATAAAGCACCTAGGTGACACACTATACCACCTATAAACTTTATTTGTAAATAACTTTTAAAAAAAAACTTTTTATATATAATTTTTTTTATATATAACATTTTGCCATATCTTCTCAAGCTTTTAACTAAGTTTTAACATGTTTTTTAACTAATAATTTAACTGCTTTTATATGTAACTGCTTTCATTGGACTTTAATTTTGAATGCATACTGCTTTAAATTTAATTGCTTTTAAATTGTGTATGTATTTAAACTGAGCTGATTCTTATTACCATTGTCTGATGAAGCAATGCGAAGTTGTGAAAGCGCTTACTCTTTTACTCTTTTTTATTTTCGTTAAATAAAGTTTATAAGTGGTATATTGTGTCACCTAGGTGCTTTATTCTATTATTCTTTAATAGCCGTAGGTGCAGGGTTTGAATACAGAAAAAGGTTATTAAGCATTTATTTTCCAAATGCAAATTATACCAATTCTTTTTAACTCTGGATATGATGCACTCATCTAAGCTTCACTAAGCCCTGATAAGCCTTGCCAAGCACTGCTTAAACAAGATCTGTTTTAGCACTGCTTGGCAATGCTTGGCTCTGCGTAGCTCCACTTAGCTGGTTTGTGCACTGCTAAGCATTACCAGTTTAAGCACTGCTTAGTTCAGCTGGTCATATTTTGTTTCCAGGTAAGTTCTAGGAAGAAATCAATCAGTCAGATGTCAGCAGTGACTCAGTAGCTCAGTTTGTTACATGCAGTGTGTGTTTAGTACATTTTACTACACACAAACCAGGGTTCAAATCCAGTTCCATGTACTACTAACTATTACTGAATCAGATATGTTATGATGACAGATATTCTTGACACAGGTAAATGGGTGAGATAGCTCAAAGTATGTGAAAATAATTGTTTGCTAAGATGTCACAGACTGTTAAAATCATTTTATCACGAATATGCTATTTATGCGTAAAAAACAGAAAACAGGTTCAATAATAACAAAATATAATAAAAATAAAATAAATAAAATGTTTAATCAAGGTATTGTTGTATTCCTGGAGTGTCTTGTAAAGGTTGATCCACTCACTTACTACAATGTCCCCTGCAGTCACTGCTATTAGGTACAATCCCCATGCCTGCCAAGCAAGGTATGATAATTGTGTACTCTCTGTACTTTACACATGCATGTCTCTCAAGTGTCACGCTGTCACAGAATGTAATTACTGTTGAGTAATCCCTCTGTCACAGATGTATCATTGACATGATGATATGTCAATATCAAATTAACGACGGCAGAGTGGTGCAGTGGGGGATGGTGCAGTGGTGTATTGGTAATGTTGTCGCCTCACAGCAAGAGGTTCTTCAGTTCAATTCTCGGCTGGGATGCCTTCTGAGTGGAGTCTGCATGTCCTCCCTATGTTTGTGTGGGTTTCCTCTGGTGCTCTGGTTTCCTCCCATGTTACAAAGATATGCATCTGGAGCATTTTGCCCCGGGCATCTGCTGAAAATTGGCTTGTTCCAAGTTGGACTTTCCAGGTTAACAAATGTAAAATAAATAAATTAACAGTACATTAGCCCACAGTACTCCTTGGTAGTCAAATTGGTCCAATTGATGTGCAAGTGTTCATTGTAGTTGTGTATCTGTAGGTGTTACTGCTTAGCCCATAGTGTCATATGGGGATAGCGTGAGAGGTTTGTATGTGCTACAGCTGCTATAGGGCACATTTACACATAAAGAAATGATAGACCTGGTATTAAAGGACTGTATTTCTCTCTCTTCCCACCCCTTAGCGTCACGTATTTATTATTATTATTATTATATATTAGTTATGGTTTACTATTAGTTCCATAAACTTTATTTTGGGCATGTGATTTATTAATGTTATGTATTAAAATGGTTGCATATTAACATATCTTGTTGAATTACCTATTCTGTTGGCCTTATGCCATAATTGTTACTTGCATGCTGTTAATATACTGACTGTTCTGTTATTTATTGTTGTGTTTCACATAATATGCATTTAAGTGTAGTGGGGTTATGTATACTGTCCCAGCATGCAGTTATTACTAACAACAGTTTTGATCATAACTCACCTATGTTTATTGCTTTACCTCCATACCCACAACATGTCTAGGTAGGCTGGTTCCTGGTAATCCACCTACCCTACTTCAGCCAGCTGTGGCACCGGGTAACAGTGCATCTGGGACCCAAGCCAGTTGTGCCCCCTCCACTGGCCCTGTACCACCTGTGGGTGGAATCACTTCAGGGGTACAGCCTGTTCCCCCCTGGGAGCAGGGGCAGAAGAGGGTTGTCACCCAGGATCAACTACTAGCCATGGTGTGCAGGATTGTTCATGGGAGCTATGAACATCACCTCACCAGATTGAGTGCAGACTGGACAACCTGGTGGGACCTGAGGATTCCAGCACCCAGCTTCCAGCACAACCACCTAAAGGGCAGTGAAGCAGCAGTGTTGACTGCCCATGGGTGGGGATCTCAGTCATGCTGCTGCTGCCTGGAGATACATGCACCTCTGATTTCACAACACCCTCCCCATCCAAGGTGTTTACCCCTTTCATGTGTCACACACCACCCCTGTATGCTGTCAATCCCTTTTACTTTTCTTTTTTTAAATTTAGCCCAGGTTTGGGTGGAGCTAAGTGGCATGTCACGCAAAACCACCCAAACCTGCTTAAATCTGCTTAAAAGTACCTTAATGATCTTATGTGTTTCTCACAGTGTCAAGCACATCTGCAAAATAATCACCCCTGCCACATCTCAAATCCAGGTCCATGTCAACTAGGCCACCTAGCTCTGAATTGAAATAGGTTTTTCCAGCAACATATATTGATTGCTACTGACAGACTGCAAGTACATATAATGGGGGAAAATGGCAGTGTACTTTGGACAAATTAAGTCCAATTGGTTTGACAACACATTTCTGTTGTCTTCACCCCTCTCTGTGGGGTTTGTGCATCCAAATTCTTGTACAAAATCTGTTAAAATGCACAGCTGTTGCTGTAAAAGAAATGGAAAGCTATGGTCCTTTCCTACACCTGTCCAGCACATTTCTATCTGCCTTTTAGAATGCTCCCCCACTTGCCCCCATTTCACCACTTTCTTATCACTCCCTTTTTCCTTTCTTTTTTAATTTTAGTGTGGGTTTTCAAGGAGTTAAGTGGCACGCTGTGCAAAACTGCCCAAACCCACTTAAATCTGCTTAAAAAATGTCTTAATGATCTTATGTGTTTCTCACAGTGTCAGGCACATATGCAAAATAATCACCCCTGGCACATCTTGAACTCAAACCTCTGTCAACTACAGCACAGTGCATTAGCCCACTTGACCACTCAGCTCTCAATTGAAATAGGTGTTTTCAGCAACATATAGTGATTGCCACTGATAGACTGCAAGTACATATAATGGGAAAAATGGCAGTGTACTTGGGACTGTGATGCAAACACTACACCAGTACACAGCCAAATAAATAATAATGGATGTATGTGAGGCCTGGGATAGCACGTATCCCCATCAACTGTATAGACTGTTGCAGAATGCCTACAGTCTTGCCCCCTATGTTTAGCCCAGTTTTCATAAAAAATGTATGTTACTGGCAAAGTAGTGGCAAGTCATTAAAGATTGAGGTTAGGAAATCATGACATACATTTGAGTGTCACACATCATACCCTCCAGAAAACACATGCTAATGTATATCCTGTTATTCTACCAACATTCTACATTTGTAAGAGCAATATGTAAAGATTGTCCCTAGATTTGGGCCTTCATCCCACTTGTATGTATGACCTTGTCTAGAGTTCTTGTTCTAACAGGTTGACAGGTATGATAACAAGTAACCATCTCATTTCATCAGCAACATCTTTAAACACACCTGCTAAGGCAGCAATGGCAAAGTACATATGTCTACAACTAGGATCCTGCTGCACAACTGCCTTTGAAAACCATGCTCATAACGATGGATGCAGACGTGTCTCATACTGTATGCATGCACATATATCTTGCAAATTCACCTGTAGCAGCACTGACTCAATAGCACAGTCTGTTAGATGTCTTGTATGCAAGATGTTTTGCCACCCACATTCCTGGGATTAAATTCAGTGTGGTGCACTTCAATTATATTCTTGTGAATACACTAAATAATGACTGAGTCATGCAATTTTAACCCACACAGGTTGCTTCTACTGAATTAACTGCTATCCATGTTTGCAAGTCAAAGGTCTGTAGGTAGGAACACACTGCACATGTTTGTGTAGCCTAACTATATGTAACTTACTACTCTGTGATTGACACTGTTATATAACAGATGTACCTTAAGTACATACCTTGAGTGGACCGTAAATGGTACCCTCACCCTGGCTCTGCTGTAACAACAGGACTGACACTGCTGCTTCAGTTACACATACAGCTTGCTGTCCTACAAAGTGTTCACACACCACCATGTGTCCTAGGCTGCAGCAGTAGCTGCAGCCATAGCTGCAGCTTGCAATATATGCAACTGTATGTTAAGCTACCTGCTACAGAACCACCATACCTCACACCACCAGAACAAGGGATCCAGACAAAAACATACATAAAAGGGAGTAGCAGTCCAGTGACAGGGACATGTTTCACAGTTTGCCCCTACAAAGATAGTGACCTGATAGAATAACAGCTACTTAATCAGCATGCATATTCTGATGGGTATGACGTCTGTCACTCATATGTGTCTCCCCCTTACTGACCTCAGCCCACAATCTTTAACACTGAACTGCTAGATAATCACAATGTCATGGGACAATGGCCAAACATAGCATGCAAAACTGTTGACGTACCCCATAAATCTCAACAGTGGACAGTATTTTTACCTACCCTCTGCGATGATGTAGTCTCCTTACCTCAGTAATGTCGATCTCAAAGACTAGGAAAGGGGCCAAAGCCTACATGAAAGCCTTAAATATTGCACTGTGGAGTCATGTAATTGGGTAATGAAGGTGCAATCCAGCTGTTTTGGGTGCAGTTAGCAGGTCTGAGCCACAGATTAGTGCATAGGCGATTACCTGTTAATGAGCATTACCTGCAAAAGGCAATCAACTGCCTTTGGGAAACAGGTCTGTATGTTGCATTACCAAGACAGACTATGATTTAGCAAGCTTTTTTTAAGGATTTGTTCACAAAAGGATTACTTCAGTCTACCAGGTATACAATACATGTCCCCATATAATGGGATGCAGATGGGGGGGAAGGAGGTATGGGGAGTAGGGATTACACCAGTAGGCCTGTAGTACAGCTATGACAATGAAATCCTGGTGATACTTTGCTGTCCAACGGCTACAGGCATGCCTCTCAACTGTGCCTGCTTTGAATCAAATCACAGCTGTGGCCCCCTTACTTCATCCTACAATTGTCGGCTCTTGTACAAAAGCTAGTGGATTATGAGTTAGACATATTGACAGTAAGTAAAGGTGGACATAGCTGTAATATCACATGATGTATTGTTATGCAGCTCCTCTCAGTCTGTGAATGTCACAAAGGAATAGTTCAGATGTTGTAAAGGTGTCACTGACTGTCCCTGATGTACTCTAATAGGTCACAGTTTTGTTGACAATAGTACCTCATCATGTAAGAGCTATGGCTAACATACCTGCCAACCCCCTACAGCAGAAATTCAGGTCATAGCCACTATTAGTGGGGGGACACAGGCCCAACCTCAGCCACATAGTGTACATATTGGCCATACAAAGTAATACTATGAAGAGACTAACAGATATTAATGTAGTATATGTGTATTCTGAGGGATCTGTCGTATGACAGCCAGATTCTCTATATTTTGACAACAACCATCAATTATTGGCCAACTATTTGTCAGACATCCACATGTGTGTGCCAAAAGGACCACATATATCAGGCGCATGTACAGATTATGCAAACATCTGTGTACTGCAGAGGTATGATGCCTACAGGGAAGATATACTACAGCAGGTTTGCATTGCTGTCTGTCATTGTGGTACACTGGAGTTGCTGGACTGTCCACATATAGTTATAATAACACACACCTATTTGTCTGACAGTGGCTATACGACATAGTAGTGGGACATTGACCATAGGGGACAGACCACAGTATATGACATTGATGGGTGTAGAGACATACAGAAGAATCTGTCATGGTACACAGGGACATAACCAGTATTGCTACTATGTTGTTAATAGACACACACATAGTGTCTTGCTAGACTGTAGGGTGTGATGTGGGAGGTAGCAGTGGATAGTGCAGGCCATTTTTTGGTGCAAGGTCTGTTGATAGTGGATGTCCACATATCTGGTTCTGTGATGTTTTCCCCTCTTATTGTCTTTCAGAAAGGATGTATGAAAGGAAGCAGCTACCATTTTCAGCCACTGAAAATAATGTTATCCTGGATGGCCTCAGACTGCATCATAGCATTCTGCTGTCCAGGGGTTGCCAGCATCGTGAACAACATACTGCACTGTGGGCTGACCTCTTCATGGCAGTCAACCAAATAGACCAACAGGACAGGAGCTATGAGTAGGTCTGACAACCTGATGTCAGTGTCCAATTGGATTCCGATGATGATGGTGACCATAGTAAGGCACAGGGGGGTTTGTTGGGGGCTGAATCTGTCCCATGGGTTGACATCACACTTTCTCCTCCAATGTCGCTTAACACAGTCAGTATGCCCACACATAGTCATCTGAGGTCACAGATATAGGACAGTCAGAGTGTGTCAGCATCAAACAGAACAGTGTGGCAACTATGGCATTAGTGAGTGTAGACATTGGTCATAGTCAGAGATCTGTTGAGGTCCCACACAGGCAGATTGACAGGAGTGCTCAGAGGAGGACTGCTGCCCATCTGCCACTTATCACACTTGTCACATTACAGGTCACCCGCCACATGTTTTGGTCCATCATGGAGGCAAAGGCATGTTCTTAATGCAACACAAGATGGATGCTCAGGATTATGGATGGAGCACAGTCTGACATCTATGACAGCCTCCACTGCATTGGTGATGCCATAGATCATTTCACTGATGTAGTGGACAGACGGTGGGATGAGACAGTGTCAGTGTGTCACCACACATTGTCGGTGCTGGAACATCTGGTTGGAGTACGGCATCAGACACGTGGATGTAGGTCAGCAACACCATCTGCTGAGAGTCCATGTCGCTGTGCACACTCACGCTCCCTTAATGGCAGTACCTCCAGCACCACAGAAGGGAGTGTGCTGTTCCCACCATGGAGTGGCAGGCCAGGGGCACATGGTGCATGGTGGTGCCAGTGTCACTCCTGGCAGAGCCCATTCCCTTATCTGTGGTCGGAGAGGGTGAACTCTCCACTCTGCCATGTACAGTCCACAGCTGTCCAGCATACACATGTGTAGGGCTAGCACTGGGCTTGACTCTGTACATGCACACACTCAAATATCACTCTCACATGCAGGTCATCTACAGACTCACACAGCATCTCTCCATGGCCCACCTAACCAGCACTCCTTCCTGACTTACACACATGCTGTCAATTGTTTGGCACAGCCTAGGTCTCTGGTACCCCCACACCACACACTGTGCATGTGATGATACCTGTGGCACATCCCTGTCATCCATGCTATCGATGTAGGGACATGTTAATATGTCTGATGCACAGGCTGACTATATTACTTTACATGTAGGTTTTGTAGTGCAGTAGTGTTTTGCCATGTGAGCTGTTGTGGGCATGACAGGTGCTGTATGCTGGCATGTGTCATGAGTATACATCACAGTTTGTGTATCTTTGCATGATGTTAGACTTCTGGTAGTGTTGCAAACTGACAGGTGTCTCAATAACTGTGTATGTTTCTGTTCCAGGGGTTTAAGTGACTGAGCTATGGAAATGTGGTGGCAATACAGAAGCACAGGATGGCATGGCAGCACAGCAGAAATTTGGCATCAGCAAGGTATGGGTGTATACATGCGTGGTTACCTGGGTGCATATGTGTAGAACAGTGTGTCAGGGACAATGGGGGCAATCAGGGTAATCATGCATGCATACCCTGTGACAAGGCCTACTACCATTGATATGTGTCACCTGGGTGTTCTGTACATACAAATGTAGGTTGTGGCAGATAGCATTTATGCGTAGGCAAATGTGAGCTATTTAGTGCCTGCAGGTAGTCAAAGGGTGGAAAAATGCATGAGTATCGCACACCCATATGGCCATATGCGTACTGCTGCATGGGAATATGTTTGTACACACACACACACACACACACACACTCTTGCCTGTTGCAAGATAAGAACCCCTACCTATCTAGTAGTATACACTATAGGGTGGTAAAATGCATGATTATTGCATGCTCATATGTGTACTGTAGCATGGGGATATGTTTGTACACATACAGAGTTGCCTATTGCAAGATAAGAGCCCCTACCTATCTGGTAGTATATACTATAGCACTTCGTGCTTATCTCATGCGCTACAGAGTTTACCTCTCATTTGATTGTCAGTCCATACTGTTAAGATGGATGACATCAGTAGGCCTTGTAAAGGAGACCAATGGAGAGGCTGATAGGTAGTCACAGGGTCTTAAAATGTATAACCATTGCACAGAGTTAGGTGATACAGGCATATGTACACTGCTGCAAGGGGATATATTTATGCACACACACAGACTCACACACACACACACACACACATACACACACACACACACACACACACACACACACACACACACACACACACACACACACACACGCAGAGTTGCTTGCTGTGAGATAAACACCCCTACCTCTCTGGTAGTATACACTATAGCAGTTTGCTTATCGCATGCACTACAGAGCTTACCTGTCATTAGATTGTCAGACAGTGCTGTTAAGGTAGATGACATCAGCAGGTGTTGGCAGGCAGGTCAATGTTCAGGAGGACAATAGTCACAGGGCCATAAAATAATGAACCATTGCACAAACGCAGGCCAGATGGGCATGTCTGTACTGCTGTAAGGGGAATATCTATGTGCATCAGGGATGTAATTGTACTTGTGTGTGTGTATGTGACTGTATTATATACATATATGTGGAGGATCTAAATCACTCTACACATGTATGTAGCTCTCTCCCTATCTCTCTCTCTATATATATAAATATATATATATATATATATATATATATATATATATATATACATATAGATATATGATACAATATATATATATATATATATATATATATATATATATATATATATATATATATATGCATGGTACCCATACACACGTACACACACACACACACACACACACACACACACACACACACAAACACACACACACACACACACACACACACACACACACACACACACACACACACACACACACACATATATATATATATTTGTGTCACATACTTATAGAGAGGGTAATCATAAGTGAGGGGATAGGGAGAGACAGATACATATACATAGTTGTCTGTATACACAGACATATTCCTTCATTGCAGCTGTTTGGGCAGATGAGACATCAGATATGGACTCCAGTGAGCAAAGTGTAGGAGCATGCCCAGTGTGACTGTCAGTACTTATGCGGTGACTCCATGCCAGACTTACCTGTACTTCGGTATGGGATTTTGTGTGATGCAGCCAATTGGGTGCTGCACCTGCTTCAACACTCCAGCATCTCTATCATATTTTCTCCGTGGCATTCTCTGGCTGTGTGCTGAATGTAATATATGTCTCATACCTATCAACTGCATAGATTGTGATAGAATATACAGAGGTTTGCATCATATGTATGTTACGTTGTACACAGCATTGTGATTTTCTGGTACATTATTGGCAAAGCATTATATACTGACATTAGGAAATCCTGACAGACATTTGAGTTACTGACTCATACATATCAGGAAACTCATGCTAATGCTTGACCTGTTACTCTATGAACTTTCTACATTTGTCTGGCCAGTAGTTAATCCTTCTCCTTATATTTGGGCCTTTGTCCCACTACTACTCATGGCTTTGTCCAGATTTCCTGCTCTAAGTGGTTGTAGGTATGATGTGACTGGGGTACACAATATAACATAATCCAAAAAACACAGCCAACACCAAGAAGAGTGGAAACAATAAGCTGAGCATGTACAAGTAGCTAGATATATTTACCAGTCTATACCACAATTTCCAAAGAACTTAATTTCATGAACCTTACTAATGCACTAGAAAATTGTTTAGACTTAAACATAAATTTACATGATGAACAATTGCCACAGGGAAAGCATCCCACCAATCTATCCCCAATAAGTGTCACTTGTTGTTTGGATGAATTTGGGAATCCATGATGTTTATAATGACTGAAAAGGGACCCTAAAGTCCATCCCCATCTATATGAAAACTGACACCTAGGGCTAAAAACCTCACATAGCTCAGAATTAGCTAATAAAATGTTCCAGTTGTTTTTAATAATGTCCCTGACTAAACTGATGTTACGTCCATACGTAGTAACAAATCTGATAGGATTATTCTTGTTATCTTTTTATCTCCATATTTCAGTAGGTCCAATCTGTCCTGTTTTGCAACCAAATTACTGGCAGCAACAATATTACCCTGTCCATAGCCCCTCTTCTGAAACCTATGATTTAGGTCTCATTAATACATTTCCTAACTTTCCTGGGTAGAACACATGCACTTAATGTGCATAAATTGTGACTTAGGTATATTACGGATGATATGGTGTTAATGAATGCTATTACCATACAAAAGATTGTTATACTGGAAAAATTTAAGGAATACATGTGAACTAAGAATATTATTAAGGTTCCTAACCACTGTAACATACAAAAAGTGTATTTGTTTGGAATCACAGTTCAATGTAAACTCTATTCCCCATTTGTTTTGATTCAGATATTCCTCAAATTACAACAGATAACCATAATCAGCTCGCCATATCAACTGACAGTCATCTAAATACCATCTCCAAATGTCTAATCCCCCCATGAAAATATTGTGATTCTTGTCATAAATCAATTGTTCTTCTAGGATTCCCATGAACAGGTCGGCATATATGGCAGCAAATAAAGCCCCCATAGCCATACCTTGTAACTGCCAATAACATTCTTCCTGAAAATAAAACACGTTCTTAGTCAGGACATGTTCAGCCATACTAACAATGTATTAAATCCAGCTGGATAAATATTGGCCCAATCTAGTCAATACTGTAGTGCTTGAAGACCTGCCCAATGAGGAATATTAGTGTACAGAGAGGCCATATCAAGTGTGTACAACAACCATCCCGGGTTTAACTGCATATCTGATATTATTTGGAGAAATTGTGTTGTATCCTTAATCCTTGATCTAACCAATTCCAATAATGGTTGTAAATATTGGGTTAAAAATGCTGATAAAGGTTCTGTAAGGGAACCAATCCCAGATACAATTGGTCTCCCTGGCAGCTTCTCCACATTTTTATGAATTTGGGGCAGTAGATATAGATATTGTTTTTGTGGATCCATAACTGTTAGTTGTTGTGCAACTGATTCCGTAATTATTACTTCATCTACAGCCTGCTGAATAAATGCATCTATTTCTGTTTTAAATCTATGGGTGGGGTCAAGTGGCATACACATATAATACCTGGCATCATTTAGTTGTCTATGTGCCTCAAATAAGTAATAACACATATCCATAACTCATATCCCTAACTACCATGGCCCCACCTTTTCCACCTGTGATTATAGTCAACATTAATTATACAGGTCTATATCAGAACATCGAAGTTTTAAAACTTTGAATGTTCTAATATCGACCCATTTTGAGTGAACACTAAAAATAGCGAAGCTGCAGAACACAAAATTCTTTCCTAGGGAAAGAATTTGGTTGGCCGGTTCTGTGGCTTAGCTATTTTCAGCGCTGTGGTGGAAAGTTACGGGTCGGGTCCAGGTAAGTGTGTGATTGTGTAGTCGTTAGGGTTAGGGCACAAGTAAGGTGAGTTAGGTTTAGGGCACAGGTTAAGTGAGTTAGGGTTAGGGCGCGGGTTAGGTGAATTAGGGTTAGGGGCAGGTTAAGTGAGTTAGGGTTAGGACGCTGGTTAGGTGAGTGTGCGATAGTGACGGACCTTAGGGTTAGGGTTTGGGTTAAGGTAAGTGGATAGATAGAAGTGTATGTACAGTTTAGTGTAGGGTTAGTTGTAGGATTATAAGTGTATGTGTGTGGATTGATGTTTTTTAGGTGTGCTTGTGTTGTGTGTATGTGTTTCGATGAAATAGCGTTCGCTATTTTCATCTTTCGATAGCGTGATATAAACACAGTTATACAGATGTAATGGTTTGTACATTTGCTGTTAATAACATTTTTTGAATATAAAAAAAGAATTAGACATATGAATGATTTTTGAAGGGCATTTTACATCTTTTAGGTCTGTGAATGATGGATCTGCATGTTTTAATATTTCGCAGATTTGAGTTTGTGCAAAAGTGCATGCACTTTATGTGAACTGTACATCATTTGTGGCCAGACATTTTGAGTTGCCACCAGGGAAACCAATCATATCTGGGATTGGTTCCTCCACCTTTATCAGCATTTTTAACCCAATATTTACAGCCATTATTGGAAACAGGAAAGATTGGACCTACTGAAATATGGAGATAAAACAGATATCAAGAATAATCAGATTTATTACTATGTATGGATGTAATATCAGTTTAGTCAGGGACATTATTAACAACAACTGGAATATTTTATTAGCTAATTCTGAGCTATATGAGGTTCTTAGCCCTAGGTGTCAGTTTTCATATGGATGAGAATGGACTTTAGGGTCCCTTTTCAGTCATTATAAATATCATGGATTCTCAAATTCATCCAGACAGCAATTGATACTTACTGGGGATAGATTGGTGGGATCCTTTCCCTGTGGCCATTGTCATCATCTAAATTTATGTTTAAGTCTAAACAATTTTCTAGTAGGAACAGTAGTAAGGTTCATGAAATTAAATTCTTTGGAAATTGTGGTACAGACTGGTTAATATATCTAGCTACTTGTACATGCTCAGCTTTTTATGCTGGTCAAACATCATGCCCACTATGTATCAGAATGTGCGAGCATCTGAGTGAAATTTGGAACAAGAAAATAACTAGTGCCTTATACAAACATACATTGACCCATGGCTCGGCTAGATTTAGCTTTATAATTATAGACAAAATCCAGGGAGACTAAACAAACAACTTAGGATGGCATGATTTGCTTAATAAAAAAAGAGAAAAGCTGGATCATTAAACTGGCTGGATTATTTCTTCCTGGTCTTAATGATCATTTGTAATTGATGATGATTGGATTATGGTTTTATTAATTAATTAATGGAGTATTTAATTCTATATGGGTTGTGTTTTGTGTCTTGTAACTATCACTGAAGAAGGTTGTATTGCCAAAACTGTTATGATATTGGTGCTGCTACATTAAAAAGATTATTGTTTCCACTCTTCTTGGTGCTGGCTGTGTTTTTTGAATTGAGCTCTGAGTTTTGGCCATGGACACCAGCCGTACTTGTGAGAGCTGCATTTTATGTACATGATATAACACCACACACAGGGTGACAATCTACATACCTCTCACTGTACATGTTTTTGCAGGATGTCCAACATTTTGCCCCATATGTCTGCTCTGTTCCTCATGCAGTTGTGTTTTTCTGGTAATATACTACTACATGGAGCCCACTGAGTTATTGTAAGCACTGACACAGTTAAGTGACAGTCTTTACATCTTGCTGCTGATCTGAGCTGTTGTAACCTGCTGTTATATTAGCCACCTACTAGGTGACCCAGAGCATGCATAATGTCTGTAGGTTTGGCCCTCTGTCCCCCATTGTCTCTGACTTTGTCCAGCTTTCTTGCAGTAACAGATTGTGGCATATGGACAGTCTGTGGGAGTCCTACCATACGAGTACCTCACATGCAAAAGTTGTAGGTGCAGCCAGCTTCGAACCATCAACACCATCTACCATGCTAAAATATTTAGCCCAGTGAGCCACACCAGCCACTGGAAAGTGAGGTTTATTTCCTAACAATATCAACAGCAGACAGACATACAATGTGACCCCTGCTGTGACCCCTGCATTTTGTGGAAAACAGGACACAGTTCAAGTACATAGCCGGCATCCCCCAGTACATGGCCATATGTGATGTTGCCCTAGCAAACACCTGGTACAGCTGTGATGCATGCCAGATATGAAAGTCATGATAACTGCCAGGGCTGCCAGCACACACATTCATGATAATGCCCCGGACATTGCACACAACCTGACAGTTGATGGAGTGATACCCCTTGTGGTTGACATTGACTCTACCCTCCACAGTGGGTGGTGCTTTGATGTGTACATGAGTGCAGTCTATGGCACCCAGTACCTCAGTGTAGTGTGCTACATGGTAGAAGAGATGCATACTGCAGGCCCTCTCCTTAGGGGTGTGGGGTAAGTAAATGTGCTCACTGACATGTGATAGCATGGCATCCTGGAAATGGTTGAGTTCCCTGGATGCTGATGCCTGTGAGACCCCCATCGTGTTCCCAGCTGGTCTTTGGAAAGTACCCATAGCTAGTATCCTAAGGGCTGCATGTACCTTTGTTTCCACTGGGATGGGTTCCCCTCTGTTGGCTCTGGGTCTGAGTTGAGGGCAGCAGAGCTCAGTGAGTTCTTGTAGTATGCTCCTGTCTGCCCTGTAGTGCTCTACAATCTCCAGCTCATGTAGCTCCTGGAAGGTTACCCTGGGCCTGAACACTCTTTGCCTTCTCAGTCTAGGCCTATTGTCAGCAGCAGCATCAACACTGACCTCAGTATCTAGCACATACAGATGTAACTGAGCTGCAGCAGTCCCTAGCATTCTCTCAGTTAAAATCCCCAGGTCTGTACTCCAACGGTGCAGAGTATGGGGGAAATATCAGACTGTAGAGTGTATGCATACTTTGTAGTGCTCTGCTGCAGATGCAGCCTGTGTGATAAGCTAACTATGACATATTCCACCTGCCAAGTACATCATTGAGGGGTTTTACTGGCCAAGGTTATGTTGAACAGGGGTCATCAATAATTTATACATGATAGGCTTTCCCAGGCAATTTTCTTTTTTTTTTAACTACTTTCCCTGATAATCACTGCAGTGCAGCATGAAAACCCATGCTGCAGGTACAAACAATGCTCAGCAGTCTGGACTCACCCCCATTGATGGGTATGCTTAGCACAATAGTGCACCACGCAAACATGTTCAAACCAGCTAAAACACACACTCCAAAGCTAAACAAATCTTAGCTGCACTGGACACCCCCCCCCCACTTAACTGAGAGGCACGCCTCTCAAACAGACGTTGATAAACTCCAATGTGCTTAAACAGATAGTGACACAACCTCCTTTTGATGTCAGCTAGCTCTCCTGTGGCACAAACACAGTTTATATCTGTGGATATGGTCACTCACTTTTGCTATTCAGTAATCCCAGATCATTTGCATACAGATCCATGCACACAACCTGGATACTGCACTATTCCAGGGCCTGCTTCCTTAGCTACCACAGAAATCTACCATACATACTGCATGCAAGGTCCCATAATGCATGCAAGGTCCTATAATGCATTATTGTCACATATTTATTTTCCGTTTTTACACTTTTTAATATTTTATTTTGCATAACGACATGTTTGCACATTGCTGCACACTGCACAACTATAATATGGGTATTAAAAAAACTTTATATTAAATTATGTTACATTACTCTTGGACACACAGGGCATAGTTTTGCACATATCTGTGCCTACTATGCTATTTCTAACCTTCTAAATGGGTTTTTCCACCCCCTGTTCACTATTCTGCAGATTCATTTATCAAGATTATGCAAAAGACCGATAGCAAATTAATATTTAGATATATTCAAGTCTGTATTTCTCATTTTTCCAACTTACAATCCTTATTTACCCATTTACAAAATGTTATAATACTTCTTGGGAAATTATTTCATTTTTGACTAATATTTCAAAACAGGACTCTGGAACTGTAATAGATACAAGAATTAACCTTTGAAAGTATTGCAGTCTTTTACTACTTCTGCTGGCCTTCTTCTTCACTGACTTTCCAGAAACAAAGCAGGAAACATCACACACCAGATCCAGTTGGACTTAAGTTCACCTTTACAGCTCATGCTCATTTCTAATTCTGACTACTGATTTAATATTGTGAGCATGACTGTTACCCAGAAAAGGAGTGACCACTCATTTCTTTCATTGTTTTAGAATATCAGTTACAGTTTGACTGTAAGTTGTACCTTTTGCATGGTAAGTTGTTACTGTTGTTAAATAAAGCAGTGCAAAGGATGAAATCAAATTCTAATGCAAAGATTTAGTCAAGATCTGCTTAAGATCATGATCTCTTCAAATTCAGCCAACCCTGTGCAGCTAATAAAAAAGAAATAAAAAAGAATCACTTCTTTTGTGGTATAATGGGTCTCTGAAATCATAGCAATCTGACATGCTGAATGAGAAGCAAACAAACAAAGAATGTCATTTTTTTATAGACTGGGAAATGTTACTTTGCCGGTGTACCACCTTATCTCAAACAACACAATTATTCTGGCAGATAGTCTGCCTACTTTACTTACCAAACTTCACAATTTGACATAACTGGAAATCTACATTTTATTCTCTGCATCTGTTAAATAACTCATGGACATCATAATAACTCAAGTAGCTGAGCAACCGTAACAAGCCAGGCAGCATGACAGACAGCCCACACCAGTCTGGGCTGTCCTATATAAAAAATAATCATAATCACACTGACCCATAGATCAAATGGACAACTGGCCAGATGCAGCATTGAAAGACCCCTCACTACCATCTTCCTGGAGTTTATAATCGCCCAGGAAAGAAAATAGGGGAAATAAAAAGGGTGAAGGCTGTACAGCAACCATCAAGCAGACTGACCCTCAGCCTGATCCCCCTGTTTCCTGGCTGTAACAACCCAAGATTAAATATATTAATAAATATAACAGAAACATTTCAACTGGCATTCAAAATACCATGATGAGCTAGGTATACAATAACTTTATTGTTAACTGGACAGTGCCATAAGTAGGCCATGAATAAACAAAATTTGTTAAAATGCATAGAGAGATCAAGGTTAAAAAAAATCTCATTCCATGTCTGATAGGTGGACCATATTAGGTCTTCATCAGCCAACTCCCAGTGATCACTGACTGATAAAATACAAGTTCAATGTAGCTTGAGCAGTCCTGTGACTTAAACATGTTTGGGCAGTCTCAGCCATAATAACATACTTTACAGAACAGTGTCACAGTAACATATGGATTGTGGAAGACAAAGCAACTACTGATCTAGGCTATACATGCTGAATGGATCCCAAGTCTGTAAGAATACTAGATAGTAACCTGCATTTTGGAGTCAGTCCAATGTCATTGCTACCTAAATGAATAATTATAACATCTGGTTGACCAAATTCATCTGTAACCTGATGCAAAGTTGTAAACAACTGGTCGTGCATCATATTTGGACAGCCTCTGCAAATCATGCTCCACAAGTGAGGATCCATACTGAGAAGTAAACCTCCTCACTGAAGTTCTACTGCTCTGTTGGTAGCAATTGCAGACTCATAAATCTGACCAGCCTCATATGCAAAGCCATGGAAAGAGTGATCATGAAATTAATCAACAAGAACATAGAGAACCTCCAGACAATGGACCCATCTTAGTTTGCTTACTCACCTTGCTGGGCTTTTTTTCAAAAGGTCACCAAAGGAATGGATGATGGTAAAACAGTACACACTTCCTATCTCTACCTGGCCAAGGCTTTTGACACAGTCCCAAATCAGGCATAGTAGAAAAGCTTAATAAACTAAGAATAACCCCCTTCATTCCCTGTTGGATTGCCAAATGACTTACAGAGAGGATGCAGGAGGTCAAAATTGGGAAAACCTCCATAAAAAGACTAATAACCAGCAGAGGGTTTGGTACTTGGATGTCTTCTGTTTGACATCTACTTCTCAGTGGTACAAGCCAATGCCAAAGGGTTCTGAATAACTAAGTTTTCATATGACTGCAAGCTAGGAGCAGTGGATGAATCTCAAAAAGACTTAGGCATCCTAAAGGAAAGCTTGTCACAAACAAATAACTTGTAACAGAGCCATGGACTAAAGCTTAATGTCAAAAATGCATTATTATTTCTTTTGGAAAGTTGACATCCCCGTGGAACTACCACACTGACAACACATCCCTCTGAGTTGACACAGCATTTTAGGATGTGAGAACTTATATGGACAGTGAGATAACTTTTGGAAAACATGTGCCACTGTGGTAAGGAAGTCCTTCCATGTTGCATAGCTCATAAGCAAAGGGATTGCTTCTAGATCCAGGGATATCAGTGTCCCATTTTACTCAGCCATCATTAGGCCAGTCATTGAGTATAATGTCCTTTTTGGTATGTATCTGTCCAGGACGATTCACTTCAGAATATCAAAATTCCGAAAGATTGAATTTCATATTATCGAGACTATATGATTGATGTTTTGGAATATTGATAATTCTGAAAAAAATCCAAAAAAAAAAATAATAATTTAAATGTTTCTGCAGGGAGGCAAGCCCTCCTGCACCCCCCACACCCCCGCTACTAAAATATTCCAACTCCTAGATTGCACTGCAGTGAGGAAAAGGGCAATCTCCCATTCCATGCTGTATGCAGATCTCTGTTCACAATGTCGGGATTCTGTAAGTTCGATCATATGGTCTCGGCCATATGAAATTGGATCTTTCAGGATTTTGGCATTGTGAAGTGTTCCTGTCCAGGCACATGCAATAACTTGACAACCCAGACAGATATCATGCAAAAAGGATAGAAGACCTAAGCAATATGTCCTGCATGGGTCTATATTAGAAGCTCAAAGTGTAAGAAAAGCGAACGGTCTTTAATTGACACCAAATATGCAAAATACCAAAAAGTCGAACATACATAACAGCAATTTTTTTCCAGGGAAAAAAAATCTCTGTTCCAAAAAAACAAAAACAAAAAATCCAAACACAACATAAAGTGGGAGGCTGTGTCCCCTACACACCCCCTGCTTAAATATGCCAACTCTGAGATCATACCACAGTGGAGGAAATGGCAAAGTCCAGAGAATGGCCCAGTGATTCTTTTCCCTGGCGGAAAAAAAATCGCTGTTCTGGACGTTTGACTTTATGGGACTTTGCATAGTTGGTGTCAGTTAAGGAGCATTTGCTCTTTTTACACTTTAAGCTTCTGATATGGACCTGACTGCATGAACCACTTCAAAGCCCTATTGCTATATTTTGTTTCTTACATACTGCTGAGTGAGATTTGTGTCTAGTATAGAAGGTATCCTCTGACCCAGCTGATGGTCTTACTTCACAACCTCAAGTAAAATGGTATTAGACTCAAGCCCGGAACACAAGCCTCTTCTGTAACATTAACAGAATGGTTTGGAGAGACAGATATATATCACAGGGGATACAACTGCTCTAGAATAGCCTCCCTATCCTCGTAAAACAAAGTTCATCCCTGACCACTTTCATGCATAACTTGGATCAATAGATGATTAATAGGAAATTTACTCCAGAACTACCCCCCTGTAATACTTATGGACAGAGGAATCTCCTAAATACTTTATCCTAAAGCATGAGTCCTCTCCTGATATATGTGTTTTGATCTAGTAATTATCAATTTATTAATATAAAAAGTAGACCTTGGAAAGGGTTAGCCGAATCTAAACTCAAATGGTATATCTTTATTTTTAGTATCTATTGGGACAATTGGCTAGGCTTAAAATGTCCTGCAAGGACCATTAGCCTAGTATTAATCTATGAACCTATGAACCTATGAATGTGAGACAAAGGAATGCCCTAGAATAAGCAAACAAGCAAGGAAAAAAATATCTGAATGTGCACATAAGGTTACGTTACACTTTACCTAATGTGTAAATCTACCAATCCTTTTTATAAGCTAGATAGGTCAGTGGTGGTTCTCCCTATATGAAAAGAGTGTGAAAAATAGTTGTTGGCTGATAAGTACTGTCTAGCTAACCCTTCATGTAAGCATTCCATTGGAAAAAAAATAAACTATTTAAGCAGGATGTAAGATATATTTTAGAGAGAGTAAGGAACCAATGAACAGGGTGGAGTAAAATGTTAAGGGAGCTGTCTAAAATAACCTGTGTCCAGGCTGATCAGTCTTGGATCTGTAAATCCATACCATGTTCTGAGCTACAGACACAAGCCCATTTAAGGAACCCAGTAACCTGCTAATGTGAAAAGTGCCTGCATATAACTATGTGATGAGGGTGGCTCAAATGGTGCATATGTGATAATCCTTTGCAGTCTTATAGGCACCTCTTAATAAAAGTTCTAACAAAGGTTTAATAATGGGTCACTGAGTATCCAGTGAACACTTTATTCTGGCCCATTCCTTAACTACCCTGCTTACTAGTCAGTACTTAGTAAATCTATGAGTCTGATAACCTTTGACATCAAGTTATGACCTACAAAGTGCACTTCAAAGGTGCTGGGTAACTCTGTCTTGAACCACTTTGATGCTAAATATTGAGCTATTAAATGTAGTGACCAGAACCTCTTCAATTTGAAAAGATTCTGACAAGCTCTTTTTCTGCTGGGATCCCAATAATTTTGCCACAAAGACTGAGATATTCCACTGCAATCATCCAAACTTGAGCTGGAATTGGGATGAGCAAGCAATCCACCCCGGTGTCAATGTCAAAATATGGACACCTATAATTGATACAGTCAGCTAATACATGGTGAAACCCTGGAATGTGTTCAGCAGAAAAATATAAATTGGTCTCTAAGATGGGATGAATCATTAATCTCAAAATAGATTGGGTCAAGGTGACTTGGCTGACTCCTTTGCAAGTACCTGTATGATATCACTGCCTGATTGTCAGCTTAAAATAGTAACGGTTTGTTCTGTAATTCATCTTTCCACACCAGTATCATAGCCCAAATAGGCATGAACTCAAGAAAGGTGATGTTTTTTTCCCCTTACATGAGTCTATAAGGAAGGTTGGGGTATGTAAAGCCAACTCCCTTTGAAATACATTCTCATGCCAAGTCTACCAGAAGCTTCTGTAAACAGCTGAAAAGCATCAGTAGAAATCCAGTTATCCTACCAAAGAGACCAATTGTTACAATCCTTTAGAAAAATAGACCAAAGGCAGAGGTCTAATGTCACCCACCTGTTAACTCTGACCATATGCTGCCTCTGGCAATCTCCTTAAAGTAAAATTGCCATTGATCTAGAAATATTTTTATCCAGAGCCTTTGTTGTGGATGCAACATTTAGCAATCCAGCAGAAAACTTCCTTACTGCACCAACTCATGCTTTCTTAAATGGCTAAAATGAATTAATATATGAATTTGTTAGCCATCTTAGTCTGTGGGTATTGAAAACAAGAGGAAACTATACCCATCTCCAGGTCCAAAATGGCTAATGATTTAACTGGACCTTCCATTTTTTGTAAGCTATCATAACTCCATCAGCTGTCACAAATCAATGAATATAGTCATACATTCTCAGGTCTCCAATTTTCCTTCCCCTCAATCAAAAAGTCACCAAAATAATGGATGGCACACTGTTTGGGGACTCTACATTCCCAGCACCACTGTAATGCCTTTCTAATTTTCTCAGAAATGACACACATGGGCGTGACCATGTCAGAACAGTACCTGCACTCAACCCACATTCCCAGGAGGTGCTAATCCTGTTTCCTTGCAAGTAACAACCAAATATTTGATTCCACGTTTAATGTAGCAGCCAAGGATCCTTAAATTCACAAATAATTCTTATAGTTTCATCCAGGGATGAGTACTGAACCTTGGAATTAGTTCTACTGATAAAATCATTAACTCATGACCTTTGGAGGAAAGAAAGGTAGTGAGTTAATATGAACCCGTCATCTCTCTTTTTAGGGCCAGACTTAATGGGGAAATCCAAAATGAATCAAGTAGAGGAGAGCTAAAGGGCTCAGCAATTTTACTTTCTCTTCCCTCTTTGCCCAAAAGAATCTTTAAAGCCCACTCCCTATTTTCATCAAACTGACTATAAATTCTTAATAAGTTGAAAAATCTGTAGCAGCACTAGATTTGATGGGGAAACCTTGTGTAAAGTACTGCATCAATCCAAAAGCAGCTATTTGATCTGAGTAAGGTTTTATAACAGTAAGATTGAAGAACATACTACTGGAAACTGTGAAAGGCTCTGGTCCTCCAAAGGCACAAAAGAGAGAATTCCTCCTTTCAGATGAGTTTAAAGATATATTATTCTTTTTAGCCTCAGAATTATTGTCATGTTTACCTACTTCGTAACCCTCCTTAAACCAACATCTGCAGACTGGGTGAACTCCCTTCAATGTGAACAAGCATGATGAGACCTAAATAAAGACCATGAACATGTCCTTACATTAATGGCCCAAAAGGGTTTGCCCTGGGAGTTAGTTATTCTTCTCCATCCAATGGTGTAAACCTGGGCATAACAGTCATGATGACTGGTCATGAATCAGCATGCCTGTCTTCCCATTTTAATTGAATTTCACTGTCTTAAACTTGCAGTGCTTCTAGTTATAACACAACCATGTTATCCCTATTCTCAAGAAATGTACTTTTCTTATTATTACAAAGTAGTTGAAAAGTGGCAAAGCATGTAAGATATCCTTAGCAATAATTATAGCTATAAAATATATACATCCTACCAAGCAGTTGTCCCATGATTTTGGCTTATTTTTTTTATTTTTTATTGACACTGCCCAAAGATGTTAAAGCAGGCCATAAAGCATACCAAATATAAAATCCACTGTATACAACATGAGTCCACTAAATACAAAATATCTATAAAATCTCCTTTGCAGATTTTTTCTGCAACTGATGAAAAGATGTGCATGATGACTGCATACCCCTGCAAACCAGCATGTGTATTGGAAGAATCTAAGGGATCCTGTACACTGCCTGCCAAATCCGACTGGCGTATGGTAGCCATATTGGGTGGCATGGTCAATAATGATAAGTAAGAGAATGAGAGTCCATAGTGGCTAGGGTTTTTTTTTATTAACCTCTTGAACTTCTAAGGGATCCTTTGCACTAACAGGTAAATCCCAATTAAACACCAGGTTAAATAATCTAGGTCTACCTGACTAATTAAGGGTTTCAATAAAACCTTCTAAGTGCTTATCTACTTGCTGACCTCATCCCTCACTGAAAGTAAATGGAGTTTGATGAGCCTTGTCATCTGATGGATTTGAAATGAGAGTTTTTCCCCTAAAGCACCTAAAGCAGCTGATGAATCATCCCTTGAAGTTTGACTGGCTTTCTTAGGCATTGGCCTTTTCTCTAAAGAACCCAGTTCAGAGGTCTTTTGAGAGTATATCTTCCCACCTTCTGAGTAACCTGTTCAGACAGTTTGGCACTTGTGAAGGAGAGATCAGCAAACAGGATAGTGCCTGTGCAGAAATAGCCTACCATCGTGCTTGGATCTCCTAAATGGATTACATACCAAAACAAGCATTGGATGACATACCAAAACAAGCATTATAAAAAAATATGCTAAGTATAGGAGGGAATACAATATGCTTGCAAAAATAACTTCATATGTTAAATTATTAAAACAGCTCAAATTAACAAACAAATAATGCCAAAAATGACAAAGGAAAATATATGACTATATATTAATACCAGGTGGTAAGGTTATGGACTACAGTTTGTTATAAAATTAAGGCAATTACTAGTAAAACAGGAATAATAAATAAATAAATAATGATAATAAACTGAAAACAACTACATCTTAAACAAAAAAACATAAAACAACCCCTAAATAATTTTCTCCCATCCTGAGAATCAAATCTTGAATTTTCCCAATTAAAGGTTAGCTTGCTTCCATTCTTATACTAGTTACACACACATTTTTGTACCAGGAATGTAAAAAATTTTCAGATTCAAACAAATCATATCTACAGTTATTATAAATGTAATATTGTTATTGTCATTATATATACATACATATTGTGTATGTGCATGTGTTTGTGTGTGTGTGTAGTGTGTATACATTTTATATATTATATACACTCACATACACATACATATGCCTATAGATATATAGATTTATATATATATATATATATATATATATATATATATATATATATATATATATATATATATATATGGGAGAAGCACATGTGTATGACACTAGTATGGTGGTATGATGGAATGTGAGAATGCTGGTGTTGGTGAGTTTCAGTTGATCAACAAAGGTATTTACTTGGGCGGGTAGTTTATGTGTGACTGTGTGTGTGTTTTAGAGTTAGGGTAAGGGTATGTATTTAGTGTGTGTTAGTGTTTTAGGGTTAGAGTGTGGGTTCGGTAAGGAGAAGAGTTAGTGTGTGTGTGTGTGTGTGTGTGTGTGTGTGTGTGTGTGTGTGTGTGTGTGCGCGCATGTGCATGTGGTGAATGTCCAAGTTGTCTTGTGTAGTGGTAGTGTTATGAGAAGGGTTTTTTAAGGTAGGCTGCACGTTAGGGTCAGGGGCATGATTAGGTTTAGGATTAACACACATAATTATCTTTCACTGAGAAGGAAAAGTTGTCTGCACTCAATGTACAAATCAATGCCATCCTCTTGCCCCTAGTGACCATATATTGGGTAAAATTGGGTTAGATTGGGCTCTTAAGCTGTTGGCCTAGTAATCTCCTATGAACCCTATGAACAGATAAATAGAGCTTAATGTGATGTCTTGTTACAAAAACAGACAAGGAACTGCCACTGTGGCAGTTCCTTGTGTTTTTGAGTTGACATATCTGCCACTCTTTCTACTGTTGTTGGTTCAGCCTTGCTGCACAAGACATAGTCTTAGGCAGTGCAGTTAACAAAAGTAATCTTTGGATAGGAAAGAAAAATGCACCAAGACTAATCTTGTTCTGTGAGCTGTAAAACATAATGAATGTTATTGATTTTGTAACTGTGAGACAGGAACAAACCAAATAACAAAAGAAGGGACCTGAGACTGCACAAACAGTGCCATGAACTAGGAAACTTATTTCAAATGCTCTGGAGAACTAAAAGCTTCTGGGACTGCAGACCTCCTCCTATGCTTTCCTTTCTTTCAAGGAAAACATGCGTCATCCAAAAATAACCAAAACTAGGAAAAAATGTCCATCATCACTGCACAGGCTCAAGCCAATGATTATTCACAAAACACAAAATACTCTCTAATCTCAGAGACTTTTGACTTTTATTCCCCTTATCTTGAAACTGCAACACATTCAGGACTGCTTATTTCGAACTCAGTGATGATTCAACATTGTTAAAATAGCACTGACCCCAAAAAGTACATTTGATTGTCATTATTGCTAGGTTTGATGAACTATTACCAGTTTCAAATGAACACAGAAGGCAGCTCCTTTTTACCAGTCTTCCTATTTGCAAAGTAGTTATCAATCTTTTTTATGCATTACCTGCTGGATGTCAAACTAGTTTGACCAGCACTAGCTGTGGAAATTCCTTCTTCAGGTGTGTATATCATCATTTTTTTAAAGTTTCCTAAGGGCATCATTTAACAATGAACTTATTTCATAATTTGGAGCTGCAGTTTCATTTTGATGATGCATATAAATTGTGTAAATCTTGATTTAATGTTTAAAGCTGATGTTAACTTTCCTCAGAAGAATATAGAGTATATGTTTAATGAACTGTGCTGAGCTTGAGGAAGTATTTTTTGGTGAGTTTTATTACTATTCAGTAAAACTCTCATATATTTCTACTTTGGAATGAGACTTTATAAATAAAATCATATTTATTGATTATTCCACCTGTTTTTAGCATTCAGTTGTGTTTATAAATTTATTTCATTTTGCAATTCTTTTTTTTTTTAATTTTAATAAAGGTAGTCACTCTTACTACAGTATTTTTGTAAAGAAGAGCCAAGAATATTTTGGTTCACAATGCAGACTCAATTCAGATTTTGGTTCCTCAGCACCTTACTTAGGGTGGCTGCGGTGGTGCAGCAGTTAGCGTTGCCACCTTACAGCAAGAGGTTCTCTGGTTTGATCCTCAGCTGAGGTGCTTTCCGTGTGGAGTCTGCATGTTCTCCCTGTGGTTGCGTGGGTTTCCCCTGGGTGCTCTGGTTTCCTCCCACATCCCAAAGACATGCTGTAGGTGGATTAGACACACTAAATTGGCTGTAAGTGTGAGTGTGTGCCTTCTGTGGAAGGTTGGGTGCCAGGCTGGCAATTTAACACTGTAAAACTCCACTGCCAATCATGAGTGGATGTGGTGACCCCTAACAGGGAAAAGCCAGAAGAAGAAGTTTCACAGCACCTTAATTATCTCTGCCAGTGCCTCTATCACATTTAAACATTTAGTTTGTTAATAAATATATATCCACTATATTTGTAACTATTCTGTTGGGTTTCCACGCACATACTGATGTGATTACAATAAAATCTGAAATATATGTTGGCCCCCATCATTACACACACACACACACACACACACACACACATATATATATATATATATATATATATATATATATATATATATTTTTTTTTTTTTTTTTTTTTAATAAAGCAAAGAATATTCTGGTTCTCAATGCAGACAGTTCAGATTTTTGGTTCCTCAGCACCTTACTTATCTGTGGCAGTGCCTTCATCACATTTAAACATTTAGTTTGCTAATAAATATATATCCACTGTTAACTATTCTGTTGGCATTACATGCACATACTGATGTGATTGCAACAAAATATGAAATATATGTTGTCATCCATCATTACACATACACACACACATATATATATATATATATAATATATATATATATATATATATATATATATATATATATATGTATACACACACACATATATATATATATATATATATATATATATATATATATTACTTTTATGACTTATTTTGCAAATGCAGCCAAAGTGGAATGCACTCAACATAACAAAACAAACAAGCTGATATAGTAAATGTTAACTGTATAATCCTGAGCCCAGATTACTAAAGCCAAAATCAAAGACTGTTTCATGAAGGATTCTAGAAGTCTCATCGCTGCAGTTGCCACAGATAAGGAATAATGATTACTCATACTGAGGGTGAAAATATCCCCTTACTCTTTTTAAAACAAAATGTCTTCTTCCACCTTCTTAACATTCTTACATTCATGGTTCATGTAATACAATACTAGCAGTGTCAGAAACTCAGAAGATACAATTCTCATTTTTGATATTTGAAAGATCAGGGAGATATGGGTTTTATCCCCTTCCTAGCTACATAGAGTCATTTTCAATTCTATTACCACAGTGAGGCATAAGGGAGTTGAATTCTTGAGATAACATATTTTTAAATGACATAATAAACCAATACCTCATCCATATCAGAGGGTGGGAGCTCAGCTATGTAGATGTTAAAGATCACATGGTAATTATTGAGACAAGCAGTTATTTTTTTATTTTATTGTACATATTTACATAATATATCACACATTTACATATTTATATTTATATGTGTACATATGCGGAAGTACTCAATAGAAGCCTACTAAAAGATCAGAGATCTCCCAAGTGTGAACCATTTGCACACACTGCAAAGTAAATCAAATCCATTGCACATAGCAGCACACTCACCATTGTCTCAGCAAACAAACTCGTAAGGCAAAACACCTCCAAACCAAATGTCCTGGTCATTGGCAACTTCATAGTGAGACACAGGCATGCCCCCTCACCAGACTGGACAAGGAGAAGGTCACAGTCAGCTGCCTGTCAGGTGCCAGGATCTGTCAAATTATGCATGCATTCAAGTCACTCAACAACAATTACTGTTATGACATTGTCATAGTACATGTTGGGGTGAATGACTTGAAACAAACCTCTCTGAACTATATGAAGACAGACATGACTAACCTCTCAGATTATGTGTCCCAGGCAGGTATGTCCCTAGCCCTAAGCAGCATTCTAGCTTCACCTAGGATGATGCCACAATATAGACAAATATGGTTCAACAATTGGAAATGCCCTGTATAACCACCTAAGCAACTGTATAGACTCAGCTGTATCTGACTCAGTCAATCCAAGTCCTTCTGAAAAAACAGGCCACCCTGGTGAACCTCAAGTATAGATAGGTTGCATAACAAAAGGAATACACTGATGTCTAAAACAAGAGGGAAGTTAATTAGGAGAAGAATACCCTCCAAAGCTCGAATAAGCAAATCAGATATCTTGTAAAGGGATCTACTTCAGCAGACCGAAATATCACTTCCCCAAAATTCTGATAACGAGACAAAAAGGCTGACAGCACAAGAAAACAGATGTCCCAGAACACCGACTCACCACTCCAGGTAAGTAAATGCTTGGCCATACTGTCAAACTTTGCCCCTTACCCTGCGGTAGTGTGATCTCAGAGTTGGCATATTTAGTTGGGGGGTGTGGGGAGCAAACCCCCCCACATTGGTGAGTTTGCTTTAGTTTAATTTGATTTGTTTTTAAGGATGGCCAAGCAGTTACTTATTTGGAGTGGTAAGCCAGTGTTCCAGGGCGTCAGTGTTCTTGTGCTGTTGGCCTTTTTGTCTCAGTTTTCTGGGTTTCGGGTAAATGGTATTTCGGAATACTGAGGTAGACTCCTTGTAAAGTCCTATAAAGCTAGTTATGAAGCTAAATTAGCATCCTTAGCTAAGGATAATAATAATAAAGCATTCTTTAGCTATATCCAACTCTAAAAAAGAACATCAAACTATGTGCCAAACATATAGTGGACAGTACCTCTCATACTGAACCTGAGGAAATTGCCAACCTGCTAGCTAACAGATTTGGCACAAACTTCACTCCCCTGTCCCCAACAGCCATACTCCAAAGCTTACTTGACACCAGTCCTCTACCTGGTATCTCCAAAGAGCAGGTCATATCTGTGCCCTCTAAGGCCAAAAACACAGCCTCTATGGGATCAGATAACATCCCAGGCTGCTTACTAAACAATCTAAAACAAGACCTAGTGGAACCACTTGGTAATCGCTAGCCTCAGCCTGAGCACTGACTTTGTTTCAGCATAGTGGAAAACAGTAGCAGTAATTCTCTTCTACAAAGTGGGTCCAACTACTGACCCCGGGAAATATAGACCCATAAGCCTAACCTGCCTTACCTGCATATCTGCAAGGCCATGGAAAGCATCATCATGGACATTATCAACAAGGACACAGGTGACTTCATACTCTTGATCTGACCCAGTTTGGCTTTGTTAAGTGTAGATCATGCATACTGAACCTGGAGAACTTCTTTGAGAATGTCACCAAAGCTCTGGATGAAGGCAAAACATTACATATAGCTTAGCTTGACTTAGCTAAGACATTTGACACAATCTCCCACTCAGGTATCATTGAGAAACTCTCCCAGTTTGATATTAACCATTACATTACTAGATGGCTAGCCAACTGGCTCACCAACAGAATGTATACTGTCAAAGTTGAGGATTCCACCTTTACCAGTAGACCAGTTACCAGTGGCATACCTCATGGATCTGTGCTGGGCCCTCTACTGTTTGGAATCTATTTCTCTGAAGTCTAGGTGAAAGTAGATGGCCTTTGGTTTATTACGTTCACTGACAACTGTAAATTGGTGCAATCCTTGAATCCCCAAACAATGTTATCATATCTCAAAAGGGTGCCAAAGCCATAAACTAAAAACTAAACACAAAAAAGTGCATTATTATCCATTTTGGCAAAGAGGAAGTCCCTACAAATTACAGTATTTACAGCACCCTCCTAAGCTCAAACCCACTGGTGCAAGATTTGGGAGCACAGGTTGACAGCAATCTAAACTTTGATCATCATGTGTCCACAGTGATAAGGAAAGCCTTCTACGTTGCACATCTCATAAGTAAGGGGATCACATCCAAAACTTAGGAAGTGATAACTCTTCTGCACTTGACCCTCATCAGACTACTAATAGAGCACAATTCTCCCTTTTGCATTTGCCTCATCAGACACCTGCATCTACTGGAAAAACCACAGAGTTTTCTCATCAAGAAGATTCAGGGCCTCCAAAACGTGACCTACATGGAAAGACTGAAAGGTCTGTCACTGTACAATGTATCCTACAGGCTGCTGAGAGGCAACTTGTGCCTAGCCTTCAGATCAGTCTCTGACCCTGCCCTAATGGACATGCTGCACATCCGCAAATCAAATGGGACAAGAGTCACTCACTCCAGGGATCTCATGTTAGCCTGTAACATTAACAGAACATGCTGGAGAAACAGATATATCTCCCAGAGATTGACTTTCCTCTGGAATAAACTCCCAATTCATGTGAAGCAGAGCTCCTCAATAACCCTATTCAAGCGCAACATATGCAATTGGATGGGAGACCATAAATTCACTCCAGGGATGACACCTTTATCCCTCATGGACAAGGACAGTCTGTGCTGATCATAGACTCATTCTGTGAATAATGACCATCTTACCAAGGTCAAGTAGGAAACATGGGTGTAACATAGCTAGGCTTGTAAAGGTCCTAGACCATTAGCCTAGTAATCTCCTATGAACCTATGCACCTATTTTCTTTGCTATATGTTCAACCATATCTAAATAACTTATTCTTTGTTCCTTAATTCCTATTGTTCCAGACAACACATAACTCTTTTTAATACCTTCATTAACATCCATCTCTATTAAAAATTCACTGACATCTTCCATCACAAAGAAGCCAAGAACTTACAAATATTATTTTTTCTATTTTAGCTATATTTCTCACTCTTTTTACCAGAAATCTCAGTCACAGTCATGTTCATGTGTACATAATTCAAACATCCCATTCTGAAAAAAAAAAAAGAAATCCTATGTTATTTAAGTCTCAAAACTGCTCAACTCTTCTGCAGCCTATAAATGTATGCTCGATTTGTTCATCAGTTGCAAATGTTTTAATACTTAACATTCATTTTCCTCTTTTTGTAACCTCTTAACTGATAATTATTCAGCACCAGTCTTCACATAAAATTACTTTTGGCCATTTAAAAACACATTTTTTAAATTTTCCATTTCCTGTCATGCATTAACCTAATACAATTCTTCTATAATCTTACTATACAATTCTTTCTTATTCTCCATTATCCGTTCCACTCCTAATTTTCATAAGAAAATATTTCTTATGACACTCAGTTATATTATTTCTGGAATTTCTTTCCTTCCTTTATTTTTATGGATGAAAAAGTTGCTACTTTTTTTCGTTCTTTTGTCTACCAAAGATTGGTATACCACAACCACTTGAGTTTGAGGCAAAGCCAGGCAGTTGAGAAGTTTGCAACTTGCACAGGTTACAGCTCATATCTGAACTTGAATATGAGTTTGGGTGCACAAACTGTGTGGAGAGGATGGAGCCATCACACCTTGAAGAGCATGTGATTTAAGTTTGATTAAGGTAGGTGTGAAAGCCATGGGGTGGGACTTGGATGGGATGCAAATTTATGTTACAGCTTAATATCAAAATTGGTAGGGGATTTAGGTTCAGAGAGTGAGATGGCAGTTTTAATGTTAGGGAGGCAGAAAGAGAGTTTGGTTAGGGAGTAGGAGAGGAGTTTTATCTTTAGGGAGTAATTTTGGACTTTAGGGTCAGAGAGGAGGAGTGGACTTTTAGGTTTAATCAGTAACTGGGAATTTCTGATTTCCACAGGTGGAATAGAGTTTCTGAGTTGTGGAATAGAGTTTTTGAGTTAGGCAGTGATCAGGGACTTCAGGTATTGGGAACAGAAGGGGAGTTTTGGAATTAAGGTTGTTGAGCAAGGACTCAGTTTGGGGTTTGGAACCAGGTGGGAGTTTTAGGGTTAGACTTGGGGTCCTGGCATTTATTTTGCTAGGGTCAGGTGGTGTGATGACAATATAATTAAGTAGACAGGAAAATAGGAGTTACAACACTTGCTATTAAGAGCAAAATGCAGCAAACAATTATGCAGTGAGCTACTAGCATGCAAACATTCGTAGTGGACCCACTAGAGATTACTGTTTCTAACTCAGCTTTTCCAAAATATAAAATATCTAGTGACACTAAATAAGCAAAAGGATTTAAGATCATGGTCCATTTTTAATTTTTGTATTATAACAAAAAAAAAACCCTTTCAATCATATGTAACTCCCTCAAAACTTCTTTTTTCCTCTGAAGAAAACATGAATATTTATTTATGTATGTATTTATTTATTTACAGATTAATTTATTTTAATATGTTTGCTGATTACGGAAAAGCTCTGAACACAACTCAACAATTACAGTCCCAACCCAGGATACAAAATATATATAAAAAAAATTATATTCAGAAACAACATCACAGTAGATGTTGAGATAAAGGTTAGTCTGTAAGAAATTAAAACATTCACATCAAGATAATTCAAGAGGTGTAGAAAACAATGATAATGTATAACATGATTGAAAGCTGGTTTTGCAAGAAGAAGAGGGACACATTAGCTGACAGTGCTATTTACATATTATAAATGTGCTTAGTTTAAAAGAAATAAGGTAGAGTGAGGAAGAAGAGGGAAGAAGAGGGTAACTCAGATTGGAGTTATGTTGTATGAGATGTATATTCCAACATAATATGCACATTTTGCCACTGATATTGAACTAATCAGATATACTTTCTTTCTGAATGATTCCTTAAAATGCTCTCTTTCTAATATGTTCTCACTTTCTTTTAATTAATATTTAGTTTCTCACTTGACTCTTAAAAGACATATTTTTATTTATGAAGTAAGTGAATTATACCACTTCCAATCTTATTCCCTATCCCTTTACGTTTCTCTTTACCTTATCACAGCCCTACCCTTTTCAGCTTCACCTCTGTTTCTTTGAGTAAGTCTCTTATACATTCCTTACCTGGGACTCAGAGAGATCCTTGCCACAGGTATGAATTAGATAGAGCACCTCATCTGCAGCTAATTACCACATCTTTGAAATAACCACTGCACTGTCAGACATAAATGAACTAGTGTCTGGTGTTCTCCCTACTAGCCCACCATGGTGGCAGGACAGGTACCACCCAAGATGTATACACACACACATACACACACACACACACACACACACACACACACACACACACACACACACACACACACACACACACATGCATGCATAGTTACTTTCATGTATCTACAGACATGCACATACACATCCATACACACAGATACCCAGATAGCTCATTGAGACCTACTTCTGAACACAGTAGCTGCTGCAACCATTCCATAGGAGTGAGTGGAGGAACACCATTAAAACACAGAGTCCAGTTTTTACCTCTTTTTCGTGCCAGCACTGTTTCCAAGGCAGAATGTTTGTTCAATGGTAGTAGCAAGAGAGCACTGTCTGGGTCACTTTCTTTTACCTTGCTGCAGAAACCTTTGGAGTTAAGTCTTCCACATCATGGCAAGCCTTTTTGAACACCAGGGCTTAATTGTTGTCATAAATATTAAATTAGATGTATCTTAACACCCTTCTGTAATTCACAGCTTGTGTGATTCATACTTTTCCTTTTATTCTGTGTCATTGCATCACAGATCATACTGAAAATGATGTCACCCATGGAACATACTCCTTTTTTACCTGCTGTACTACACAATTATTTTCTACCAGTTACTCATGTCATATTATATATTGCCTCATACTCCATTTTTTACCTTCTGTGCTACACAACCATTTTTTACCACTGTTACTCATGTCATATTATAAACTGTCTTAAGTTATTTGACTTTATGTCCCCCTATTTTGTAATTTTTCTTAATTCCCCATGTCGTTTAATGCCTCACATTATCAATTTTTTTTCAAATCACAAGCAGCTATCTTTTTTTCTCTTTACACTCTTATTAAACAATCTGAAAGCTGTTTTTTTGTTATTGTCAACATTTTATTTATTTGTTTTCCTTATATGTCAAGCTAAAATAAAAAATCTCCAGCTTAGAATTCTAAGCAAAAATAGTACTGATGATGAAAAATATATCAATCAAAAATGTTACTACTGTAATAAAAGAGGAAGAAATTATACCTGGTCAGAGTTCTAAACATATTGCTAGGTTTAGAAACAAGAATGATATCCAATTGTTTATGGGGGCTGTGAAAGCACATCTGTCAAGCTCTTAGCAAGAAATCTGGATAAAAGCCTAAAATAAAGGGGTGGGGGTACAAAGGCCCAAAATAAGGACATATTCTAAATAATGCTCTTACAAACTTCTTATCAACTTAGGTAGTTGCTAGAATACCAGAGTCTGTGTTAGCATGCATTTCTTTTATTCTAATTGTTATTATTAAAATTATAAATAAATAACATACAATTTCATAACAGAATATAAATGAAAATTGAATGTGTACATAAAAGACTGCAAACTAACAAAAACAACTGTTTACAAGGTATTTACAATTTAAATGAAAAAATAAATCACATATTTAACAACTTTATACATATAGCTAGTTTAATGTCTTTGTTTGTCTAGCGGTTCTTTCTTTGATTGATAAAATTTCCAGTTGACAAGTTTCAATTGCAATGTTATAAAATTCCTTCAGTGTCGGACTAGTACTGCTTTTCCAGTTTTTTTATTATCACTTTTCTTGCAATTTTTAAAAGAGAACAAAGAAGGGAATAATCAACTTTCTTAACACATAGAGGAATTGGTGTATTAAACAAAATTAATGATTTATTTAAGTAAAAATCATCATTAAATAGAGCTTGTAAGAAAGAATTAACATTATTCCAGAAAGGTTTCATTATATTACATTCACATGCCATATGCTGCCAATTAGCCATAACATCCAGACCACATCTCCAACAACCAACTTTTTTTTCAGATATCATCTCTGTTTTGTGAGGTGTAATAAAATCTTTATGCATGAATTACCACATGGTTTGCAAAGATGATGTAAAAAGAAGTTATGTACCTACCATAACGTTCCATGTGAGTTGTTCATCTCGCCTTCATTCTTTACTGATGGGTTCGGAGTTGATCCCTCAGCTCCGATACAGCCAATTTGCAAAGCTCAAGGTCTTCAAATAGCTCAAGGCCAAGTCCATATCCCATGATGCACCTGGAATTACCTCAGATCTTGTTTGCTGCGTATAATAATACCATATGTCATTCTTTCACTTCCAAGAGAAAGGTATAGAAGGATTGAGCAACCAGGATGGATACAGCATCTTGGTCATCTAACAGCCCATGGAGGAGGGAGGGACATAAGAATGAAGGCGAGATGAACAACTCACATGGAACATTATGGTAAGTACATAACTTCTTTATATGAAGTTGTTCAATCTTGTGTTCATTCTTTACTGATGGGTAGCGTCCCAAGCACCATCAACCTCAGGTGGCTCACGGGAGTATATTCCTCAGGACCATGGATCCAAAGGAGGCCCTGTCCTGGCCTTGTCAACTTTGTAATGAGTGATAGAGGTATGAGGTTTTGACCAAGTGGCTGCTGCACAAATGTTATCAATAGAAAGTCTGGCAGAAAAAGCAGATGACGTAGAAACTGCTCTGGTTGAGTGAGCTTTAATCTTATGCTGCAAAGGCATATTGGCAGTTGAATAGACAAAGCTGATACAATCAGATAACCATTTAGACAGAGTTGTTTTAGCCACACTGGTCTACCCTTCCTGGAGTCTGAAAAAGAAACAAAAAGCTCATCTGATTTTCTGAAATCTTTTGTTCTATCCAAATAAAATCTGAGCTGTCTGTGAACATCAAGTTTGTGCAGCATATACTCTAAATTATTGGAATGGTTGGGGAAGAAGACTGGCAAATCAATAATTTGGTTGAAATTGGTTTCAGTGCAAATTTTGGGCAAGAATGAGCGGTTTGTTCTAAGAGAGACTCTATCAGCATGGAATATCAAATAGGGAGGCTTGATGGATAAAGCCTGAAGCTCTGACACTCTGTGGGCAGAAGTAATAGCTACCAGAAAGATGGTCTTCCATGACAAAAATGTGAGGTCACAAGAGGAAGCTGGTTCAAATGGCTGAAGAATTATGTGGGAAAGCATAACATTTTGATTCCATGGGGAACAGGGAGTTTTCATGGGTGGTCTAATATGAAAAGTCCCTTTGAGAAAGGCTTTGGATAACTTGTGAGACATGATATTCAACCCTTCAAATCCAAGATAAAAATTAGAAATAGCAGCCAATTGAACCGGAACTGTTGCTGCTGCAGCTTCTTTGTTAAAAATCACAGTTAAGAACTCTAAAATGGAGGCCATAGGGGCTTGGTAAGGATCGATATTATTTTTAGAAGCCCATATAAAAAAGTTTTTCCATTTGCTTTCCTAGTAGAAGATTTATGAGAAGATAAAAGAATCTGTTTTGTCTCATTGGAAAGGTCATAGAACCTGGCTATGATGGGAATTGGAGCCGGCAAGCTGTCAGCTTCAGGGACAGCAGAGAGGGATGAAGATCCCACGACAAATGTGTGAGAAAGTCTGGAACTGGGTCTAGAATCCAAGGATCATCTAAAAGATGAAGTTGAAGGAAGGGGAACCAAATCTGATGAGGCCAATGAGGGGCTATAAGAAGGATGGTCCTTTCCAGAGTGTTTGCTTTCTGTAGAACCTTGGGTATCAATGGGATTGGTGGAAATGCATAGAGGAGACCTGGAGGACAATTGTGTATGAGTGCATCCCTTGGGGCTTCTCCCGGAGGGGGAATCAGGGCAAAATAGCTTCTGCATTTTGTGTTCATGTGACTGGCAAAAAGGTCACAGTAAGGCTGGACCCACTTGCGGAATATCCCGTCCACTATTTCATTCTTGAGGGTCTACTCATGGGTCAACAAAATTACCCTGCTCAGCTTGTCTGCTATTACGTTGGATTTCCCCAGGCTGTGCATTGCCAACAGAAAGCTCTGGGTGGAAACAGCCCATTGCCAAACTCTGACACCCTGCGACAAAGGGGGTGAGACCTGGTTCCTCCTTGTTTGTTCAAATATCGGACCACTGACATGTTGTCTGTCTAAATCACAATCGTACCCAGAGGAAGAAAGCCCTGAAAGTACTGCAATGCCAAAAGTACTGCTGTCATCTCCTGGACATTGATATGCAGATGTGTCTCTTGATTGGTCCATGTGCCTTGGGCAGTCTTTCCCTGAAAATGCCCCCCCCACCCTATCAGGGAAGCGTCCATGGTCACTGTGGCCCCTGGAGGGGATAGCACAAATGGGCGTCCTATCGTGACATGAAGTGAGGTCAACTACCACTGAAAGTCCTTTTTGCAAGAATTTGTGATCATTTTAGTGTGAGTCATGAGGAGCTCTTGGTAAGACCATTGAGTAAACAGCAGCCATTGTAGTATCTGCAGGTGCATATGAGCTAGTGTTACAGCCAAAATTGCTGCTGCCATCATGCCTAATAATTTCAGAGCTTCTGATGCTGGTGCTCTGTCTTTTGATATCAGAATTGACATGCTGACGAAGAAGAAAGACTCTTTCTATTGGAACTCTTAGTGTGGTGGTGGTGGTGGTGTCCAACTCTGCCCCAATTAAAACAATATGCTGCAATAGCTACAAGGCAGATTTTTCTGAGTTGATTGTAATGCCCAGTTGATTGCAGAGTAACAGAGTGGACTCCCTGGCTTGAATGAGTTGATGCCTGGTGGTGGTGGAAAGGAGTCAGTCGTCTAGGTATGGAAACACCTGGAATCCTAAATGCCTCAGGTGAGCATCTGGGGGCTGTAGTGAGACCAAAGGGCAGGGTTCAAAACTGGTAATGATTGGCTCCCAGCCGGAATCACAGATGATCCCTGGATGGCCTGGCCATTTTTATGTGGTAGTACGCATCCTTGAGATCTATCGAGCACATCCAATTGTCTTTCCCTAAGAAGGGGAGTATAGACCGAAGCGTGACCATCTGGAACGTCTCTTTCTTTACATATTTGTTCAGTCTGCTGAGGGCCAATATGGGTCTCCAGTCCTCATCTTCTTTGGAACCAAAAAGAATCTTGAGTAAGTTCCGGATCCTGTTTGGTCTACTGGGACTGGTTGGATGACACTTTTTGATAGCAACGTTTGGACCTCTATTGTTTCCTGTTTCCTGTAACTAGGTGGAATGTCCAGGATTTTTCTTATGAGTGGAGGGGGGTGTGGTAAATGGGATGAAGTATCCTGTGGAAATGATACTTTGTACCCAGCTGTCTTTTGTTATTTTGAGCCAGGCATCTGGATACAAAGATAAGTGACCCCCAACTGCCTCCAGAGCAGGACAGTTGGGCCTCCTTTCAGGAGCACTGGTAGGGCTTCCCAGAGAAGTGATCTCTGTTGCTCTGGTGTTGCAGACCCCTTCTGCCGTGAGGGTGGCGTCTTTCATCATTGCCCCCTCCTCTGCCTCTGGAGGGGGGTTCACCACGTGTCCTGAAAGGATCCTTGGGCTTTTTGGAACCACATTTTTCCTCCCCTTTGCCCTTTATGGTAGGGTCGGGTAGGGATGGAAAAATGGACACTGATGGCAGACAGAGTCTTTCCGTCCCATTCACACCTGGTTAAGGTTTCCTTCACTTTGGGCCTGAAAAGGGATGAGCCATCAAAGGGAGTGTTCACGAAGGATGACTTGAAGGGCTCTGGGAAGGAACACAAGCTCATCCAGGCATGTCTCCTAAGAACAACTCATGTACCCGCAGCCCTACTTGTTCCATCGGCTGCATAAGAGATGAGGCACATGGATGAGTTGACTATAGAATTGAGGATAGCAATCTGGGCCGCAACTTTGTCGGAAGCTCCTGCAGCTACTGTACCCTGAAGAGTATCTGCTAGCTCCTTAAGAAGCTCTCTTTATAACCTAGTAAAATGGGTTAAATAGTGGAGCGAACAAAGTACAAAGGTCGTTGAACTAAACATGCACTTCCCATATCTATCCATAATCCTGGAGTCTCTGTTAGGAGGATGGATAGACAAGGAAGTCTCAGACATTTCCTTTTTGCTGGCTGCCGCCACCACCATGGCATCAACTGGAACACCTTTTGTTAAAAATGATTTGTCAAGGGGGGCACAGATGAACTTATTAGGCCTCCTAGGGACAGGCTCCATAGTATCTGGAGACTCCCATGCCCTTCATGAGACCAGCTGCATCAGCTCATCGAATGGCAGAGACACCCAAGAGGTGGAGGGCTGAGACCTGAAAGCCTTCAGGAGAACTGACTCATCATCAGTAGGGCTTTTGGACTGCCAGTCACTCCTCTGCCTTAGGATTTCAAGTATCTCAGCAAATGAGATATCCTCAGAGGGGGACTGTGGGGAACCTCTGACTCATCTAAGTCAGTATCTGATCTTAGAGACTCCTGTGGGGAGTCTAGATGTTTCCTCTTACACAATCTCTTCCTAGGAACCTCATCAGTGAGAGCTTCTGGTGAGGTCTTAGAAGAGCAGAGGCCACCCAATTAGGCTTCCTGAGTCTCTGGCTCTCTACGTTTGGTCAGGATGTGCAAGGCAGAAGCAGACACAGGCACTTTACGGGAGGAGGAAGGCAGACCTGAGGTTGAGGATGTCTTAGGAGACATGACTCTCCTCATGACATTGAACACACCACTGCTCTGATGTGAGTGGAACCGATGGATCTGAAGAAACTGTCAAAACCCCCAGCACTGGGACAGTGGGCTTCAAGCCTGAGGTAGGAGTCGAGCTCATCCAAGCCGAAGCCCCGAGAGGTGGAGTCAGAACTGACAAGTCAGTCTGACTATCCTCCCCGGACCCGACCAAAGAATGTCGGCTGCTAAAGTCATTGATAGGTACTGAAGACATCAGAGTGCATGGAGCCAAAGACACAGGAGCAGGCGTCAGCTCCGAGGGTTCTACTAACATCAGGTCTGACTCCTCTGGCTCCGAAGGACCAGCATGGCTCTGAGGAGGAATAGTTTGAGCTGTTACGGGGGTCTTTGGCTCCAAAGCCATTCGGGTCAAAGCCGATAACATTTTTGCCAAGGCCAGTGCCGGTAACAGCTTCTGCACCACACGATCCACATCCAGATCTGAGAGGCTGATAGAGGACCAAGGGGAGTGCCCCGAAGGTGGTAACAACTGAAGTAATGGACTCTTAGGAGCTTTGGACACTATTTCCAATACTGGGGACTGGCTCTGAATGGAAAAGGCTGTCAGTTCCAATAGCAGTGGAGCCAAAGTCGAGGATTTTTTAGATTTCTTAGAGTCCGAAGTCTTAGAAGATTTTGAGGACTTGCTGGATCCATCTTGATCACTCCAAGATTCTTGAAACGAATGTTTCAACAACCCTCTGTCGATGAGTTTTCTCTTCCTTTCCTGAAGGACCCTTGAAGAGAAGGAATGACAAGTAACACAACTGTCTTGCAAATGCAGAGCTCCTAAACAGTATTCACAATTTACGTGGCTGTCTGTTACAGGCATCTTTTGGCCACACTTTCAGCATTTCCTAAAACTAGACTTGGGGTGTTTATCTTTGTTAGCCATTGGAAATCTTGGAAAGAATTACTGTCACACAAAACAATTCTCACAGTAATTTGTAATCCAAAGCCTTAATAAAATCAGGCTAAGTAAGACACACACATGCAGAGATGTAAATGTAAATATAAATGTGACAGGAAAAGCCTTTACTGTCACCACAATTGTCTCAACATCCAATGAGAGCAGGCTATACAAAAGGAAGGGATACCTGCTAAGATATAATACACTGTAAAATCCTAAGAAATATCCAGTCAGACAAAATTGCTGTTGCCTATAAAACTCTAACAGTAATTATAAATGTAAGCCTTTCCTAAAAAAAACTGAAGGCTAAGCACACTACACATAAACACTACACACTAAATAATATTTTAGCAAAATTGGTGACAAAAGGTCACTGACTAAGCACACTCTACTAACCAGCAAAGAGTCTGAACTAGGCCTAAAACAAGAGGCCATCTAGAAAAAATTTTAAATACACTAAGGGAAGGGAGTAAAGTACAGTAACACACACTATAAAGCTGTAAGAGCTTTAATAAACTAAGCTAAAACTAGCTAAATAGGGTAATATGAATAAATAGTAAAAAGAAAAACAGTTTTACTGGTCCGAGCTAAAGCACAACCTCCGATCTATTGCAGCGGCAAACTAGATCTGAGGTAATTCCAGGTGCATCATGGGATAGGGACTTAACCTTGAGGTATTTGAAGACCTCGAGCTTTGCAAATTGGCCATATCAGAGCCACGGGATTGGCTTTGAACCCATCAGTAAAGAATGAACGTCCAGATTGAAAACTTCACATGCATCATTTTTTCTCAAATTCACTTGGGTAATAATTATTTATAGTTATAAAATAATCCCAATAATTATCTTTACAAAAATATGATTTAATTGTAATAATTTAATAAATCCTAGATAAAAAAATCCTTCTCAGGAGGATTTTGATGAATTGATAGTATCAGATAATCTATAAATTTTGCAATTTCCTTTTTAATTGAAGCTTGCATCAAGGATAATCACCTTTCTATAGTATATCTACAATTTTGTAAATCTATCCACTTTTCATTATTTAAGTTGAATTTACTTAATTTAAAATTAAGCGAATACATTTTTTCTTTCCCCATAACTGAAACCAATATATTAACTGTTTTTTTTAAATGTACCCATTGAAAATGCATTAAATGTAATAACATTATTTTGTCTATAGGCTATAGGAAAGAACATCCAGACCCTGTATCCAGGTTTGCTGTAGACAAGATTTTTGAAGTTGGAAATTATCATTGTAATATATGTTGAATTTATTGTTGTGTCTTGATATCCTAGTATATGCTCTTTTAATAACAAAAGAAAAGTATTATTCTTTATTCTATTATAGGAATTGTAGTTTAATTGACTATTTTTCATAAATAACTATTCTTGTATATCTTTCCACTTGGCAGAATAGTTTTTATTTGTCCACAAAAAGATTGTTTTTATAATAGCTAAAGTAGGATATAATTCTATATCTGGAAGACTTATTCCTCCAGTGGACCAGCTACATTAATGATGCTTGAGTGCTAATCTAGGTCTGTTAGGATGCCAAAGAAATGTAAACATTAGGGTATTAAAATCTCTTATATGTTGTTTAGGAATGGGGAGGGCTAAAGATTGAATTATGTATAGTATTTTAGGTAATATTACCATTTTAATAATTAAAAATCTCTCTTCTAATGTAAAAGGTATTGCAATTATTAATAAGATGTTTAATCTTTTCTAAAGTTTTACTATAATTTATATTAATTATGTCATTAATGTTTTTAGCTAATATTATTCCTAAGTATTTTATTTTGTCGTCAGTAACTACATATTTAGAATATTGTTGTGGTATTTTAATAGGATTAGAACTGATACATAAGATTTTTGTTTTATATTCTTCAAATGTAAGACCCAATTTAGACTGGAATTTTGTAATAGCTTTAAAAAGGGAATTAAGAGTATTATTATCTATTAATGTTAATAAAATATCATTTGCAAATAAAGTCCTAATTGTACTCCTTTAATTTCTGGATTTACTGTTATGTAATTTGTAAAAGGTTTCATAATTAAGGTGAATAGTAGCAGGGAGAGGGGACAGCCTTGTTTTATACCCCTAGTAATTGGGGTTGATTGTGAGATATAAGAACCTATTTTATGCAAGCCAAAGATTCCTCATACAAGTTTTTTATAAGTTGTTAGAAGCCTATTGGAAAGTTACATTCCTGCAACACTAAGAAGAGGTAGTCCCAATTAACTATATCAAATGCAGTATAAATGTCTAAGCTTACTAATGTCAAGTGGTCTTTTATATTGTTAGTATAATCAATTATGGTTAATTTTTTTTGATATTCTCAAAAGTATTTCTATTTTTAATAAAACTAGTTTGATCTTTATCAATTAAATATGGAAGGAAAGTATTCATAGGTTCATAGGTAGGTACTAGGTTATCGGCCCAAGGGCCTAAGTAAGCCTAGCCAACAAGTTTCCCTGGCTTACTCCATCCAAGAAAGTTATTTTCCTGTGCCACTGTCGAGCAGAGCCACAGAAGTGATCCCCAGGGTGTATTTCCTATTTCCCATCCACTCATCAAGATTTTTCTTGAAGAGTGCTAATGAGGAACTTTGCTCGACATAGATGGGTAGCTTGTTCCAGAGTATGGGAAGTCTCTAGGACAGGAATCTATCCCTCCAGCATGTCCTGTTTATTGTGGTGACAAGGTTTAGGTCGCTAGAGCATGTAGCTCGGAAGGATTGGGATTTCTTTAGGTGTAACATGTCCAACAGCTCTGGGGTTGACATAGCTTTATATGTTATGCAAAGATCACCTCAGAGTAGGTGATATGCTATGGAGTAAAGCTGGAGTTTTTTGAGATGGTCAGTGTAGGGCATCTGTTTGAGGCCAGTAATCCTCTTTGTGAAGTACTTCTGTGGCCTTTCCAGCTGCTACAGATGTCTTGTGATGTGCATTCCAAAAGGGGCATTGTACTCTATAATGGGTCTGATGAGTGTCCAGTAGAGGGGAACAATTACTTTTTTTTCCTGGATGAGAACCCTTTTGTGATGAGGTGTGCCACATAGAAGGACTTCCTGACTACTGTGATGATGTGATTATCAAAGGAGAGACTACTGTCCACCTTGGTCCCAAGGTCTCTTATCACACATTTGGTGTTAAGTAGACAGCTGCCTATGTAGTAGTTCATGGGTATAAACTTTTTACCAAAGGGGATGACAATGCACTTTTTGTCATTGAGCTTGAGGCCATGGCTTTGACACCAGGCATGTGTCTCAGTGAGGCCGTTCTGTAGGATGTCCACATCATTTGGGGACTCAAATATGCCTCCTAGTTTGCAGTCATCTGCGAACTTCATTAGCCAGAGGCCTTCTGTGTTAGCCTGTACTTCAGAGAAGTAGATACCAAATGGTCCCAGGACTGAACCCTGTGGTACTCCACCTGTCACTGGTTTGAAGTCAGATTTGGAGTCTGCAACATTGACATTGTGGGTTCTGTCAGTGACCCAGCTGGCAACCTATCTTGTGACATAGGGATTTATGCCTAGTTTAGTGAGTTTAGCTATAATTCCAGAATGGGGGATAGTGTTGAAAGCCTTGGCAAGGTCAAGATAGGCTGTGTGAGCCACATAACCCTCGTCTACGGCTTTGGTGACTACCTCAAAAAGTCGATCAGATTCAGAAGGCATAATCTTCCTTTTACAAACCCGAACTGGGTGGGGTCCAGAGTTTGGAGGTTAACAATGTCTTTGTTTATGAGTCCCATGATGATACGTTCCATGGCCTTGCAGACCAGGCTCGTCAGGCTAATAAGGCAATAGTTCCCGGGATCAGTGGTGGCTCCCCCTTTGTGGAGTGGGATAACTGTTGCTGTGCTCAATTCAGTGGACACACAGCCTGATGTGAGGCTATGACTGAACATGGTGCTTAGGTGGGGAGCCAATTTGTTCTGAAGTTCATGTAAAACTCAACCTGGAATGTTGTCCGGTCCCATGGATGCTGTGTTTTTGGCTTTAGAGTGTGCAGCTTTTACCTATGTAGTTGTGATTGCAGGGACTCTGCATTCTTCCTATAAAGATATGAGCCCTTTAATGGGTGAGAGGGGTAAAGTTAGCACTCAACCCATCTGTGAGTATGTTGGCAATATCAATTGGTTCTGTAATTTTTGTGTCGTTGTGCTGTAACTCAAAGCATTTCTGGGTGTTGCCATTAAAATTCGTGACATAGCTATAGAATGCTTTCTGGTTGTCCTTAGAATCAGTGGCAATTTTGTTTCCATAGCTAGCTTTGGAGGATCTTATAAAGGATCTTAGCTTCTTACTGAGGCTGACCAGGGAGCTCCTCCACTCATGGGATTTTACTCTCTTTTGCAACAGTTTCTTCCTTCTGTTGTACAGTTTGTTTATGGCAGGGGACCACCAGATTGACTTCCTTTTTTTGGAGGATAACATCTTGGTTCTGTTTGGGATAGCACAATCCATGCACTCTTGTAAGTGCTTATAGAGTGCATTTGTGTAGGATTCAGCAGTCATAACTGTGTTGGCCATCTGCATGGGGATCATGAAGTTTGCCACTTCTGTCTTAAAAAGCATGAAGTTGGCCTTGGAGAAATTTTTTACCATAGTTTCCTTAATGGGGGTGGGGAAGGATGTGGATATCTAGGGTGATTATCTTATGGTCGGATCTGACCAACGAGGAGTTGACTTCAGGTGTGGAACATCGGTCTCTCATGTTGATAATGACTAGGTCTAGGATATTGTTGCCCCTGGTGGGGGTGTGGATAAGTTGATCCAGGTCATTGGAATTTATGAATTCCAGAAAGCATTGTGCGAAGGAGTTGGTACATGAGTAATTTTCCCAGTTAATGGTGGGGTAGTTGAAAATGCCCATTATTAGGGTGTTTGGTTGAACCCTAATATTTTCCAGTATATCAAGAAAAGAGGAATGGGAATCCTGGGGCATGATGGGGGATCTGTAGCAAGCTACAATTTGTATTGCAGTTTTGCCCAGAGTTAGTTGCACTTGGATAACCTCGGATGCATTATGCTGAGCAACTAGCCTGGAGGTATGGATATCCTTAATGAATATGGACACACCTCCGTCTTTGGTGTTCTGGTCCAGGTTACATGGCCAAAAAGTTTTGTATGAGTTATAGCCTGGTGGTGCAGGGGTGCTGTCTGGAGCCTTGAACCAGGTCTCAGTCACTGCACAGATATCAATGTTCTCCATTTTAAGGAGTGTTGAAGTCTATTTTCTATGATGGACATGAATAACTTATAATCAACATTTAACAATAATACAGGTCTATAAGATATACATTCTGCTAGGTCTTTGTCAAATTTTTAAATTGGGGAAACAAGTGTAGACTTCCATGAAGGGGGAACCATCGTTAAATCTTTAGCTAATTGCAAAGTATGTAGTAAAATATTTAATGCATTTTTAGGGATCAATTTATGTAGTTCTGATAATATCCCATCATTTTGTGGGGCTTTATTAGAGTTTAATTTATGTATTTGATTTGTAAGTTCAATCAAATTTATGGGTTTATTAATTGTTTTCAGATGCTGCTCTGTCAGTCTGTTTTTAGTATATTTATTAATAAATATTTTTATTGCTTCTTGTGAGCCCATTGTTGGATTAATTTGGTTAATTTTTATATAATGTGCTCTGAACTCATTAAGTATATCTTCTATTGCAGTATTTTTTTTTCTTTTTGTTCTCACTATATATTTCCCTAATATTATTTGATTTTATTATCATTTTAGTTCTAGAAGCTACTCTACATAAGTTTTATGGATTTATTGAATAGTTAATTAATTTACTCTTTTCCATGTTTATTTTGACTTTATGATTTAGTAAGCTGTGGTGGTGCAGCTGCAGCATTGTTGCTTCACAGCAAGAGGTTCTCCCATTCGAATCTCGGCTGGAGTGCCTTCTGTGTGGAGTCTGCATGTCCTCCCCACGGTCGAGTGGCATTCGAAAGACATGCGTAGAATGGGAGCGCCTTCATTGAAGGTTGGGCATCAAGCTGGCACCTTGGCACCCGTAAAAAATCTACTGCCAATCATTAGCAGACCAGAGTTCCGCTGTGGCGATCCCTAACCAGGAAAAGCTGAAAGAAGAACAACATTTTGACTTTATGGTTTAATATTTCTAGATATTTATTTTGTAATTAATTTATTCTTTTCAATGGAATGTTGTTATTATTTTGATGTCTTACCTTTAATTTATCATTTTTTTCTTGTAGCTCTTTTAAGTCTTTATCCCATTGTCTCATTTTTAGTGAATACCAATTTATGATTCTCCCGTAAAGATAGGATTTGAGAGCATCCCAAATATAAGCTTCTGATATGTTCTTTGTTTTATTGAATTCTAAACATATTTGTATGTCTTTGTCAAATCCTTCATATTTGTGATATATGCCAAAATTCTTTTAAAATGAATGATATTATTATATGCCAGAAAAAGGTCAAATGTTATGGCATAATGATTTGAAATTGGGCATGGAGTTATTTTAACTTTAAATATGTAACTAAATCATTTGAGCCAGAAACTCTATCAATTATTGATTGTGTACCATGTCTATTTGAGAAATGAGTAAAGCGAAGAGAATCTTTAACTAAAAATTCTTTAGAGTCTTTAATATTAAGTATATTGATAAACTTTATTAAAGCTTTAGCAGTAGCAGGTATTTTACTTTTCCCCTTAGTATTAGTATTCCCTTCATGTAGTATACAATTAAAGTCCCCATCTATAATTAAATAACCTTTGGAGTATTGAAGTATCTGATCTAATTGGGTTTTAGTTGTATTAACACCTAAAGCAGGGAACCAATATATATATTCACTAAGGAATATATTTTATTATTGACTAAATATTAACTAAGCAAAACATACCTTTGTCGTCATTATAAGACTTTAAAATATGAGGTATGGGTAATGAATTTTTCCACAGACTAGCTACCCCTCTTCTTTTTTGATTACATTGAGAACTAGCTATTACTGTATATTGCTTATTATTAAACTATCTAGATCCTTTGTTAAAAGACATGTTTCTTGGACAAATACAACCCGAGATGAGAATATGTCTAGATATTTATAGAAACTAGCTGTTCTGCAGCCATTATTCAGGCCATTCATATTGCTGGATAAGCACTTTAAACTCATCATCTAATAAAGTCTATTAATAGACTCGTGGTAAATGATCCTATAAAGACCACTAAGGAGACTCGTGTAAGTTATTAATAAAATAGTAAGTTTTTTTAGAATTAATAGATAAAAGAGTTGTATTTGTAGACACCAAAATAAAAACATCCAAGTCTAAAACTAAATAACATAGTAACATTCTAACTATCCAATCCCACATGGAGTAAATACCTCCAGACTTAGTAAATCCATACAAGTTGTGCTGTCCAGCTAAGAAGCAGAATTGGTTCATTTTGCCATTCGATATCTATGTTTTGTATAACAAATATTATAGAGGAAAATGTTTAAAGTCATAATTAACTCTCTTGTAGATTTTCACCTATATAATTGGACAAACTTATATAGAAAAACTAGTAAATAAATCTACAGCAAATGTCTGCATGAAACTGATTATTAATCTTACATTTTAGTCCCTGAAGATTATATTTAATAATGAAATACAGCAATATATAACAGTTATATAAATATTTTAACTCTGAAAGACTTTAAAATGTTGAAAACTAGCAAAACAAGTAAAACTTATTAACTTTTATAAATTATATATAAAATCAAATCTACACAAATAGTGTTCAAATATATAGGTTGTTAAGTAACTTGAAGACATTTTTTTGCTATTATATTGGCCTTAAAAAATTTAGGTTCTATAAATGAATCATTACCTTCAAAAACTTTGGTTCTTTCATCTATTTGTTGTACTATTTGTCTGTGTAACATAGGTTTCATCATTGTATATATCAATTACATTTCTCTTTGACTACATTAATAGTGTATTTCACACCTTAGTCTATATTTTGTCAAATACTTATGTATTTGCAAACTCTTCTTTACTTTTTTAATAAGTAATTAAACTAAACTTACATATTCATTTAATTTAAAGGTTCATAGGGAGGTACTAGGCTATCGTCCCAAGGGCTTAAGCAAGCCTAGCCATCATGGTTCCCTGACTTACGTGACCCAAGAAAGTTATTTTCCTTTGCCCCTGTCAAGCAGAGCCACAGAAGTGATCCCTGGGGTGTATTTCCTATTTCCCATCAACTTATCAAGAGTTTTCTTGAAGAGTGCTAATGAGGAACTTTGCTTGACATAGATGGGTAGCTTGTTCCAGAGTATGGGACGTCTCTGTGAGAGGAATATATCCTCCAGCACATCCTGTTTATTATGGTGACAAGGTTTAGGTCGCTAGAGCATGTAGCTCGGAGGGATTGGGATTTCTTTAGGTGTAGCATATCCAACAGCTCTGGGTTTGACATAGCTTTATATGTTAGGCAGAGATCACCTCGGAGTAGGCGATATGTTGTGGAGTAAAGCTGGAGTTTTTTGAGATGGTTAGTATAGGACATCTGTTTGATGCCAGTAATCCTCTTTGTGAAGTACTTCTGTGGCCTTTCCTGCTGCTGCAGATGTCTTGTGAGGTACATTCCGAAAGGAGTGTTGTACTCTATAATGGGTCTAATGAGTGTCGAGTAGAGGGGAACAATGACCTCTTTTTTCCTAGATGAGAACCCTTTTGTGATGAGGTGTGCCATGTAGAAGGATTTCCTGACTACTGTGGTGATGTGATTATCAAAGGAGAGACTACTGCCCACCTGGGTCCCAAGGTCTCTTACCACACATTCAGCATTAAGTAGACTACCGCTTATGTGGTAGTTCATGGGTACAGAGTTTAAAGGGGATGACAATGCACTTTTTGGCACTGAGCTTGAGGCCATGGCTCTGACATCAGGCATCTGTCTCAGTGAGGCCCTTCTGTCGGCTGTCCACATCATTTGGGGACTCAACTATGGCTCCTAGTATGTAGTCATCTGCGAACTTTGTTAGCCATAGGCCTTTCTATGTTAGCCTGTACTTCAGAGAAGTAGATACCAAACAGGAGAGGTCCCAGGACTGAACCCTGTGGTACTCCACCTGCCACTGGTTTGAAGTTAGATTTGGAGTCTGCAACTTTTACAGTGTGGGTTTTGTCAGTGAGCCAGTTGGCAACCCGTCTTGTGACATAGGGATTTATACCTAGTTTAGTGAGTTTAGCTATAATTCCAGAATGGGGGATGGTGTTGAAAGCCTTGGCGAGGTCAAGATAGGCTGTGTGAACCCACCTTACCCTCATCTAGAGCTTTGGTAACTGTCTCAAAGAAGTTGATCAGGTTCAGGATGCATGATCTGCCTTTCACAAACCCAAGCTGGGTGGGGTCCAGAGTTTGGAGATTACCATTGTCTTTGTTTATGAGTTCCATGATGATAAGTTCCATGGCCTTACAGACCAGGCTCGTCAGGTTAATAGGGCAATAGGATCACAGGATCAGTGGTGGCTCCCCCTTTGTGGAGTGGGTTAACTGTTGCTGTGTGTCATTCAGTGGGCACAAAACCTGATGTGAAACTATGATTGAACATGGTGCTTAGGTGGGGAGCCACTTCATTCTGAAGTCCGTATAAAACGCAGCCTGGGATGTTGTCCAGTCCCATGGATGCTGTGTTTGTTGGCTTTAGAGAGTGCAGATTTTACCTGCATAATTGTGATTACAGGGACTCTGAATTCTTCCTGTATAGATATGGGCCCTTTAGTGGGTGAGAGTGGGGTAAAGTTAGCACCAAACCTATCTGCCAGGATGTTGGCAATAAGAGTTGGTTCTGTAATTTTCATGCCATTGTGCTGTAACTCAGAGCAAATCTTGGTGTTACCATTGAGATTCTTGACATAGCTATAGAATACTTTGTGGTTGTCCCAAGAATCAGTGGCGATTTTGTTTTTGTAGCTAGCTTTCAAGGATCTTATAAGGGATCTCAGCTTCTTACTGTGGCTGACTGGGGAACTCCTCCACTCATGGGATTTTACTGTCTTTTGCAACAGTTTCTTCCTTCTGTTGTACAGTTTGTTTATGGCAGGGGACCACCAGATTGGCTTCCATTTTTTGGAGGATAGCATCTTGGTTTTGTTTTGGATAGCAAGATCCATGCACTCATGTAAGCGCTTATAGAGTGCATTTTTGTAGGATTCAGCAGTTGTAACTGTGTTGTCCATCTGCATGGGTGTCATGAAGTTCATCACTTCTGTCTTAAGAAGCATGAAGTTGGCTTTGGAGACATTTTTTACCATGATTTCCTTAATGGGGGGTGGGGGTGGGATGTGAATATCTAGGGTGATTAGCTTATGGTCGGATCTGACCAAAAAGGAGTTGACTTTAGGTGTGGAACATCGGTCACTCATGTTGGTAATGACTAGGTCTAGAATATTGTTGCCCCTGTTGGGGGTGTGAATGAGTTGATCCAGGGCATTAGAATTTATGAATTCTAGAAAGCTTTGAGTGAAGGAGTTGGTACATGAGTAGTTTTCCCAGTTAATGGTGGGATTATTATTAGGGTGTTTGGTTAAACCCTAATATTTTTTAGTATATCAAGAAAGGAGGAGTGGGAATCCTGGGGCATGGTGGGGGATCTGTAGCAAGCTACAATTTGGATTGCAGTTTTGCCCAGAGTTAGTTGCACTTGGGTAACCTTGGATGCATTATGCTGATCAACTAGCCTGGAGGTGTGGATATCCTTAATGAATACGGACACACCTCCGCCTTTGGTGTTCCGGTCCAGGTTAGGTGGCCAAAATGTGTGGTATGAGTTATAGCCTGGTAATGCAGGGGTGCTCTCTGGAGCCTTGAACCAGGTCTCAGTCACTGCACAAATGTCGATGTTCTCCATTTTAAGGAGTGCCTCAAGGGGGTGCATTTTGAGATTTAGACTTCTAGCATTGAGTAGCATTACCCTCAGTTTTTGCTTATCTGTTCCTGTTATGGTTGTGAATTTGTCATTTGAACCTTGCCTAAAAAAGGCACTATAGGGGCAGCAAGAGCCTTAGCCAATATCTGGAATCCCAGGAGTGACAGGTGCAGCCCATCTCTGGCAAAGCATCGTGGTCTGTCGACCATGTCATACCACGCAGACAGATACTGGATCCTCTTAGAATGACACCAGAAGCTTAGCCAATTGTTGAAGTCAATCATTTTGTCCTTGCTCTGTGGTATGATTCTGGGCAATTGCAGGATGCTACTCAGGGCTAGGGTAATCCCTGCCTGGGCTACAAGATCAGAGAGCTCTTCCAAGTCTCTTTTCATGTAGTCCAGGGAGGTATATCTCAGGTCATTCACTCCAAAATGGACAATGACAGAGTCATATTTGTACTTGTTGTGGAGTGACCTGAGTGCATGGGTTATGTGGCGGATCCTGGCACCCGACAGGCAGCTGACAGTAACCTTTTCCTTGTTTAGCCTGGTGAGTGGGACATCAGTGTGCCTGACTATAGAGTCACCTATGATTAGTGTGTTGGGTATGTTGTTTTGCCTTATGAGCTGTGGTTGAGTGGCACACTGAGTCTGTGGGCTATGTGTCATTTGGGTTGTCTTGGGGGCTGGAGGTTGCTTGCGTTTCTGCTTTAGACGTCTTTGTTGCTTGAGCAGATTATTACTGAGAGTCTCCTCGAATGTTTCTGTTTTCTATGTGTGGATTTTGGTGGTGTAGGTTTAGTGGGACTATATGATGAGTGTGATGTGGTGCAAGTGTTTACCTTCTCCTCTTGACTGTCAAATTCAGTCTTGGTTGGAGAGAGTTTTACCTCCAGTTTGGCTAGATAAGTGCATGTTTCACAGGTCGTGGTGTTGGGTAGTAGGAGGAGAGGGTTGTCTGTGTACATGAGGCAATTGCTACATTGCTCCAAGATTCCCAGATTCATCATATACACAGGAGAGAACACTGGGAACTGACCCTTGGACATGCCTGAATAAAAAAACTACTTTCCTCTAGACAAGTGAGAAAAGTGAAATTAAATGTCCCGGGTTCATATTTTGTAATCCATTTCAAATATATGCTAAAAGGCCAATGGATGCCTTGTGAATAGATCTTATGAACATTGTCTCACTTGTTGTGCTGCTGTACATTTTGATTTCAGTTATGTCCTTGATTAAACTGTTGAGGGTAGTTGCAGGACAAATATTGTAAAATATTATCAGGCACAGCGTTTCATTTTATACAGCAGAATGAACTTAAAACACATTGATGCAACATCACTGGTCTGCTACTACTAAAGTCCGAAAGGGTTGTCTTTATAACAACCATTTCATTTAAAATTGTGCCTTGTAGCAGTAAAAATGCTTCATTGTTTAGTAGTATTAGAGTCATACAGTTTCACTAAAACAACATCACTTTTCACATGTACCAGAAAATAACAGCAATGCTGAACATGAAGTTATAAGTGATCTACTAAACATTTTCATTTGTATGAGTTACTCTTTAGATAAAGAGTGAAAATATAAGGCTAAAATTAATTACATGTCAATGCTTTATTTGTGCAACTGTAAAATATTGTCTCATACCTTTTAACAGTCCAGATTTTCTCAGCATGTCCAGAGTTTTGTGTCATATTCTGATCTGTTCATAGAATCTGGTTCTCTGACAAATCTTTCATAAAACAAAAAAAACAAACATATGAGTTTCAGACTTTACACTCTTCAGAAAATTCAGGCTAATGCACAATCTGCTATTCTGTCAAGTTTGTAAATTCCTAAGACCATCCCCAACTTCATGCCCCCCCCCCCACCATACACGGCTCCATCCAGACCTCTCCATCCCAAAAGCCAATAGGCATGTACCTCATATATTTTAGAAAACGATGCAATTCATTTTCGTATTGCACTATATAAAGAAATATACAGCAGAATGCACACTGTGAATAATTTTCCAAATGTTTGTGTTATTTCCATTCTGTAGTATTGCTTTACAAATGTGTTAATCTTTGTACTTTCTTCCTGTAGAACTCTAATCTCTGCTGAGGCAGTCTACATACAGATGAAAATAGGAAATGGGTGGGGACCTCACTTTGAAGTCACCATCAGATTACAGAGGAAAGCAAGATTTTTTAAGATTATCAGTTCATAAATTTCACAGAGTTTATTCCCCAGTTCCATCACATTTACAGAAATTTTAATTAGATATTTAATGGGCAACATTCAATGCTGATAAATGACATATGTCAGTAAATTTTAATTAGATATTTAATGGGCAATATTCAATGCTGATAAATGCCTTGTGTCACTAACAAGTTTTGCCTTCTTCGTTTCTACACATTTACTTCAACCATGCAATCTGTTGCACCAACCTTCCTTTCATCCTTACAACCAACCTTACCATGAACTTGTCATTACATGCATTCTGCAAGGACTAATTCAGTAAACACTGAGCTAATAGGGCTTATTCTTATATAGCGACACGGATTGTTTCTCAAAGGAGGGAAACAAAAATAAGTTTACTCTCAAGATGAAATAAAAAGTTCTCATAGAAAGAAAAAAAAAACATCACATGATGGTTTTCAGAATTATACACCTTTTTCTCAGTACCTTTTCATTCTTACAAAACTATGCCTCTTAACCACCCAGAGCAAAAAGTCTGAATAAGACAATTTTTTTTAAATAAAAAATTATTCAGTTTTTTTTTATAACAGTGAATACTATCAGCCTCTTAATACTTGTTCTCATTTGTCATATAACTAGAGGATCTTGCAAATTAAGTAGTGATTTTGCTGTAAGGCTGTATACATTGTATTTACTACATAAACAATGAAAATGTGAAAGTCAACTAAGGAACATTTTATTATATTTATAAATAATAGACCTTTTATTCCACACAGACCTAGCAATTAGATAAATGGATTGGTCATTTGATATTTGAAATTACTTTATCTGAATGCACAAAAGCAGACTGTAGTGTTTCCTGTCTTTTGGTCACGCCCCTTACTGTTTGCAACCAAGGAAACACTCACCAACTGAAAGATTACTAAAATTCCCATTGAAGTCGGGAAAGAGAAAGAAGATAATCAAAACGGCTTGAGCTGACACAAGAAACTTACACCAGTTTGAAATCAGTTCATGCCATAGTTTAGTAAACCGCCAAATCAATGAAGCGACCCTCCCACAGTCCACAATGACCTCCAAATGTCCAAGTGCATTCCAAACTAATCAGATTACAAATCACCCATCCCATTTCAGTTCAACAACAAAGGGTTGTGTAGAGCATAAAAATATATCTAGCTTCTATCCGCTAAAGTCAATCCCAAGCAGGGACCAAACAAAACCCAAATCAGCTCAGAACTGCATCTGGCAAAAATCAAACATCTCCCTGACAGATCAAGAGGCCCAAACCACCTACCCAATCAGTTAAGCTATTAATTCACAGCTGAACACCCGCACAAGTAATTAACAAGTAAAGCTGTAACAGTCATTAATAATCAAACCTCTCTCTCATTCAAACAACAAAATCATTATAGATAAAACAGTCCAAAACGTATATAACATCCACGGGACCACCACGGCAACCAAAAACTATGTATACGCCAAACAATTCTCATAGACTTTTTCAGTCAATAACTGGAACGAAATAAAACGTATATTCTGATTTTATTATTAACAAGCAAAGTTAGTGCTTTCACCACAAAAGGCTTCATCAGACTTTACAAAACTATGCAGCTTAACAATTAATATGCTCTCAAGTTAATTAAAAACATGACATCACTTCCTGTAAATTAATAAATCACAGCTTAAAACCATAGATATGCAATATAAAATGCAATATAAAATGTTTTCGACTGTAATGGTCTCCTATTAAAAACCAAACCCTTAAAACATTCTCATTAAAAAGCATGCATTAATAACCCATAGTGTCTTGGTACATAAATTTATAAAACAAACATATTCAGTAACATAGAAGCTAAGTTGTAGTTAATTAAAATTAGTAGAAACAATACAAAGCTATATGTGCATGTTTACCAACTTTTATGAATATATTCTTCATAAAAATAATGTATAAAAAACCTGAATATCAATAAATAAATAAATAAATAATATATATGTACATAAAAATGAAAGATATTATGAATAAGAACAATATAAACAAGAATAATGAAATATCATTCAATCTAAAATCAAGTTTTTTTCACTAATTCTTGTATACCTTCAGTCTCCTATTACTTAGAATAGGTTTTAAAGGAATTTTGTCATTTATACCAGGTTTTCTATCAGCTTTAAATTTAATTATCCATTTTATCTCACAACGCTCAGTGAAATTATTAATATTACCTCCACGAGCGTTGGGGTAAATGACTTGTAACACTGAAAATTTAAACTGATGTGTGGAATCTGTAGAAGAAACATGCCTAGCTAAAGCATTATGTTCATTTCTTAACCTCATGTAATAATCATGCTCCCTAATTCTTTCTCTTAATCTTCTATTTGTTTTCCCTATGTAAAATGCGGTGCACATTGTGCATCAAGCTAAATATATCACATTCTGTGTCTGATAATCAGCCGTAGCTGTAAGAGGGTAAACGTGTTGAGTAACCGGATGTACAAATACCCTCATACTATCAATAAACTCACATTGGTTGCACCTCAGGCAAGGTATCGTGCCAGTACATAATCTGTTACCATTAAGATTATAAACTGACTTATAATGACAAAGTATCTGTTTAAGATTTCTCTTATTTTTAAAAATAAATTTAGGTTCTTCACCTACAATGTCCCTTATATTCTCATCTAGTAATAATATACCCCAGTGTTTCCTAAATATATCAATTATTAGATCAATATCAGAACTAAAATACATCGGAACCTTGACAATGGAACTATTGTGACAATTGGTTACACTATTCATAGACTCAATAGAGTGATCAGAAAAATAAGGACTGGCTGTCGTCAATCTGAGGGTACTAGTTATAGAGATTGCTTCTTCAATTTCATTAGCATTATAACCTCTATTCAAAAGTCTACATTTTAGATCTCTCAGCTCTTGATTATATCCTGCTTCCAATGGGTTAAGTCTGGAAGCCCTCATAGTCTGCCCTTTAACAACATTCCTAAATACATGTCTGGGGTGCATACTAGTTCTGTGAAGTAGGGTATTGCGGAAGCATGCTTTCCTATGTATCCCAGTATTAACCAGTCCATTTTCAAACCTTTCTATATTTATATCAAGGAAAGAAATATTACATGTTGAATAGCTGATAGTAAACTTTAAATAGGTGGATAAAACATTAACCTGTTCATAAAATCTAACCAATGATTCTTCACTGCCATTCCACACAAAAAACAAGTCATCTACACATCTTCTATAGAAACCTACATTTCCTTTAAAACTATCAAGTGTAAATAACTCATTCTCCTCCCAACAAGCCATAACAATATTGGCATAGCTATTAGCACATGGTGTTCCCATGGCTACGCCATCATGTTGGGAGTAAATAACATTTTGAAACATAAAAATATTGGTCTCTAATACTGTTTCTAGAAAAAGGCATAATAAATCTATCTGTTTAGAGTTCATATCTGAATGTTCCACTAAATAATTACATACATTCCTTATACCATCTTCATTCGGTATAACGGTAAAAAGACGCGTAACATCTAAAGTTACAAAATAAAAAGATGTATCATGAGCCAAAGGTTTTAAATAATCATACAAATCAGTTAAGAACTGCTTACTATCTTTTAAGATCTGAGATCTACTGTCAACTATAGGTCTTAAAAAGTATTCTATGTAAATTGATAAGGGCTCAGTCACCCAATCCCTACCTGACACTATGGGTCTCAAAGGAGGGTGTTGGGGATCTTTATGTATTTTTAGGAAGACCATTAATTATTGGAATTAAAGGATAATTAACTTTTAAAAACCTAAACATATCAAAAGTAATGTATCTACTCATAATAATATCATCTAACATGTTAAAAACCATTATAACCTTATTCTCAGCTTCATGGATATCAATGATTCTATAAAAATTTTTGTCCTGAAGTAAGGCAAACATACTTTCTTTATAATGATCAATATTCAATATCACTAAAGGGCCACCTTTATCTGCTGGCCTTATACTAATAGTATGATCATTGCTTAAAGCTTCCAAAGCCTGTCTTTGTTTAAAATTCAAATTCTTCTTTTCAACCTTATTTACATCGGAGGCATTATTTGAATGTAGCCTATGAACATCTTCCTCCACTAGCTTATTAAATACGTCTAAATAAGGATTCAATGTAGGAACAAACGTACTTGGTGGTTTGAATGCTGTATTCGAAATATTACTAACAGTTGAATCTTTAAAATCAATTTTCAACTGTACATTGTGTGTAAACATTTTAGTGTCAATAATAATATCTGATAAACTACTCCTACAGGAGGGTATAAAAGAGAGTCCCTTATTTAATACTTCAATCTCATATGTTGTTAATACTTTATGTGACAAATTATAAACTAACGATTCTCTACTCTCTCCCACATTCTTTTCAGTGTGGGACCTGTATGTTCCCCTCCTGAACCTTTCCTTTTCTGTCTGCCCCAACTGAATGATCTCTGTCGTTTTTTTGAATGTGGTAATGCTATAGGGAAAGGGGTTTGTTCATTGTTGGAAACTGTACGTATATTACAAGAAAGACGGTCTTTGGGTCTAACAGATGGTCCAACAATTGAAGCATTTTTACTCAAGTTCACATTGGGGTATGTATCTGACGCTGGCCTACTACCAGCATCTGCATTATTATGTATAAGTACAGAGCCAATGACCAAGGTACTATTCACAATCTCCTTTCGATGATTAAGAGACCTTGTAGGACTTAAAACTCTCTCATTGACACTTTCATTGCTATCAGTCACAGTGTCCGTAAAAACATTACTAAAGTCTTTCTTCAATGATGAATTTGTCCTATTTGGCTGATGGTTAGTCGCCAAATTGGAAGAATTAATAGAGTTGATAGTAGTAGTTCTCAGCCAAGTGAATACATGGCCTGCCAAAAAGTCTTTAGTGTCCCTTGAAATTTTTCTCTTTTTTTGTTCAATTAACCTCTTTTCAAAAATTTGTAAATTATCCAGTACCCGTTCCAAACCCTGTTCTAAATGCATCTGTGAGTATCTATCCGCAATGTCTCTTTGTTGTTCCATTATAATATTTCTCAAAGCGTCCTCTTCAGGATGAAAAAAATCATTTAATAACCTCATATAGTTCAAACTCAACTCTAAATTTAGTTGTTGCCATTTGAAAAGCAAACCGGGATAAGTGTTACCTGTTGTGGGCATCTTTAAGATGCGCAGTCTGCGTGGTACAATTCTCCTTGTTAAACCTTAAAATGGTAACACTGCAATTGCATCCTTTTTAGCTTGGTGAGGTTTAATTCAAAGCGATCGAGTGCCTCCACTAATCCCACAATATCTCCATTTTCACCGGCCGTAATTTCGTCACCTTCAGATACTTCATACAGTGTCAATGGATTAACGGATCTGATAATGGCATCAAGAAAACAATCTGGTTTGCGTACATTGTTCTGAACAGGCTCTGGATTATAAGGTAATTCAATAGACACCGCCTGTGTCTCTGCCATGTCCTCTAAGAGCTCACAAATGATACGGGTCCCACACTGAAAAGAATGTGGGAGAGAGTAGAGAATTGTTAGTTTATAATTTATCACATAAAGTATTAACAACATATGAGATTGAAGTATTAAATAAGGGACTCTCTTTTATACCCTCCTGTAGGAGTAGTTTATCAGATATTATTATTGACACTAAAATGCTTGCACGCAATGTAAAGTTGAAAACTGATTTTAAAGATTCAACTGTTAGTAATATTTCGAATACAGCATTCAAACCACCAAGTACGTTTGTTCCTACATTGAATCCTTATTTAGACGTATTTAATAAGCTAGTGGAGGAAGATGTTCATAGGCTACATTCAAATAACGCCTCCAATGTAAATAAGGTTAAAAAGAGGAATTTGAATTTTAAACAAAGACAGGCTTTGGAAGCTTTAAGCAATGATCCTACTATTAGTATAAGGCCAGCAGATAAAGGTGGCCCTTTAGTGATATTAAATATTGATCATTATAAAGAAAGTATGTTTGCCTTACTTCAGGACAAAAATTTTATAGGATCATTGATATGCATGAAGCTGAGAATAAGGTTATAATGGTTTTTAACATGTTAGATGATATTATTATGAGTAGATACATTACTTTTGATATGTTTAGGTTTTTAAAAGTTAATTATCCTTTAATTCCAATAATTAATGGTCTTCCTAAAAATATATCAAGATCCCCAACACCCTCCTTTGAGACCCGTAGTGTCAGGTAGGAATTGGGTGACTGAGCCCTTATCAATTTACATAGAATATTTTTTAAGACCTATAGATGACAGTAGATTTCAGATCTTAAAAGATAGTAAGCAATTCTTAACTGATTTGTATGATTATTTAAAACCTTTGGCTCATGATACATCTTTTTATTTTGTGACTTTAGATGTTACGAGTCTTTTTACCGTTATACCAAACGAAGATGGTATAAGGAATGTATGTAATTATTTAGTGGAACATTCAGATTAGAACTCTAAACAGATAGATTTATTATGCCTTTTTTTAGAAACAGTATTAGAGAACAATATTTTTATGTTTCAAAATGTTATTTACTCCCAACATGATGGCGTAGCCATGGGAACACCATGTGCTAATAGCTACGGCAATATTGTTATGGCTTGTTGGGAGGAGAATGAGTTATTTACACTTGATAGTTTTAAAGGAAATGTAGGTTTCTATAGAAGATTTGTAGATGACTTGTTTTTTGTGTGGAATGGCAGTGAAGAATCATTGGTTAGATTTTATGAACAGGTTAATGTTTTATCCACCTATTTAAAGTTTACTATCAGCTATTCAACATGTAATATTTCTTTCCTTGATATAAATATAGAAAGGTTTGAAAATGGACTAGTTAATACTGGGATGCATAGGAAAGCATGCTTCCGCAATACCCTACTTCACAGAACTAGTATGCACCCCAGACATGTTTTTAGGAATGTTGTTAAAGGGCAGACTATGAGGGCTTCCAGACTTAATCCATTGGAAGCAGGATATAATCAAGAGCTGAGAGATCTAAAATGTAGACTTTTGAATAGAGGTTATAATGCTAATGAAATTGAAGAAGCAATCTCTATAATTAGTATCCTCAGATTGACGACAGCCAGTCCTTATTTTTATGATCACTCTATTGAGTCTATGAATAGTGTAACCAATTGTCACAATAATCCCATTGTCAAGGTTCCAATGTATTTTAGTTCTGATATTGATCTAATAATTGATATCTTTAGGAAACACTGGGGTATATTATTACTAGATGAGAATATAAGGGAAATTGTAGGTGAAGAACCTAAATTTATTTTTAAAAATAAGAAAAATCTTAAACAGATACTTTGTCATTATAAGTCAGTTTATAATCTTAATGTTGACAGATTATGTACTGGCATGATACCTTGCCTGAGGTGCAACCAATGTTAGTTTATTGATAGTATGAGGGTATTTGTACATCCGGTTACTCGACATGTTTACTCTCTTACAGCTACGGCTGATTGTCAGACACAGAATGTGATATATTTAGCTCGATGCACAATGTGCACTTCATTTTACATAGGGAAAACAAATAGAAGATTAAGAGAAAGAATTAGGGAGCATGATTATTACATGAGGTTAAGAAATGAACATAATGCTTTAGCTAGGCATGTTTCTTCTACAAATTCCACACATCAGTTTAAATTTTCAGTGTTATAAGTCATTTACCCCAACGCTCGTGGAGGTAATATTAATAATTTCAGTGAGCGTTGTGAGATAAAATGGATAATTAAATTTAGAGCTGATAGAAAACCTGGTATAAATGGCAAAATTCCTTTAAAACCTATTCTAAGTAATAGGAGACTGAAGGTATACAAGAATTAGTGAAAGAAACTTGATTTTAGATTGAATGATATTTCATTATTCTTGTTTATATTGTTCTTATTCATAATATCTAATTTCATTTTTATGTACATATATATTATTTATTTATTTATTTATTGATATTCAAGTTTTTTATAAATTATTTTTATGAAGAATATATTCATAAAAGTTGGTAAACGTGCACATATAGCTTTGTATTGGTTCTACTAATTTTAATTAACTACAACTTAGCTTCTATGCTACTGAATATGTTTGTTTTATAAATTTATGTACCAAGACACTGTGGGTTATTAATGCATGCTTTTTAATGAGAATGTTTTAAGGGTTTGGTTTTTAATAGGAGACCATTACAGTTGGAAACATTTTATATTGCATTTTATATTGCATATCTATGGTTTTAAGCTGTGATTTATTAATTTACAGGAAGTGATGTCATGTTTTTAATTAACTTGAGAGTATATTAATTGTTAAGCTGCATAGTTTTGTAAAGTCTGATGAAGCCTTCGTGGTGAAAGTGCTAACTTTGCTTGTTAATAATAAAATCAGAATATAGGTTTTATTTGATTCCAGTTATTGACTGAAAAAGTCTATGAAAATTGTTTGGCATATACATCTTTAGTTTTTGGTTGCCGTGGTGGTCCCGTGGATGTTATATACATTTTGGACTGTTTTATCTACATTTATTAACATTGTTGCGGAACCTTTACTTCTACTGAGCTGCCATCTTTTAGTTTTGCCTTTGTTAAACAAAATCAATATAATTATTCACCATTTAAACAAAGAGAATTAAATATTCATAGGATATAAGAACCTACCTTATCCGAACATCAGTACTTCCCGAATAAGCAGCTTTATGACTGTCCAATCACTAATCTGAGCTTTTGTAACACAAATATCACATTTCTAAGCTACTGCAATCATTATAATAACCTTATACATACAATACTATGCAGTAATTGAATTAGAACCATTAAAGTGTGCTGTGCTATGTTTTAAAGATTTGTTTTGTGGGAATATATAAAACAACAGCACCATATAAGGTGTCTCAATGCAGAGTGAAGTCAAAACATTTAATACAACTGTATTTTGTGAAGACATTGCATTAAAATAAATACAGCCAGCTTTATATGGTCTTTACCAATAGCAAGATACTCTGCATTATTTTTTATGACTATAATTCAGATCGCCATTGGAGAAAAAAAAACATAATATTTACTGAACCAGTTGGCAGTGTATTTTAGCCATCGTCACTCTAAACATTTGTTAAGTATCATTTTAATACTGTATTTTTTAAGAAAACTATATAAGGTGAACTAATTAGATAATATTAAGATTATAAAGTTACCTCAAAATTGCAGTGATACAGTTCTTTTTGGAAGATTTAGTATATCATGTTGATATCATGTAATGAGAGGAAGGAACATAAAAAGGCTATTTAAACATACTATGAGTACTACTTGTAGATTTATAATGGTAATTTAGATTGTTACACAGTCACTTTTCTTTTAACTTCTGCTTCTTTTCCTGTGGTTTCCAGCAATTTATATCAGCCAATATTTTCAAAGAAATGTTGCTCCAATCCATTTCTTCAGGTTGCTCTATTACTTTTTTTTAACTTTTAAGAAAGAAAGTGCAGAGTCTATATCTTCAAATGTTCATGTTTCATCATGAAGAAATATTCTTAGCCTCTCTGGAAAGAGCAAGTGGACTTTAATCTGCTTTTTCTTTAGTTCCTTAATGATGACCAAAAATTATTTACTTTTGGAAATAACTGTAGGTGAGTAGTCATTATCAGACCTAATTATATTCCCATCTAGTTTGATGGGAGATTTTGTCCATGCTGTTTTGAGAATCAGTTCTTTGTCAAGTGATGAAAAAATTCTTACAATAGCAGATCTCGGTGTGGAGATTTTATCAGAAGGCATCACTGTGTGAGATCTGTGTGCTCTCTCAATTCCATATGACATTGCTTCACTCAAATCAAGTATATTAGGGAGCCAGGAAGTTAAAAAGTTTATCATGTTATTCCCTTCAATTTTCTCTGGAAGTCCAAAGATACTGATATTGTTTCTTTGAGATCTGTTCTCCAGATCATCCAGTTTGTCCAACAGGAGTGCAATTTGTTTTAATAAAAATTATGTGTTATTTTCATCTTCTGGCAGTCTTTTTTCTATATCATTTAAAGATTCTTCCATTCCAGTAATTTGAAGTTTTGTTGACTGAACTGAGTGACTCTTGAAGTAATTCCATCTGTTTGGTACATCTGTCCATGAAGTTTTCTATCTTGCTGTCCATTTTATTCATTTTCAGAGATAACTCCTGTATATTAGTTAAAACCATTTGAAGCTCCCTCTTTGATGCAGTATCACGAGAGTTAGTTTGGTGTGACTCATCTTGCTTGAGTGAGGAAGATTCTTTCAAGTAGTTTTTGACAGGGAAATATAGGTATTTCTAAATAATTTTTGTATGTTATTGAAGAGAATAATTTAAATAATTAACTTTTTATAAAGAAAAGAAAAACAATAATATAGAAACAAAATTTCCAGTCAGAAATATGTCAAGAACAGCAGAGCTGAAGAATTCTGCTTCTATCTCTTCAGCATCCTGGTCATACCCCCTAGCATGCATTTTCTGAAGGATATGAAGTCTAAAACTGAAATATGCATCATTATTTAGTGACTTCAATCCTCAGTGATTTGCCAGGAAACCACAGACTTTATGAGGATCAGATCAAAAATATGATGCAAAAATATGGACTTTCTACAAAAATCAGCTGAGAGGTATTTGTAAAGGTGAAATAAAACTGCTAGCCATCAGATGTCATGACTATAACTACTGGCTGAAGGTTGAGGTTGGCTGGATGAAAGCAACTTGATCCTCTTCTCATCTTCTCAGTTTAATCAGTTACTATCTGACTTACCAGGACAAGTGTGCATTTGTGAAAAGTAAGATGGGCCACCTAACTGGACTCCTGGTATATACAGGATATAATTGCTGTTGTTGTCTTCTCTGAAGAAAATGACTTGCTGTCTGCTGCTAAATACTTATTATTCTGGTTTTGTGCGACTAATGTGATTAAGTGAAGCAATATGCAATATTTTAATGTATGGCAACTATTTTCTTGGAATAAAGGTGAATACATTACAAGGGTACCCTTTTTCCTCATGATCAGATGTGTTAATTATGCATAGAAGTGGATAATTCAGACATCTGCTTGGCATGGGTTGTCTGGATGAAAGTAACTGACCCTGTTGTCACTTGTGAGTTTAACAGTATTCTCTAAAAAACAAGGGATACATAGATTACAGAATACCTAGACCTTCTTAACTGGGTCTTTGGGATGAACCACTCACCTAGTCTTAAACCATCCCTGCTCATAGGTGTACACATATGGTCTCTGTACTTGTGTGGGGGCTAGGGATGATGGCAGTACTTCTTTAATATTCCTAATATTCCTCAAAAACTTCAGAAATCACTATATATTGAACACGGCTAGGAAAAGTGTGATCACCGCTTCTTTAATTTTCCTCACAAACTTCAGAGGAGTGCACAGAGAGTCATTGTAGCTTGTATACAAACACGGTAAGGTCTCTAGAAATAAGTTGGAAATATTACTGTAATCATTATTATTTTTTTTTTTATTTTCACTCACAAACATTTTATGCATATGCAGATGGCTATCTTTTGTGGGGACAGGAAATAGCCATTCTACTTATATATGTCTAACAACATATATATATATATATATATATATATATATATATATATATATATATACATATACATATATATATATATATATATATATATATATATATATGGATTCACTTCATAACATTGAAATATCAAAATACTGAAACTCAAAACACTGAAACCAAAATACTGAAAGCTCAAAATACTGAAACTCAAAATACTGAAAACACATATTATGCGTGAACTCAGCTTAAACAACATAAATGATAACAATTTCTACCAAATATATGCAGGGGGCAATATATCAACTCCAAGATTGCACATAGTGTAGTTAAGTGCAATCTTGGAGTAGATATATATAATTAGCAGGGGGTGTGAAGGGCACAGCCCCCCATGTGGGGGGTGCAGGGGGGCTTGCCCCCCTGCATATATTTGGTAGAAATTGTTATCATTTATGTTGTTTAAGCTAAGTTTACGCATAATATGTGTTTTCAGTATTTTGAGTTTCAGTATTTTGAGTATTCAGTATTTTGAGCTTTCAGTATTTTGGTCTTCAGTCTTATGAAGTTTTGTCATTTTCAGTATTTTGAAGTTTCAGTGTTATGAAGTGAATCCATATATATATATATATATATATATATATATATATATAAATATATATATATATATATATATATATATATATATATATATATACATATATTAGTCTACTTCAAATTAATGAAATGCTACTTACCCGAATTCCATATAACCGAGATGAAAAAGTGGCATTGTGACATTTTAACAAACAGTTACATTACTGATAATTTAACAGGGAAAAGAGGTAGTCTGCCAACATTTGGAAGTTTGCCCTTTTCCCTATTAAAATGCAATTTTGGAGTTGGTATATTTAGTTGGGGGAGTGTAAGGGGTATAGCCCTCCACATTGTGGAGTGTGGGGGGTTAAACCCCTCACTTGGATGGGTTTGACACGCTTCAGTATTTTTTTTATTTTTGTTGGTTGACTACCTCCTTTCCCTAGTTAAACTATCAGTAAAGTAAGTGTCTCTTAAAATGCCACTTCAGTGTTTTTGTTTCTGTTATATGGAATTTAGTTAAGTGGCATTTTGTTAAAGTGAAATAGACACACACACACACACAGACACACACACACAAACATATATATATATATATATATATATATATATATATATATATATATATATATATTGATTGTATTATATTTGTTTGTTTTTTTTTAGTTTTTAGTTTTGTCCCAGTCTGACATCAAAAGTGTACACAGAAGGTGGATGCCATTTGATGGTAGAGGATGAGAAGACATGCTGTAGGTAAATATGACAGCTGTAGCTTGAAATATGACTGTGGGCATTTATGCTTTAATTTTATTTCCAATTTAACACCAGAGAGGAATACACAGAAAGTTACTACCTATTTTGAGGTCAAGGGTAGGGAGTCAGGTACTGTTTCAAGATATGATATATATATCCTCACAAGCATTTGTCTTCTCTGTTTACTGTGAAGTTGTAGTTGGTCAACACTGAGCATTACAACTTGGATACAGCGTATTTCTTCCTTGAAATAAAAAAAATACATTTCTTTGCTGTGTGCATGATTTTTATTCAGGCAATCACTGGATCACAAGGTTCAGGAAAAAAAAAGCTCTAAAATGCACCTCAGAGCATATATATCCCCATGGCTTCTGGGGCCTTTCTGCTCCCAGACCCTTGGCTTAATGCAATTGTTTCCTCCTCAGTTATCAAAGTACAGTGATGCTTAGACAGAACATGTTTAATAAAATGAATGAATGTTTGAATAACCACAGGAAAACTGAAGAGTTAAGACAAGACTGTGAGAGAAAGGAAGGAAAAACGCAAGAGCAGTCCAGGATAGCTTGGACAGTGGGTGAGAGCTCCATGGAGCCTTTTTGCCTTGAATGCTAGTTTACCTAAAGCAAGCCTTGACTGCCTGTCATCCTGGCTTCAAAATCCTTTGATTGTAAGGCATATTATACATAACATTATGAGCATGATTCACAAAACCTCCGTGTAAGAGTTAATATGTCTTACACGGAGGCTGCAGTCTAATGGCATGACGTAAGCATGCCATGCATATTCATGAGGGTATGCTGAATCATACCCTAGGCTAACACGGTCCATGTAGGAAAGTAGGGGGCATGTCCGAATGCCAAGTTCTGCAAAGGGACATGCCCCCAGAAGAGTCAGAGTCCTGAAAATAAACTCCCGTGAGCAAGTCCGCAGAAATGTCAAGGAACACAACACCACACATGCCCCCACAGACTATAAACCCAACTGTAATGTAAAACAGAAAAATAACAGTTTAATTTTTTTTTTAATTTCCAAAATGTTTGCCCATAGTTGCGCACGTTTGCGCGGGTATGCTCTCCGCTCAGCCACAGTTAGCAGACAGTGAAAAGCATATACGATCTAAATATGCAAATTAAGCCAAGTAGCAATAGTGTAGCAGTAGAGATGTTGGCGAAAGAGGAGGTAGTCACGGTTCGAGCCCCCACAACATCATTCTCTATTTTTAGTTAAATAAGCATGAAACAATCCCCTGACATATATATATATATATATATATATATATATAACTATAATTTAAGTAAAATGTAATGAAATGGGCCATGTATTTTTGAAGAAATCCAACACAATAAAATATAAAAAAGAGATATTATGTGCCCATAGCTGAGCAAGGCTGCAAGAAGCCTAATATGAGTGCCCATAGGTGAGTAGCACTGTAACAAGCTTAATATGATTGCCCTCAGGTGAGCAGCGGTTTAACAGGTGTAATATGAGTGCCCAGATTTGAGCAGCACTTTAACACACTTAAAGTGAGTGTCTGTAGTTGAGCAATGCTTCACACAGTGTAATATGAGTGCTCATAGCCAAGTAACGCGTTACCCAGCGTATGCCGTTTGCACGGAGCTGCGCACTGCGCCAACCAGCTTACCGGTGGGCAACATTGAGCAAGCTGTATCAAAGCCGCTTTTACACAGACACACCTCCTAGCCTGTCTAGACAGTAGTAAAATAAAAAAAAAACAATGCCCAGGCTCGAGCCCAGGATACTGTGCACCGTAGTCAAAGTACTAAACTACTAAGCCATGACAGTTGTACTGAGAAATGCAGTATTAGCATATATATATAGGAATAACTACCCCCAAGAAACCGTTATACTTGGAGATTTTAACATTAACTGGAACTCCTGTATATCTGAGCAGCCTTCTACTCATATCAACTTATATGGTTTTACCCAAACTATAACATCCCCAACCCGCACCAATAAAACTAACAATAAAACTAACAACAAAACTAGTACCCTTGACTGGATACTCACTAATACCCCCAACTAAACTATAAAACAGGCACCCTCCCTGAGGACATCAGTGATCACTTGCTTACCTATTTAATCAGAACAAAAACTGTCATCCTAAACTCTGCCATCTGTAGAACTATTCACACTACCAAAAATTTTAACCCTGCTCACTTTCAAGCTGAACTAGTCACCTGTGACTGGTCACCCCTGAAATACCTCCCAATAGATAATACTGTGAAATACTTTAACTCTAAATTTCTAACCATTTTAGACAGCCATGCCCCATTATGCAAAGTTAGAATTAGAACCAAACTGGCACCATGGCTCACCAAAACGACCAAACAAAAAATCCTCCGAAGAAATAAACAATGGGCCAAATGGCGCTCAACAAAAAGCTCCTCAGACCACCTGCAATTCAGACAGCTAAGAAATGAAACAAAAAAAGCCATATTAGCCGATAAAAGAAACTACTACTACCAACTAAAACAAACCAACCAAAATAATCCCTAAAAATTCTGGCGCGGTATCAATGACCTCCTACACCCTGGATGCTCAAGTACTCCCTCTGGCTCTGATCAAAACAATCCCATCCAAATAGCAGACTCATTTAATACTTTTTTCACTGAAACCATACAATCCCTAGCCAACCAGCTATCCCCTAGCATCCCAGGCTCTGCCACAACCTTTACCAATAATTCTCATCAATTTCATTTTCAGCCAGTGCCCACTTCACTTATCTGTAACCTCATATAGAAACTTAAACCCACTACTCTCTCTGCTGATAAATTACCTGCAGAATACCTGCAAAAAGCTGCTAAAGTTATAGCCTACCCCATATCCATCCTCATTAACAGAACTATTTCTGAAGGATCCATTCCCCTAATCTGGAAAGTCTCTCACATAATTCCCCTGCATAAGGGCGGTAACTCCAAAGAGTTGTCCAATTATAGGCCCATAGCTATTCTATCTCCTTTGGCAAAAATAATGGAGAAATGTATACACATACAACTGTTAACCTACCTACTCGATCACAATTTATTAGCACCCTGTCAACATGGCTTTAGACCATTTCATAGCACCACCTCTGCTCTCTTATCCTTCACTAACCATATTAACAGCAATCGTAATATTGATACTCTATCCTCAGCTGTTTTTATTGATCTGTCCAAAGCATTTGACATGGTGAATCACCACCTCCTTATAGACAAACTCAAAAACCTGTCATTGGACAACCAAACTATACAGTGGTTCCAATCATACCTACATAACAGGCAACAGGCTGTACTATGGGAAAATACTTTATCTTCCCACGTCCCAGTCACTCTAGGGGTCCCACAAGGATCTATATTAGGCCCATTACTCTTCTCCATCTTTACAAATGACCTTCATTCTGTAATTCCTCAAGCTGACTGTATCCAATACACTGACGACTCCACACTCATGCTGCTGCTTCTCAATCAGAACTTCAGTCACTAACCCAAATGACCTTTAGTACAGTTGAAAACTGGCTCCTACAAAGACGCCTTATCCTTAACCCCAAAAACAAAAATGCTACTATTTACCCCCACCCGCAGAACCTCCCCACTTAACTTTACTATTACTTCAAATGATGGAACTATAATATCTCCGGAACCAACCACCAAACTACTTGGAGTACTAATAGATAACAACTTGTCCTTTGAACCTCACATTAATAACACCATAAAAATAGTAAACAAGAAACTAGGTTCCCTCTATAGAATAAAACCCTTTCTTACACCTCCAGCCAGGGTTACTATTGCTCGTACCCACCTCATCTCTACCTTGCTCTATGCCTCCCCTATCTATACCAAAATATGTAGAAGTAATCTGAGTAAACTTACATCCTCCTACAACAATATTGCCAGATTTGCAGCTGGGTCCTCCTATAGAACTCATCACTGTATCAATCTGAATCAGTTAGGATGGTTAGAGCTGCCACATTTAATACTTTTCAATCAATTAATAGTAGCCCATAAGATCCTGTATTTACCTCAAAATACACCCATACTTACATCCCTAGTCATCCCCTATAATAACCTCAAGACCTTATGCTCAGCTAATAACCTACTTGTACAAATATCAAAATCCAACAACTTAGCTGGTGACACCTTGTTCTCCAATACAGTAGGTAAAGCCTGGAACATCCTCCCAAGCCAGCTAACCTCAATATCCTCTGTCAGCTTATTTAAAAGCAAGCTTAAACCCTACCTCCAATCACACTGGCTATGCCCCTGTGTTAACCCAGACTAAGTACCTAACTATTACCTAGACTCCCACAATTCCTAGCCTATCATGATCTTGTGTTGTCTCACTAATTTTTAGTGAGCTTAACCTTCCTTAGGATTTTTTCTCATGTAAATAAGTATATACAGTGGAATGATCAAACACCTTCATATAGTATCACAACCTATGTGTTAAATACCACTAGAAATCCATCCTTGTTTGCTGTTCTTCTATACTCTATCTATTGATCTCTAGTGTTTTTCTTTCTTAGGTTTTTGTGAGACCTCAGTATCTCTTATCGTAAATTACTAGGTGTATCTAATTTTGTAATATGTTATAAAGATTTGTACTACACCATTTCTAATACAAATGTATTAGTCTTATTCATCTATTCTTAGATAAATTTTTCCTTTTTCCTACTGAAATATAAAATATATAATCTTAGGCTTGTACTATAATTGTTAAAACTTATGTACCAACTTATACTGTTATTGTCTTTGTCTTGACCTTTTATGTTGTTGTAATTTGTGGAGCTTTTCTCCCTGGGCCTCCACTGAAAATGGACATATATCCAGCTGGACTAGCCCGGTCAACAAATGTAAAATAAAATAAAATAAATAAAATAAATGAATGGAAATAGAAGCATGACAAAGCAGTTTTTTTAAGCTGATAAATATCCAAAATGGCCAATCACAGATAAGTGCAGGAAAATGGGCATATATAAGCCCCATAGGCGGGAATACACAGCATAACTGATTGTGGTACCCATTTGCAGTCAGGATGGCAGGTGCAGGAGAGGGAAGTCACTTTAGAGCACAGAGGTGGGGTGTTGAGGAGTCAAAATATATGGTTTGGTTCCTAGCCCATGATCATGAGGCACAACTCATGCAGGACCAGGTTCACTGGGGTGCATACAAGGCAGAGGCATGGAACCAGTTGGCACATGATCTCACCAGTGCCACAGGCATACCAAGGACTGGTGAACAGGTCCATCACCACCATGTGGACCTGAAGAGACGTAAGCAGGACCAACTGATCCGTTGGATCCAGGAGGCCCAGCAAATGCCCAATGCCCCACTACTGAGTAAGTATCCATGTAATTAAGTATGTAAGAAATTATCCTAGCCTATAGTATGGAGATGTATGTTCCAATATTACATCATTTATATTACAGCTGCAGGTGTCCATTCCATGAATCAGCGAGCCTATGCTGATAGGCTGGTGAGGTTGCGCCACCAGGCAGGTTAGTAATTATTTTGCTGGAATTGTTATAGAATATAAGTGAGACAGCTTGTAAATGAGTTCAGTGTTGTTACATATTAATAAAGCTAAAATAAGCCTATAAGAAAGATTCTGCTAATACTGTAAGATTAGATAAGTGATGCAGCCTGTAATCCAGAAATAAACATTAAACAAGTCTCAAATAGATAGTCTTCACCTGTATTGTAATATCAGATAACTGCTTCAGCCTGAAAATGAGTGGTAATCAATCAACAAAGGATATACGTGTCAAATACATCCCTTTTAAAATCTGCTATATGAAATAAGTGAGTCAGTTGGAAAGGATTGTTGTAACCCAGTAAGAAATGTTAATAACGCCTAGAATTAAGTACCATCCTAAAATGTAAAAATAAAACAAGTGAGAGTGTGAGAACGAGGGTATGAATCTACCAAGAAAGGTGTAATAAGTCTGGAATAAAGTTATACTGCAGTGAGTACATAATGAAATGAATGAGACAGCCACAACCAAAGAGTGAAATATGTGTAATAAAGTACTGAACCTGGAATGTGTCTGTCCCACAATTTGGATATGTTGCTGTACCCTTACAATATGGAGATAGTATGGTTGTATGAAATACTGAACATCAAACAGCACACAGAAAACAACTTAAAAAAAACACGTAATCCGGCACCATAAAGGTTGTCCTAGTGCTCAAGGAAATAGTACAACCAACGAAATAAACGAAAATTTATTGTAAAAGACTAAAACAAGAACAAGACTCAAAATCCAATAATTCATGAAAAGTCCATTAAGCACTTTCGTCTCCTACCACGGGAGACTTCATCAGAATAACGTTTTCCACATTAAAAGCTGTTTTATAGATTCTCCTTTTTGAATCAACAAATTAAAGTCTTTTTGGACTAATTACCTGTTAACTTTTTAAAGTCACAGGTTAAATGGTCGTTTTATACAACCACCCTGAATTACACCAGTATTGAACAAATGTATGTATATATATGTGTACATGAATAAAAAGAAACACATATTTCATAGTTTTTTAAAAAATAAGAAAAAAAGAACCACAATCTTCTTATTTTAAAAGTGCAAGTGCCTATTCCCATCAAAGAGACCAGGTATAAATTCCACAACTATTAATATCTTGATACGAATAAAATTGATGATATTAAGAATTCCATTAATGTAACACAAGCTTATGTATCAATTTATATTACTTATGTAATTTGTTTCATACATCTATATATTAATATATTATATTATATGCTTGACAATATGTTAAATAAATACTGTATATTAAAATGTATATAATTAATTATTCATACAAATATATTAAATACCAATATTAAAAATACCTATATACATAAAAGTTATTTAAGTTATATGAAATGTATTAAATGTATTAAATAAATACATACTTAAATAAATACATAAAAACTTGGATGTTCACTAACTTATTAAAAATGACTATAAAATTAACTATAAAAATGACTATAAAAATGACTATAAAAATGCCTGTAAAAATGTCTAAGGAACTGCCTCCCAGAACATGCATACCTATTGGTAGAGTACATAAGTAAAAATTACTTAAATTATTAATACGCTCATTACCCCCTAATTATTTTTGGGTCCATTGCTAAAATCTTGAGGGCTGGTGTGATGGATATATGATTGTTGAGACCTTTACCACAACTTGAATCTAATCTTATTTGCCATATCATTTCTCTATATTCTATTTTGGTCTCCCAGTCACCACCCTACTCTCGGTATTCGACCTCTTCGAGTACCCAGAATCTAAAATCAGCATTGGAACAATTAAGTGTGTCTCTATAAAGTGCATTATTTTCGTTACGTCTATTTATGTCCCTAACATGTTCATAAATTCTATTTTTTAGACATCTTTCCGTCTTTCCCACATAGTAACTATCACAGGCCTTACATATCACCAAATAGACTACACCCTTAGAGTAACAACTACTATATTTTTTGGTTGAAATAGTTAATTGTATACTGGGTAATTTTATTTCCTTACTTTCCAAAATATAGGGGCATTGCCCACATCTCCCACATTTATAGGTTCCATGTTTCTTTTTGGTTCCATTATTCTGTACTTTCTTCCTTTCCATTATATTCTTTATGTTAGGATTCCTTCTAAAACTAAACCTTAAATCATTCTTAAATACATCTGTTTTAGATGCTATACCTCTGAACATGTCCCACACCTCATGTATACTTTTCCTCAACCATTTTATCCCATAAAAATGTGTAGTCGTAAGGTATGGTGTAACTTCAAATTCACTCTTTGCCCCTGTGTTTATAATTTCGTCACCATGGTTTTTATTGGTTGCTTGTTCATCATCTTTATTTATTTGTTCATCGTCACTTTTTATTTGTTCTATATCACTTTCTGCATCTTGTTTCAGGAGCGGCATATATCTAGTTCCCCAACCCATTGCCACATATTTTTTGACTATTGCAATTAAATCCATTGGATATCCCCTTTCTTCAAATAAACCACCCACATAATCAATTTCTTTCAAAAATTCATTGTTATCAGAAATCATACGTGCCATTCTTATCATCTGTCCCTTAACTATATTTCTCTTAAGCTGATAAGAATGGTCACTTTCATAATGCAGATAGGTATTCGAGAAATTCTCCTTCCTGTATATAGTAGATTTGTATGATTTATTGTTCCTATCCTTTGAAAGCTCCACATCTAAAAAATGCACCACATCCGTCTCTATGGAATGGGTAAATTTCAAAAACTCTGTGGTATTATTAATATACTGTATAAATTTTTCTATATTTTCATATGTACCATTCCACAAAATAAATATATCATCTAAAAACCGGAAATATTTTACTATGTAATTATTAAATTCAGAATTAAATACAAATTCCTTTTCCCAATATAACATTATCACATTAGCGTAACTAGGGGCACAAGCAGACCCCATAGCCACCCCTTCCTTCTGATGATAATAATCACCTTCAAAGTAAATAAAATTGTATTTTAAAACTAGTTCCATATTCTCAAGCACATTTCTAAATTCAGCTTGTGTCAACCAGTCCATTTCAGCTAAAATCTTTTCAAACCACTCTAAACCTGTATTTTGTGGTATTACCGTAAAAAGCTCCTTTACATCCACAGTAATAAATAACATATTGTCAATATATTCACTTTCCCCTATTTTCTTTAAAAAAGTCCCAGGAATCCTTCAAAATATGCTTCCATCTACTATAAATCTTTTTTATCATAGCATCGACATAAATCGCCATCGGTTGTGTTTTTGAACCATGAGAGGCTACTATGGGTCTCAAAGGAGGGTCTGATACCGATTTATGCACCTTAGGAATCCCAAAGATGCATGGTATAACTGGTTTTGATACTTTTAAATATTTATAAAGTACTAAATCTATAGCTCCAGATAATACATTGTCTTCTAAAATCAGGTCTATTTTCCTGTAAAATATGTTAATCTCATTTTTAGTCACCAAGGTATAATTGTCATCCTTGTCCAAAATCTCTTTCATTTTCCTTATGTATTCCCATGTATCCATTAAAACCACTCCCCCTCCTTTGTCTGGTTTCATTACCCTTAACCTCTTATTACTACTTAACTCAAATAGTAATTTCTCTTCTTTGTGTGTTAAATTGTTAATCTCATTAATATTTTTATATTAATTCCTAATTTTATTAATCACGCAACGTTCAAAATTTAAAATCTCATAATGCAAAGGTGGATTAAAAATACTGTGCCTCACAAACAAATTGTTAATATTGTTATTATTACTATTTTCCACCCTAACATCATTATTATATATATGCCTAAAATTCAACTTCTGTGTAAACATTTTGATGTCAAGCACAAATTCTTCCACCTTAGGTTTCCTAGTTGGGACAAAAGAAAATCCTTTCACAAATAGGTCAAAATAACTTCCATCAACAACAATGTCCATATAATTAAATATATTAAAATTATTGTAAGTATATATAACCTGTTTGTCCTGTGCCTCAATATCATAAATAATTTCCATATTCTCTAGTTGCACCAAGTCATAGTCCACATTCAATGAAAATCCTGTCCACTTGTATCTCTACCCATATTTGCATGATCCCCCTTAGCTGCCCGTGCATAGGAGGTCTGCTGATTTTTACTTCTTATTCTTCCGGACATATGAACAGGTACGCCATCACTGCAGTGATTTAATTAGAAATGTCCGTCAGCGTGCATCTGATATCCACAGACAACAGCTTGCCACAGGTGGTGGGGTACCTATCCATCCCCCCCCCCCTCACCAGAGTAGAGGAGCTACTCCTAAGTGTTGTGGCTCCAGGCCAACAACAACAACATCCACAGACACGTGTCATGATGGAGGCCAGAGCCACCCAGCATGTGGACATGGAGTGTGCAGGTAACATGCCATATCTGTAGTTGACTGTTCTCTGCACTGGTAGTTTATGCATGTGTGAGATGTGTACTGTGTGTGTAGCTGTTATCCTGCCTATTCTTATGCAAGATTGATATTCTGAATATCATCACTACACCTGTGAAAACCAACTGTTGTACTACTGTACTGTAGCATACTCACAGTATCAATGGCACAGTTGTAGCCACTGACAATAACTCTCTTATTTGTGCAGGTCCCTCTGGAGTAACAGCAATGCAGCCAATCCATGCTGGTGAGTGTGTAATAACAATACTATTGATAGTAATAATAATATTAATACTAATAATACCCTCAAACAGTATTGTGTATGTGTTGGATTGCAGGTGTGTGTGTGTTTGTATCTGCTGTACTGAGAGTGTGCATGTGTGCATGTGTGCATGTGTGTCCATGTGCATGTGTGCATGTGTGCATGTGTGCCCGTGTGCATGTGTGCCTTTGTGCATGTGTGCCCGTGTGCATGTGTGCCTGTGTGCCTGTGTGCATGTGTGCCTGTGTGCATGTGTGCCTTTGTGCATGTGTGCATGTGTGCCTTTGTGCATGTGTTCATGTGTGCATGTGTGCATGTGTGCCCGTGTGCATGTGTGCATGTGTGCCTGTGTGCATGTGTGCATATGTGCCTGTGTGCATGTGTGGTAACATTGTGTACACATTGTAAACTGTGTTTCCTGTCTTCCTCTCACAGGTTCTGGTGTTGTTCTGTTGGCGTGCAGCAGGGAACCTGAAGCCACTGCCGGTGATAGTGATAATGATGATACATGTGTAATGGCACAGGAAGGTGTGACAGGGTCTGTTGTTGGTCAGCCAATCGACAGTACACAGCAGTCAACCCCATCAATGCGCATAGTCATCCTGCCGATACATCCATTGTCACCAATGTCCTTAGCTGAGGGACAGCATACAGTGGGCATTGACCAGGGTAATGTGGCATCAGTGGCACATGCATCCCCTCACAGCAGCCATAGCTAGAGTCCTGACATGGTACCACACAGGCAGATGTCCAGGAGTTCTCGTGGGAGCATCCATGGTCATACTGCCCCTGTCAGACATGCCCACATAGGTCTTTCAACCTCAGCTATGTTCCGGGCTGTAATGCAGGCACAGGCACGTATGGAACGGTACACCAGACAGGGTCTGAGGGAGCTTAGAGCACATCGCACTGCTATGAATGACACTATGCGTGACGTTGCGGCTGCCATCCATACTGTCGGCGACGTCATTGATAGACGTTGGGGGGGGGCACATTAGATCTGTTCCACAACATGTCCATGAGCCAGAGAAATGCAGGACGGTTGAGGCATCGACATGGACGTATGCCAGCAACATCAGCAGCTGGCAGTCGTCCTTGATGACAACAAACCCGCAGCCGCTCCCACAGTGCCAGTACCAGCCCCAGCAATGCTGGGTCTGTGCTGTCATCAGACCATCCTAGAAGACCACGTGCACGTGGCTCTGGACAGTCCCAGCAGGGACATGTGTCCAGTCAGCAACCCACTGCTTCTGATGACAGTACCCAGTCTGGCTTAGTACCTGATACTATCCGTAGCACCCCTACCAGGCACAGGTACTGTGTCCATGGCCAGAGACAGTGATCTGTATGACCTGGCAGGTACAATCTGTGGCTGTCCACAAACACCCGTATATGGCAGCCATGTGGTGGAACTGTGTGCATGCATACACACATGCATAATGCTAACACCTAGGGCTAACACATACACACACACATCGCATCAACATTGCCCCATGTTGTACTGTTGCCCCTCACTAACACACACACACACACACACACACATGTTGATTGGATGTGTCAATGGCAGACTCTGGCAAACCAAGTACACACCCTGTGCATATGATGAAACTGTGCCACCTCCTACAATCTGTAACATTGATGCAGGAACAGGATAGCATGGTGCTGATGCACAGGGTGACTACATAGCACTGTAATAATATTATCATGTTGTTAACAGTACAGTGTAATGATATCATTGTGGGTATATCCCAGCATGCCTGATGCATTAACACTATGATTGTCATTGTAGTTTTTTTTATACACCAGTGTTAATTCCAAAAGTGTAATGTCTGCACATGTGCCACATGGCAGTTGTGAGTACCTGTGCCTGCATGTGTTGTGGACTGGACAGTACATGTGTGATGTTTGTAGCACACAGTTGCAGGTGTACATTTGTGAACAAGGTGGAGTTGCATTCTCTGCATGTAGATGTGCAGTGCACACATGGCAAGGGTGACATGCACCATGTGACACAGTAGTCATACATTGTAGTTCATATTGGTGGCCACTTTGTGTTGTACGACACATATGTCTCACCTGGGGTCACATGTATGTATGACATGGTTTGACAGTATGCTGTGGGTCATACGGTTTACCAATGTCAATGGTTTGCATTCTGGTTGTAAGGCTCAAAACACAAACCCACATACACAGGTATCACAAGGGATAAGAAACTAGAAGTAATGATACTCACTGCCAGACATCTAAACCGCAAGATGCATGCAGTCCAAACTCTACTCAGCATGGAGAATGTTGATATCTGTGCAGTAACAGAAACCTGGTTCAAGGCTCCCAAGAGCACCCTAGCACTAGCAGGTTACACCTCATACCATGCTTTACAGCCCCAAAACATGGAACTAACTACGAAAGGGGGTGAGTATCAATAATTGTCAGGGATACCCACACCCCCAGGTTGGTGCCACAGCATGAAGCATCACAGACTATCCACGTGCAACTAACAGTGGGTAAAACTGCCTTCCAGTTCATAGCCTGCTACAGACCACCCTCCTAAACCCAGGAACCCCACCCGGCCTACTTAAGAACACATGAATATATGAAGGTCTCTCCAAACAACATTATATTGGGCAACTTCATCTACCCACACATAGACTGGGAGCATTACTGTAGCTCCAACACCCTAGGCCAAAGGTTCATAGAATTCATAAACTCAAATGCTATGGAACAACTTGTTACCACTCCCACAAGAGGGGAAAACATACTGCATCTGATCATCACCAACATGGGGACTCTATGCTCCAGACCAGAAGTGTATCCCTCACTGGTAAGATCAGACCATAGAGTAATCTCACTGTATATTCACATACCAACCCCAGCCCCTGCCCAGAAAACCACAGTGAAAAAGTTGTCTAAAGCATATTCCACACACCTCAAAACTGAGACAGAGGTGGAATCCTTCAAAGCCCCCGGGCCTGTGGAAAATACAGCCCACACTGCTGAATCCTTTATAAATGCATTCTATGAACACCTTCAGGAATGTACAGATCATGTAATTCCAAATATAACCAAGACACAATCCTCCAAAGACAGGTGTCCTTTCTGGTGGACCCAGCCACATAACAGACAACAATAGAAAGAGGTAGCTACTACATGATCGAGCAATATCCCACAAAGGGAAGGCATCTCTGATCAGTATTTGGAACAAAATACGGGCACTCATAAAATCGTCTAGAGCCAGCTTCAAGAGAATAATTGGACAAGACACTAAGGATACTCACAAGGCTTTCTTTAGTTATGTTAGGAATCTGGGTGGGAATTCCTAGATATGCTCAGAAGTAGTCCTAAATGACAAAGAAAACACGTAAGTCACATACATTGCCAACATCATTGCTGACAGATTCAGCACAAATGTCTCACTTCTGTGTCACTGTTACACAGAGGCAGAGTATACTAACCTGGAAAAAGGCCATAGCAAAATACATTTAAAATGGGCGGCGAAAGCCAAACACAGTCTGACTAGGTTTATAACTGCCCTAGGGCAGATAGCCTAGTATGAACCTATTAACCTATTACATGATGTATCCTCCACTGATACACAGATGTAGGAAACCCAGTGTCAGTGATATCCCTGCAGTGCTACACTATACCATGTAGCCATTCTTACTGAGCCCCACACATCCCTGGGAAGAATACCGTTTGCCATATAGCAGTCTCACGTACTTGCCAACACACTGGGGATATGTTCATCCACGACTGGAAATGCATACAGTGGCCTACAATGCATTCTGCACATGACACACATGACCATCACAAGGGTATCATACAGACAGATACCTGTTGTCCAAGCCATGCTTTATTACTGTAACACAACTGTAACTTTGTCATCACCATGTACTTAACATAGTATTCCAATAGTACCATGTAGGTGGCAGCACCCATCATGTAGAACGGGTAATGGTGTGTACATATGGACAAGTGTTTTCTTGTCTATCCTGTGATATTCACATTTCCAAAGGTATTGTGCAGTCCCTTGGTGTATCGCCTAAGCAAGCAGGTGTCTTTATGCATATCAGCAACAGTTGCCATACACCTACACTGGATGTCCATTACTCACAGACTTTGCTGTGTTATAACATGTGTGGCATATACTCCAGATATGAACCCTCACCCACATTAATATATCACAGCTTTCATGACTGTGTGTCACCCAGTTGGCCTAGGACACAGATCACTGCAGTAGCCCGCATTGTCATTAACTTACATGTATGGCGTACGGTCTGGGAATCTGCAGCACATGCTGGCAAAGGTAACAACTGTATTCATATGAGGCAGGCTTCACACATAGGAACTATTGCAGGTCACAGGTACATATCTGTATGTGGCACACACATATCTGATGTGTGCATTGCAATTACTGTTATAATTATATATCATGCAATAATAAAAGCAAAACCCACCACACATTGACAAACTGTGTGACAAACACACCCATGGCTTTTGTAGGATTCAAACCCCTACCTAACTATGTTATGACACTTGAGAGAGATGCATTTGCACAGTGTGCTATTTGCATGATTGCGTTACTGGGTGGTTTCTCTTCTCCTGCTGTACTTATAGGGTGCTGACATCATCAGTCTTTACAAAGAGGAATGTACATCATGTAGCGTGTTATTCCAGCTGTCAAAAGGGACATTTCTTTCAAAGTGAATTGTACACACACACACTGAGCATTTGCAGGATTCGAACCCCTACCTAACTATGTTATGACACTTGAGAAAGACGCATTAGCACAGCGTGCTATTCGCATTACTGGGTGGTTTCTCTTCTCCTGCTGTACTTATAGGGTGCTGACATCGTCAGTCTTTACAAAGAGGAATGTACATCATGTAGTGTGTTATTCCACTTGTCAAAAGGGACATTTCTTTCAAAGGGAATTGCACACCCCCTACTCCCCCCAACACACACACACTGAGCATTTGCAGGATTCAAACCCCTACCTAACTATGTTAGGACACGTGAGAGAGACACATTAGCACAGCATGTTATTCACATTACTGGGTGGCGTTTCTTCTCCTGCAGTATTTATAGGGTGCTGACATCAGTTTTTACAAAGGGGTATGTACATCTATTACTATCCCTCAGTATGGGGGATAACAATATATATGCATTAACAGATGCCTAGTTCAGGGTCACATATGCACATCAGCACTGCCTGGTTATGTTTTATACCATGCTTCATGAACACAGGACTTGTAACACAACACAACCAGGGAGTGTATCCATATACATCACAGATACACACACCTCTGGGTTGTTACCACAGCACTAAGCATGACAGGCCATACATATACAACTACCATTGTGCAAAACTGCCTTTTGGTTTGGTGTGTAGTTCAGACCCCCCCCCCCCCCATATCCAGGAACCACAATTGGCTTCCCTGGGAACAGTGTAGGATATGAAGGTGTTCACATACGCCATTACAGTGGTTAACTTCAGGTACAGGAATATTGACTGGGGGAACTACTCAGGCCTCAACAACATCACCCTACAGCCACTACAATTTGTGAATCCATGTGCTATGGCAGAACCAGTCACCACAGCCACAAGGGGGAATATATATTGGACCTGATCATCACCAACATGGGGACTCTATGTTCCACACCAGAGGTAGACCACCATTGTTAAGATATGACCATAACCAACTTTCCTGGACGTCCATATCCCATCCCCACCCCAGGCAAGGAAATCACTGCTAACAAAGTATTTCTCAAAAGCAGACTTTGCACTTGTGAAGACTGGGGTGGAATACTTCAAAGGCCCTGTGCTGGAAGATTATACAGCCCAATCTGCAGAATCCTTTACAAATGCATTCTATGAGCACCTGCAGGTTTTCATTGATCATGCTATCCCAAATAAAACCAAGACTCCTCCACAACAGGAGACCTGTCTGGTTGACACCAGCCATATATAAGCTGTACAACAGAAAGAGGGAGCTAATACATAACAGAGCAATATCCCACAGAGGGAGGACATCTCTGAACAGTATTGGCAGGACACTTCAATCCCTCAAAATCATCACTTGCAAGTTTTGACAGTAAAACTGCCCAGACACTACAGATAAGGCTCCTCTCAGTCTGGAATTGAATCCCAATTAATGTTAGACATAGCCTCTCGCCAACCCTCTTCCAGCAAACTCCAGCCACATGGATGTGACATTGCAAATTCAACCCCTGGGATCTCCACTGTGTCCCTGCTTGATGGAGGCACAGCAAACTAGCCTTAAACGGTGCCTTCTGTGACCTACTTTACAGAGGCACAGTAGGCTACTGTACTGGGGAGGCAGACACCAAATACACTCTGGCTAGGCTTAGGGCAAACAGCCTAGTATCGACCTCTGCACCCATATGTTTATGTCTGGGATGCACAATATTTGTTGCTGATAAACTGTTTGCAGGTCTTTATTGCCATAGCTTTCCCTGTTTCTATGAACAACTTGTGCATCTGTGAAAGATGTTTGATCATGGCAGGGTTCCAGTATATTACTTATGTCTCTGTTGTCATTTAACTGTGTGCACTGGGCAGATTGATGTATTGTGGGAGGTTCCTGGCTTACCACATACAAATGCCAGATATGTGTGGCCGACTGCTATACCGAGACATGGCCTAAGTGTTTGAGCATGCCCAGTTCAGGCTTTCCATGGTTTGTTGCCTGACATATGTCTCATTTATCAAAGTGTGTGAGCATGCCCAGTGTGACCTTTCCATATGTTGAGATCTGAGGTCCACTACATTTGTGGTTGTGTGTGAACTTGAACAATATTTGTCACTTATAGTGTGTGTGTTGGAAGTCATGTTGTGTTCTTACTGCCCAACTGCTTTGTGTATAAACCCAACAGGGATTATGCTGTGCCTGCAGGGTTTCCATGGGACAGTTTGCATACACTTGTCAACATTCTTTCATACTGACCAAACACTGTAATATTGTCATAGTGTAGTGGTCCAGTCCTTTCACTCTAGTGTACAGTATCCTGGGTTTGAGTCCCATCACTGCTTTAAATATTCATACTGAGCACACCAGACTATGGTATGACCATGTTGCATTTTGTTCAGCTATGGCCTACTTAAACCAGGCTTGTCCAACATTACTAGTGTATTCCGCAACTTGGGTGGACATTGACAAACACTAGGCTATGTGCCCTAGGGCATTTCTAATCCTAGTCAGAGTGTGTTTGTCCTTCAACACACATTTTAACTGTAGTTTGCCATGACATTTTTCAAGGTTAGTATACTGTGCCTCTGTCTAACTGTGACATAAAAGTGATACCCAGGGTAAACCTACAATCTGCCATCCACTCATCAAGATTCCTCTTGAAGAGAGTCAATGAGGGACTCTCTGGCTAACCTGGACTGTGAATTTGCTCAAGAGTGGAGGGAGCTTCTGGGTTATGGATCAATCACTACAGCATGTCCTAATTATTTCAGTGCTGAGGTTCAGGTCTCTCATGTGCATAGCTCAATGGGATTCAGATTTTACAAGGTGCAGCATGTGCATTGATTCCAGGTTGGACATGGCTTTATACATCAGGCACAGATCACCTCTGGGCAGCCAGTATGCCACTGTGTGGAGCTGCAGTTTGATTAATCAGGCAGATTTGGGGTCTTTCCAGTTGCTGGAGGTGTCTGCTAAGGTACATCCCACAATGGGGCATTGTACTCAATTATGAGCCTGATGAAGGATGACTGAAGAGGCACGATGACCTCCCCTGATCTAGATGTGAATACCTTCATGATTAGGTGGGTATATGACATGTTTTTATAACCACTACGGCCACATGGTTGTCAAATGTGAGATTTCTATCAACTTGTGTCCCCAGGTCTCTTATTACTTCTTCTGTACTTAATGGGTTATCACCTATGTGGTAATTGGCGGGCACTTACTGTTTTTCCAAAGGGGATGACTATACACTTTTTTGTGTTTAGCATGATGACATGGCTGTGGCACCAGTTGCCTGTTTCTGTGAGGCCCTTTTATAGGATGCTTGTGTCAGCTGGAGGGTCAGATATGGTGCCCAGTTTGCAGTCATCTGCAAACTTGTTCAGACACAATCCTTCCATGTTGGCCTGTACCTCCGAGAAATATATGCCAAACAAGGGGGGGGGGGTCCCAGGACTGAGCCTTGTGGGATGCCAGTTGTAGCTGGTTTGGACTCTGACATGGCTCCAGCATTTCTGACCATGTCAGTTCTGTCCTTGAGCCAGTTTGCAACCCATCTAGTAACATAGGGGTTTATATTTAAGCTGGTGAGCTTATCTATAATGACCAAGTGGGGTATTGTATGGAAGGCTTTTGCAAGGTCCAGGTAGGCTGTATGGACCACCTTCCCCTCATCAATAGCCTTGGTGACTGTTTAAAATGACTCAACCAGGTTTTAGGGGCAGGATCTGCCCTTAAGAAAGCCACACTGGGTAGGGTCCAGTGTCTGTAGGTCCTCAATATCTTTATTTCTGAGGTCCATGATGATCCTTTCCATAGCTTTGCAGACCATGCTAGTCAGGATTCTGGGGTAATAGTTTGCATGATCCATTCAGGCACCACCTTTGTGGAGAGAGACCACTGTTGCTGTACACTGCTGTTTGGGTACATATCCTGTGGTAAGGCTGAGATTGAGCAGTAGTTTTATTTGGTGTTCAATTCTTCTTGGACTTCATGTTGGATGCAGCCTGGGGCACCATCTGGTCCCATTGATGCTGTGTGTTTTGCTTTAGGGATGCTGGCTGTTACCTGAGCATCTGCAATGTCAGGGGGCCAGCATTCTGCTGGGATAGATATTTGGCCTTTTGGTGGTGGGGGGGGAGTTTGCACTGAACTTGTCAGGTCAGATGTTGGCAATGTCTGTGGGTTTGGTGTATTGTTTGTCATTTTGGACTAATTCTCAGCATATCTGGGAATTCCCACCCAGGTTCCTACCATCAGTAAAGAAAGCCTTGTGATTATCCTTAGTGTCCTGTACAATTTTTATCTCGTAGCTGGCCTTTGAGGATTTTATGTGTGGCCATAGTTTTTTGTCATAATACTGATCAGTGATGCCTTCCGTTTTTGGGTTTTGCTCTATCATGTAGTAGCTTCCTCCTTCTCTTGCATTGTTTGTTAATGGCTGGGGTCCACCAGACAGGATGCCTGCCTTTGGAGGATTGGGTCTTGGTTTTATTTGGGATTGCATAATCCATGCATTCCTGAAGGTGTTCATAGAATGCATTCATAAAGGGTTCTGAGGTCTGGGCCATATTTTCCACAGGCACAAGGGCTTTAATGGATTCCACCTCAGTTTGGAGGAGTGCATAATTTGCTTTACACATGTTTTTCACTGTGGTTTTCTGGCCAGGGACTGGGGTCAGGATGTGAATATCCAGTGAGATTACTGTATCGTCTGATCTTACCAGTGAGGGATACACTTCTCGTCTTGGCCATAGAGTCCCCATGTTGGGGATTATCAGGTCCAGTATGTTTACCCCTCTTGTGGGAGTGGTGACAAGTTGTTCCATAGCATTTCGGTTTATGAAGTCTAGGAACCTTTGGCCTAGGGAGTTGGAGCTAGAATAATGCTCCCAGTCTATGCTTGGGTAGTTGCAGTCACCCAATATAATGTTGATTGGAGAGACCTTCATATTTTCATGCGTTCTCAAGTAGGCCAAGTGGGGTTCCTGGATTTAGGAGGGAGGTCTGTAGCAGCCTACGAACTGGGAGGCAGTTTTAGCCACTGTTACTTGCACGTGGATAGTCAGTGCTGCTTCATGCTGTGGCACCAACCTGGCGGTGTGGGTATCCTTGACAATTATTGATACTCACCCTCCTTTTGTAGTTTGTTCCATGTTTTGGGGCTGTAAAGCATAGTATGAGGTGTAACCTGGTAGTGCTAGGGTGGTCTTGGGAGCCTTGAACCAGGTTTCTGTTACTGCACAGATATCAACATTCTCCATGCTGAGGAGAGTTTGGACTGCATGCATCTTGCAGTTTAGACTTCTGGCATTGGGTAGCATTACTTCTAGTTACGTATCCCTTGTGATACCTATGGAGGTGGGTTTGTGTTTTGAGCCTTGCCTATTCAAGGCACTATGGGGGTGACAACAGCCTTTGCCAGTATCCAAAAGGCCAGGGGTGATAGGTGCAAGCCATCCCTAGTGGGGCATCATGTCTTGCTCAGCATGTCATCCCAGGCTGACAGGCATTGGATCCCCTTTGACTAACAACAATACATAAGCCAATTGTTGTAATTGATCATCTTGTCTTCATATTGTGGCATCATGCTTGGTGAGGGTAGGATGTTACTCATGGGTCATCAAGTTTGCATATACTACATGGTGTTACATTGCTTAACACATGGCAATCATGCCTCAGGTGGTGCTGCAGGGCTGCCTATGTTGGATGCACATACTACACTCCCTGTACATGTTTGAAAGCAGGTTGTGTCAACTTAGGCATCCCTTTTACTATATGTGTGAGTCAGAGAGAGGTATCATTTCCAGGGTTCCTACTGAGCCAGTGTATGTGCTATGCATTGCTTCTTTGCCAAGGCCAAGGCATACTAGGCACACCTCCTTCTGCCTACTGGAGCAGGCTCAGGTTGTTCCTCTTCCAAGTCATGCTCTGCCTGTGATGGCCTTGGCAATGGTGGGGGGCTGTTTGGGCCGGGCCTATGCTGGTCCTGCTGCAGCTGTTTTCACAGAATCATATTATGTAGCATAGCACATACCATGACAATTTGGGTACATGTAGTTGGTGAGTACTGCAAGGCTCCACCAGATGTGTCCAGGCACCGGAACCGTGACTTGAGCAGCCCAAACACATGCTCTATTACATTACGTGTTTGTGCGTGTGCCTCATTATGGCGTTCCTGTTCAGGTGTGTGTGCATTTCTGATGGGTGTCATCAGCCACGGCTCCAGTGCATAGTCAGCATCCCCCAATAGGTGACTATGTGGGATGTCCCCATTGGCAAATGTCTGGTGCAGCTGCATCAGATGCCAGATATGGGAATCATGGTAGTTTCCGGGGCAGCCAGGACACACATTCATTATTATGCCCTGGGCATCACACACAACCTGGCAGTTGATGGAGGGAAAGCCCTTGCGGTTTATGTAGGCCCTACCCCGCTAGCCAGCTGGTGCTTTGATGCGTATATGCATGCAGTCTATTGCACCCACTACCTCAGGGTAACCTGCTATTTGCTGGAAGAGATGCATATTGCTGGGCAATACCTCACGGGAATTGGGGAAATATACATGATCACCGACAGGTACTGACATGGCATCCAGGAACTGGTGTAGTACCCTGGATGCTGATGCCTGTGATATCCCCATCATATCACCAGTTGGTCTCTGGAAGGTACCTGTTGCTAGTATTCTTAGGCCAACACATACCTTGGTTTCCACTGGGATGGGTTCCCCTCTGCTGGTTCTGTGTGTGAGGTGTGGCCTGCACAGCTCAACAATTTGCTGCAGGAGGTCTCTGTCCACTCTATAGTGCTCCACTATCAACCCCTGGTAGGTGACCCTGGGCCTGTACACTCTTCTCTGTCTCCTCACTGTGGGTTGTCCAGCAGCATTTGCATTGTCACCACCCTCAGCATGTTGCATATGTTGCCTTATAACACCTATGGCAGCCCCTAGCATTTTTTGTCTGAGTGAAGCTTTTTCAGTTTTCACTTCTAGTAGCTTACTCCAGTGTTGCAGTGTCTCTTGAGAGACATATACTGCACTGTTGTTTGCAGAGTTTTCAGTGCTGGGCTGGGCTACTGTTCTGCCTGTGTAATTGCCTGATTCTGATTGTTTTCACCTGCTAGCTCTGCTAGTATTCCTTGGTAGCTTCCTACAATTTGTTGTGCTTCCTTTTTACTGTCTGTTTCCTCAGGGGGGAGTGGCGCGCATACAGGGGCAAACACACGCACAGCAGCTAATACGCACGCACACATGCTTAGATGGACTACAACTTGCTTATTCGGGTTAAAATGTGCGCACACCAGCGCAAATGTGCTTATAAGTCTTTAAACAGGCTCCTACATGCTTACTCCGGCGTAAACGTGCGCACTCACGCTTACACGTGCGCACTCCATCTTACTCGGGCTTCCCAGAGCGCACACGCACGCATGCACGCTCAGCAAGAAACTTTGGTGTTGTCCACAGTGTACACCTTCCATTTTTTGGTTTTCCCTTGTCTACCTGTTGACACACCTCTTTCCATGATGTCTAACTGACAGCTTTCACATGCCACTCTGCTCCAATGAGCTTCACTTCTTTCATACATACCCCCCTGTGATGTCACCTATCTCCTACTCTGTTACTCCCCTTATCCTACTCCTACACTCCAGGGAATGTGCTCATTTGCTATGTAAAAGTGAGATTCAGTATCCTAACACTCATTTACATAGGATTGCCTACTAATGCTTAGTTACATGTCTTACACTGAGCTTCCCCCCTTAGCAACCCCTACTCGGTGGCCATGTTGTTTTCAGCCTGCTATTCCCTTACATTGTAAATTGATGGTTTTCATAAAACCCACGTTTGTGGGTTTTAAATTTTTATTTTTATGTTTTTTTGCGGCGCTGCACTACTTTTAAACATCGGCAATCGCCGAAAAAAAATAAACATTTTTATTTTAATTTTGCATGTGGGTACGTTGCCAGTGGCCACATATTTGGCCATTGGCATGCTTCCTGGAACATATGCAACCTTTATTTGGAGCTGACAAGGCTCACTTGTGGTATTTGCAGAATGGTACTCAGTTGTCAACTGAGTACATTTCTGCAGCTATCACAGCTCCTACACGGACAGGTTTGTGCTTCCTGGATCGCAAATTTACCTCATTTGCATGCCTTTCGGCTGCAAGTGAGGTAATTTGCATATCACAGCCCTCTCCGTGTAGGAGACGTGTTAGAAGCTCTCTTACATGCCCCTACAGGCTGTTCGTGGATCGCTCATTGGGCATGATGGCTGCATGGAGTCTTACTCTACTCTTAGACTCCGTGCAAGCCATCGTGAATCCGGCCCTATATGTTTTTTTTTGCCATATCATTCATGTCATACCATCAGTCATGCCTTTTGAGTTAAGATATTCCTCCTGTAACAAAATTACCCATTTTTATACCTCACAACACTTCTTTTTCTTTTAGCTGCATTTGGATTTGAGTATCTATATGTTCTGTTTACTTTTGTCACATAGTGTGGGGGTCATTTTCTTCAACATCTGTCCCTTCATCTTGTTATCCATCCCACCACTCAGCTTCATTATTTTAACTAAGTTTGGCCTTCTTATCAAAGCATGCCTCATCAGTTATTTTTTATTTTATCACTTTTTGTCTTTAACTGATAATGGCATGACTATTTCTAGAAAACATTTATTTGTGTTATTCACCCCAACATCTCAGCATCTCAACAGAAATTCTACCAGTCCTGTTTTCTTCTTCTGTGACTTGAGGTGAAGACCCTCCTTGACTGGCTTCCCTTTGTCAGATTTTTCATCTTCTTTTACCTATCAAGGATTGAGTTGGAACTTGATTTAGATATTCTGTCTTTCTCTTCTTCACCTTTTCATCTTATTCCATGCCCTTTTTTTGTTTGTTTTCTCTCCACTGCCTTCTTTTTGCCAGTTACAGCATTCTGTATATTTTGTCTAGAGCTCTTTCTAGATAGATTTCCAGACTTCTGACATGAATGACCCTGTTCTCAAATGCTGTTGGCAATACTTGGAACAAACTTCCAAGTGAAATAATATCCCTTACTTCCACCAACCTTTTCAAGAAACAATTGAAAAACTTCAGTAAAACCCAATGGTTCTGCACCTGCTCCAGTCCTGACTGATAATATTCTCCTTTTTTCTATATACTCCCCAACTAAAAACATTTTATTCTGATACTTCTCTATCCTCTACATTTGACTTGACTCAACAATTTTTTTTTCTTTTTTTTTGTACCTTCTTACTGTGCTGTGTAAACTCATGTACATTAAATCTTTTTTGTTTTTCTTATATAAACTGTAAAAAGAACAATTAGTTTTTTCCTATGTGTAGCCTAATAACTGTTTGCTATAACATTCCTGCCAATCAGTTGCATACTTATGTAATTGTTTTGTATTTCCACTGCTTTTTTGTGGACTACATGTATAAAATTTTTTCTCCTCGGGCCTCTACTGAAAATGGACATATATCCAGTTAGACTAGCCCAGTCAACAAATGTAAAATAAATAAATAAATCAAATAAAAATTGAAAGTGCTGCAGCATTCAAATATAGAAGTTTCTTCATTAATTTTAATTTGTTTTATAATCAGTAGAAACTATTAGTCTCAGTCTATGTGTGTAGACACCTAGCATGCAAAATAAGAAGGAAAAGATTAGGAAGGAGTTTACCGAAAGAGAAAACACAAAGGGGTTGTGGACTCACTTTTATGAAAGATTGTAATCTTGACTTACAATGTGTCTCAGATACATCATACATTTGACAAATTAGATAGATAGCTAGATTAGGTAGATAGGTAAATAGATATACAAGCAGACTGATTGTACCACCTGAACAAACATTCTTCATCATGCTACCTATAGTTCTAAGTTGCTAGAAAGAAACCATAGGTTCCACATTGCAATATCTGCATGTCCACAGTTCAAGCTTAAAACTTCAGCAATGCCTGCAACCTAACTTGCACTTTGAATTGTGCAGGTATGAGGTACAACTCTGCCCAATATATCCATTGGCAAGATCCACATCTAGCAGAAATGAATATCAAGCTTTTTACACCTTATCATTTAATTGGTGCCCTCAAAAGGACCACCATATCATAAGGGCACTTAAATATGTGCTGTTAATGTGACTTAACCAGCAAACATCACTCCTACTGTCCCTAAAAAGAGATAGATTCCCACTTAATCTCACAATTAATGCGATATTACTATAAAATGTTTGTTTGTGTACAGCATGTTTCCCCTTTTTTCCTACCTTCCAGCATGCATGGTTTTATTAATTTAATTAGTTATTTGGAACACCTGAGGCTTTTGCTTTTAAAACATGGCCTAACATTCTGTTCCATTCCCTGTGTTAATAAATTAAGGCTAGTTCCCATAAATGGATCTTTTGGAGTGACTTGATAGCATCATCTACTTAAATGGCTTGCTGATAGTCACAATTTGCCATTGGAGTCTGATAGATTCTGGACTACAACGTAAAACTTGCAATACAAGCATACTCTTTACTCTCTGAGCTAGACTGTTACCCATGAATTAATAATGATGTAAGTGTTTCAGTCCCTAAAGATAACTAAATAACATATATTCTCAGAACTCCCCAAATATGTCCCTTACAGCAAAGTGGATTTTTAATGTGCAACAGTCCCTCACAACCTTGTATACTTGTTTTTACATATACACCTTCGGTGGGTTTATTATAATCCAGCATAATCCTTCAAAGTATAGTCATATAGTCTTATGTAACAAATTTACTTGCTGAAAGATTCAAGGGCCACTAAGTAACACAAAAGATCTTAAACAATTCCTTCATTATGAAATGCAGGCAACTTCAAATATGATAAACGACAATGAAAGCAAATTGAAACATTCAAACAATGTGTACACTAAGATTCAAATTTCACTGAATCAACATCCGCAAGTATTCTCAACCCATTATCAACAATGTAACACTTTAGTACCAGTCTTTTTCACAGAACAACACTTTTTTGAAATTCTCTATATTTCTTTGTTATGCAAACAGAATGCTTCCTCTTTTGTCTTTTCAGATCCTAGTGCTGGGGTTTGTCAGAAGAGATATCACTTTGTGGAGACAGCAAATCTCTCTAAATCAATGTCTCCCCTTCCCCTCTCTGCTCAAAAGCCATAAGTCTTCAAAGAATGGATCTACTTACACAGAATCGGTGGTATTTGATATACCCTGACCCCAATTAACTTCAACTGACAAACTGGATGGTAGGGTCATAATTCCCTTTAGGCACCTATTTACTGATGATGTGTGGAATGTACTAATGGAGACAAGAAAAAACACTACTATAAAATCATATATTAACAAATTGAAAATATTTTTTAGTTTGTGCCAACAACATAACCAGCACCCATTCAGGGCTAGTGTTCTTCTGGTTTTACAATATTTGTGTGAGTTACTATCCTAAGATTTTTTTACTCCTCCATTAAGGTTCATTTATCGGCCATTCCAGCATTTCCACCCATGGATCTTCCTCCTTCAATGCATTCTCTTGTCAAAATGTTTTTTGAAAGGAGTTTTGCATAACAGGCCTTCCAGAAAAACCAGTGAGCCCCTCTGTGGAATATTAGTTTTATGTTAGAGAAGCTAACACTTGCTGCATTGGAACTAGCTAATCCTGCTGACTTGAGGTTCTTAACATGGAAAATATTTTACTTATTGCTCTGACCTCTGTAAGAAGACTATCAGCCTGTTACTTTGAGTCAGGCCTATCTCATTTTACACACAGAAAGGATTTCTTTGACAACTTATCCTTCTTTTATGCCTAAAATGGTATCTGAGTTTACTTTAAGCCACATTATCCATCTCCCATTTTTTCCCTAAACCAAAAAATGAGGGAGAAAGGATACTCCATACCTTGGATGTCCACAGACAGCTCATGTACTATCTTGTCAGAACTAAATATTTAAGGTCTTCAGATACTTTTTGTTATACAACCCACAACAAAATTCTGCCAGGTAAGGTCAAGGCCCCCTCAACTGGGGCTTTGGCTTTATCTATAACTTTTTGGAAAGGATTGGATTATAGAAGTATTCTAGAAGTAGCAACTTGGTCTTCTGCATATACTTTTACAAGGCATTACAAGTTTGATTCCTTATGTAGGTTCAGATTAGGTTTTGCTAGGACCATTCTCCAGGGGCTGCTGGACCCATCTCTTCCACCTCTCAAAATGTGTAGGCTATAGCAATCTACCAGTATAACTTAAACTACTGCCGCAGTGATAAAAAAAATTCCTACTTGCAGCAAAAGCTTAAAGTAGCTAAAGCTGATGCTTCAGTATGTGCAAAGTAGTATCTGAAAACATTAGCGCTTGTACATTTTTGAATGAAAACAGCTATTCACAAGCAAGCTTGAAGTATTTATTTAAGGAACCTGATGCACTTTGTGGCTTTCATTATTAAATTTAAATAAAAAAAACATAATGGGGTTTTATATGTAGATACTCTGGTCGTATCATTAAGGAGCGGTAAGGAGAAGCTACAGAATATTGAAAAAGGAGAAACATAAAGAAGGAACAAAGACAGACTCACAGAAGGAAAGCATCAAGAGGGCTGTGCTTGGGAGAGGGGGTGCTATGTTTTTGGTAGGGGATAGAACCCCCTGTTTTTCATTTTTCTATGTAAGAGGGTAGTTTAGGAAGAAAGTAAGTTAGAGAGTGAAGGAGAGAGGATTACAGAAGTAGGAGGGTGAAGATGAGTTGAGCTCAGGAAGAAGCTTGGTCCACGTGACCTGAAGCATTTCCACTGCTTAATGGTGTATCACTGGGGGACCCCAGTGTTGAAGGAGTGGGGACCTGTGGTGGTGGAGTGGTCAGCACCAACTGGAGCAGCAAGTCTTCAATCAACTGAAGAGAATCCTTGACTGGATGAAGGTGTCTCTCCTCTACTTATCCCACCACATCCTCAACCAAGTCCTGAAGCCCATGATCTGTGAGGTTTTCCAGGCTGCCATACAATAAACTAGAGTGCCAGAAGGACCCACACCACTGCCGTGATCCTGTGAGCATGTCCATGGATGGGAAAAGCATGAAAGCTCAGTGACCTGGGCGGAGCACATTTGGGGTGCTACTAAGGATTATGGATCTGTGGAAAAATGAAAAGAAATGGGAGAGGAAGAAAATGAAAAAGGACAAAGGAATTCGTAATTAAAATAAAAGAGAGAGAGAGTGAGTAGAGAGGCAAACAAGAAATGGAAACAACAAATTCACTCATAATGTTATACTGCGGTCTTTTTTTAAAGTTAATTTTTATTTTTATGAAAACATTTTTGAAATAAAGGAAAATTCTGGGAAATGGTAACATGGGAACAATCAGTATATTGCTAACAAGTCATAGTGATTTTTATATGCGTTATGTGCTCATACTAATGACACATGCTGGTGTATCACAATAGTTTGTAATACATTTGAAATTCATGGCTGATATGGCTTGTGCGGTAATAACACCCTGAAAGCACTTTACTTCTTCTGCTATATTTATGGAAGAATTACTTCTGCATTTATAGTTCTGAAATAAATAAAAATTAGAAAACAAAGAATTTATTACTAAAAAATTATTTTCTAACTGTAAATAATTTTTGCATACTCATGAGCACCCACAGTAAGTCTCTTTATTCTCTTTTTCTCCAGGGCACAATTATAGGAAATCTCTTCTGCTGTAAAGGGAACATATACAGGATGGTTCTTTATCTACCTCAAATGTGTGTTTTACAATATTTCTGACATGATTATATTTACTATTCAGTAAGGCACTGTAGTTATTTTCCATAAGTTGTGCGGTTACTTCTGAATACATTTGGACTGCACTCTGCTTTATGCTTTGATTTAAAAAGGAAAACAGCAACGCACAGAATTTCAGTAATCCATCTGTGCTGATCAGTATTTTTTCTTCAGTACTAACTGAACTAGAAGGACAGCATAACTTGCTTGTCTATTTGGGGTATAAGTACTTTATGCAACCTGTTTATAGAACTCCTTTACAGTTTCAACTTTCCAGTATGCCTTACATACTTTTCCTTGCAGTTTTAAATAATATCATTTGAATTCAGTCTAAAAAACAGACTTTTACCTTCCTCTCAAAGTGAAAAGCTGTAAGAAGCTGTGCACACACACACACACACACACACACACACATACACACTCCGTGCTTGCATCGCACACACACACACACACACACACACACACACACACACGCATGCACGCACGCACACATGCACACACGCACACACGCACGCACGCACGCACGTACGCACAATCTAGCAACTGAAAGGAAATTATGGCATCCATCCAGTTTAACTTGTATTAATCAAAACATGTTTACTTTTACAGATGGGTGCACTAGAAATATTTCATGGCAATGTATGCTTTGACAATATGTTACTTAATAAATGTAAGTATACAAGGGGATTAAGTCAAACTGCATTGAGAATTAATCAAACAGTGCATTTCTCAGTATCATTTGTGCTGGTCATCCACTTGATACTTCAGTCCCCACCCCATCTCAACTTTGACTATGGTGTGTGGGCTAACTGAGTTTAGCCATCTTATACTTACAGTTAATATTTTGGAAGAAATTAATGTTGTCTACAATTATTATATTAATAAATAACGTATTGCCTATACAAACCAAATCTTTTGTTTCTGAAAATTGTTTTACTGTAGTACAACTAATTATTAAGATAATTACAGTATATAAAATTATGTATTTATACACAAAGCCAAGTCAACAAATACTTACAGAGAGCTCTGAAATGCTCTTCTACTGTTCAAATGCATCCAAAGCTATCCAAGCTAAGATAAAACATATTTTCTTGATTAATTGCAGGTGTACTTGCTTTATACAGTGATCACTACTGTTTTGAGCATTTTCAAAGCATTTATTTAATTTTGCGGCAAAAGTAATTTCTCTGTTTGTTGGCTTTTCTAGTCTATGTGCCTTTTAATCTCTTTGCAGAATGGTGAATTAACCAGGTGGTGGTATTCAGTAAACACTACATGGTGGTTTTCAACCTTGTGTGCTTCATGGTGCGATGTGCACACGGGAGTGGAAACTTTTAAATTCAGTAAGCATATTATAGTGGCAGGTACCAAGGTAAACTGTGGCATGTTAATTACTGCATAAGCAGCTGAATTGCATGCTAATCAACCAAGGCAGCAAGTTGGAGCTATTCAACAAGCTATAAAGCAACCATGTAGACTCTGTGCTGGTATTTCCCATGAATTCCAAAACATTTGGAATATAGCCACAGAAAGGAGTCTACAGCGACAGAATAAAAAGTGAGATTTGTATAGAACTGACCTTAACATGTGACAGTAGGCTGGATGCAACAAAAGGAGAGTAACAATAGCAACATAAATGCTTTTTTGTGCAATAACACAAATGCAACTTTGCTCCCCCACCTCCAAATGAACAGTACACTTCTAAGTAATGCAGACAGATAAAAGTGTAAATGTCTGTGCTAATCAAAATAATTATAAAAAAACATTAAACAGACTATTAATAGTTATGTCAGCATATGCAATATGCAACTCATAAAAGGTAGGCATATCATCTAAAAATCAGTACTTCTCTGTGTTCAACACATAAACAAATCAGGTTTCCTTCAGTTTCCCTAATTACATGGTTGTATTTTGCTGTACATTCTGGGCTGTCAGCATGATGAAGATGCAAATGAGGTCTGAACTCATTATAATTGCTGAATCCCAAAAAAATGGATCCATGTAGGGATGTAAAATAGTGCAAGGAGTCCCTGAGTGTTTGTGTTTAATGGATGGTAGCTTCAGTGCTTACATCAGGTGGGTGTCTCAGGTTAGACTTACAAAATGTTACATGTACATCTGTCAACATTGGAAATGCAAGTGAGCAGCTCACAATTCACAGGTTCTGTTTCATTAACATCCAACCTCCTCTTCACTTGTGTGCAAATTGTGTTTTCTCTGTCAGGTTTTTGTTATTATTTTATTATTTTTGGCCATTGTTTGGGTGATGCAATGCTTAGCACAATCATGGGCAACAGAGGAATGAAAGGAAGGTTTGGCTATGCTTATCTTGCTTGTCCAGAGTTGTGTGACAGACAAAATGGAAACCTTAAGAGCAACTAGTACATAAGGAAATGTCATGTAACTCTTCCAGTGGCAGCAATGCTAAAGTATGACAATTACTACTGATTCTCTAGAATACACCTGCTACTTAACTGACTCTGTGGCAGGAGGTGTTAATGCAGTGATATGTTGCTGCTTGGGGGCAGATGGTACTGGGTTTGAATACAGCTGTATCTAATACTTTTACCTACATTTGCTTTAACATTGGTGCACACTGGTGTGTGATGTGCATTAACATTCAATAATACATTAAAGAAGCGAAATGGGGAAGATAAGACAATGGTGAAATGGGGATGCTAACGTCTGATAGTACTGAGTCTCTGGAATACACCTGCTAATTAACTGATTCTGTGGCAGCACATGTTAATGCAGGCAATGCAGTAATACATTCCTTTTTGGGGTCATATGGTACAGAGTTTGAATACAACTGAATCAAACACATTTAAGTACTTTCATATTACTGTTGCTATGTGTTAGTCTGCAGTTAGCAGCATTGCTCAATAATGCATTAAAGAAAAGAAATGGAGAAGATAGGACAGTGGTGAAATGGGGAGTAAGCAGGGGGAAGAACAAATTATTTATTTATTTCATTTATTTATTTTACATTTGTTAACCGGGAGAGTCCAACTGAATTTTCATCCATTTTCAGTGGAGGACCAGGGAGAAAAGCTCCAGAAATACATACAGACAATGTAACTTTCAGAATTAGATACTTTTGTACAAGAACACATACATAAATATTCCAGATATGCCAGAATATATAATAAAACTTAAAAATTATAAACTTTTATTCGAAAACCCATTTATTTTAATAGTACATATTTGTGTAAGTTATCCTTTAGTTCAGTAGCACAATCCAATAATCAATCTTCTGAAAGAGCTGAAGTATCAGAGTTATGGTAATGATAGTTTCAACATGAAGCCAATGTTTTCAGTGGTACATAGTAAATTGAGAAGGAGTTAGTTAGGGTTTGTACAAGGACATAGCCAGTGTATTTTTAGGTGTTTTTAAGAGATGTTTTAAACTGAGTTAAAGAGGGGACTGCTGTGAGTTCAGCAGGAAGTAAGTTCCAGATTTTGCCAACAGAGTTGGTAAATAGACAGTCATCAGCTGAGTTGCTGAATTTAACAGTTTGAGCTAGTATTCTATTGGAGGAGCGGAGAGTTTTTAGCTTACTGTATGGGATGATAACATTTTTAAGAATGGGTGTGATTTCTAGTTGGTAGAGAACTTTGTGTGCAACTATTAGTTGATTGTACTGAATTTGGCAGGGTAGTTCTAGCCAGCCTAATGCTTCAAGGCTAAGACAGTGGTGTTGTCTATACAGTGAACCTGCGGCAAATCTGGCAATATTATTGTAGCAGTTAGTGAGTTTATTTAGGTCAGATTTACTTAGGTTTGTAAGAATAGGAGAAGCATATAGTAGGGTTGATAGTAAATGTGTTCGGGCAATTACAGTCCTAGCAGATGGGGTAAGGAATTGTTTAATCTTATATAAAGAGCCAAGTTTCTTATTTACTGTCTCAATAGTTCAGTCGATGTGAGCATCAAATTTAAGATTGTTGTCGATTACTACACCTAATAGCTTAGTGCTAGGTTCTGGGGAAATTATAGTGCCGTTGCTGGATTTTTATGGTAAGCAATGGCAAAGTAACCTTATGTGTGGGGGTGAAGAGTAACAACTTTCTCTTATTTGTATTTAATAGGAGATGCCGGTCAGTGAGCCAGTTTTCTATCTTGTTAAAGGTGCTTTGGGATAAATTCTGTAAGTCCATCAGAGAGGTAGCAGAACAGATTAGAGTGGAGTCATCTTCATACTGAATACAAGTTGCTTTTTGGATGACTGTATTCAAATCATTAATGAAGATGGAGAATAGGAACAAGCCTAATATCGACCCCTCAGGGACTCCAAGGGTGACTGGTAATAGGGGGATAGGTTCTCCTTCCATAACAATGCCTGTTGTCTGCCACTTAGATAGGACTGAAACCACAGAATTTCTAGGTTATATATAGAGAATGTTTTTAGTGCACATAATAGTAGCTGGTGGTTTACCATGTTGAATGCCTTGGATAGATCTAAGAATAGGGCAGAGGAGAGCTTGTTGTTATTACAGTTTTGATTTATTGTATGAGAAAATGAAAAGAGGGCAGAGGTTGTACTATGGTATGATCTAAAACTGTGCTGGAAGGAGGCTAGAAGATTGTTTAGATTGAAATAGGGTAGGAGTTATTTATGGATACATTTATCCATAATTTTAGCCAAGGGTGACAGGATGGCTATAGGTCTATAATTTCCCAAATGGAAAGCAATTCAGAAAAATGCAGGAGGGAGGTAGGAAAGAACCATAGCTAACCATTTCTTCAACAGTAGAAAAAGATAATATATGCAGAATACTAGCTGAATTTGCACGGTCACTTCCAGAGAGAGTGGTGACCACAACACAATCATGTTGTATAGCCAATTGGACCTAATCAATTATGTCAAGAAGACAAGTGTGTGAATAAAGAGCTATATATGGGACATTTTTTTCTTTTTTTGGGACAAGTACCCATCATTTATTTATTTATTTATTTATTTTTGTGAGAATGAGAGAGAGCGAGAGAGAGTGAGAGAGAGAGAGAGAGAGAGAGAGAGAGAGAGGAATGTTGGGGAAGAGACAAGACAAGACACAGCAATGGTGATGGACATAAGAGGTTGGTAGAGACCATGGAAGGGGTGAGGCTGGTGGGGACATCCAAGACCCGTGGATGTCATGCTGGTTGACCGTGAGAATTGAGTCCTCACCCACAAGACTGTCATCACTGTCACCTCAGTCAGTTACTGGCTGGAGCACTGAATGTCTCCTGGTCCTCCTGTGGGTCCTACGTAAAATGAGGGAGAGCATCCCCTCCATCCAGTGTGGGCATACATCAACAGTGTGATACACAGCCCTACAAGCCATCCCTGGCAGTTCAGCATGGATGATAAGCTCACCACCCTTGCCACTGATTCTGGAGGGAAACACTGACCTATCCTCCAGGGCAGAACTATCTGAGGCATACCTCTCAACTGTACATATTTTCAGAGAATGCCCAGATTTTTGTCTCATATTTTTGGTCTGTTTTTCAAAAATTGTGATTTTTCTGGCAAATTAGTGGCAAATCATTAAAGATTAAAGTAAAAAAAATAATGACAGACATTTGAGTTTCAGACTTCATACCCTTCAGAAAATTCATGCTAATGCAAAACCTATTATTCAATCAATTTTTCTAAATTTGTAAGAGCAATATTTAAAAATGTTTCCTATTTTTGGGCCTTAGTCTAACTTTTATTTATGGCTTTGTCCAGATTTCTTGCTCTAAGAGGTTGAGAGGTATCTGAGGGGGAAAGTAGTACAGGAGCAGCAGAGGTGGTGCTGCCAAGTCCGCTTTCAGACATTCTGGGCAATGGTGCTGGGGCAAGGGGCTGGTTGAATGGGGGCAGGTGGATCCTGTGGGGCAGGCCTATTCCACTGTGCTGTGGAGGATTTTGGAATGTGATACACATGGATGATATGCACACATTTTGATGACACATAATAAAATAAAGATAAGGGTTGGGTTGAGAGAAAAAAGAGATAATATTAGTACCTTCATATGTAATATACAATGCATTAATACAATTATTGACTCTATCATCATAACCAATACTCTTAAGACTACCACCCCTAACAGATAACTTTTTTTTCCAAAATCTCTATTCAGTTTTTCAATAATAACAGTAATACAACACCTCAAAGAACATAAAATCTACAATACATATAGAAAAAAACATAAAAGCTAAATACTAACTATATACACTAGAAGCCACAACATCAGCAAACAGAGGATATAACATTTCTTAACATCAATTGAAAGAAGAGAGATAGTATAAGGGGCATAGTTTATAAAGAGACAGAGTTAGAAATTGAATCACTTGTTATAGATAGATATACTAGACAGATATTTAGGTGTATAGACAGGAAAGGAGATAAGCAGTTTATAATGCAAGCTTAGCTTATATAGGTTTATCTTAGCAGGTCTATCTTTAATTCTTGAGAATGACATCTAGTAAATAATCCCAATATTTCTGATAGTAATGTTTTTGTTTTGTTGTATAAACTAATTTATGAGATGAGATATATTTAATAGCTAGTTTGCTAAAGTCTTCCCATGTAATTGGAGATGTGACAGTCCAATTTCAATTTTTTGTGATGTATAATTTAATAAGGGCACACATTGCGATAAGGGTATGTTTTAACATTTTTGGATGCTTATTTGTGTTCGTGTGTAATATAGCCGTCTCCCATGGCAAGGTTGTTTTTTCATATCCCATCTTCTCTAATCTAGCTCTTAAAGAGCACCGTAGGTTGCGTACCTTACTACAGTCCCACATAACATGGAGAATGTCAGCTGTTTGGTTTGGGCAGTGTGGGCATATAGGTTAAAATTTGGGATTGAACTTATTTAGCTTTTATGGGGTATAGTATATATTGCTATTGATCATAATTTGTGTGTATAGCAGCTGCTTAAAGGGAATAAACATTATCATATTTTCAATGGCCAGTCTTTTGCTTTCTTCAGTAAGTAATTGGCTTTTCCCTTCCCAATAGGTTGAGAATAATAGAGAATTCTGGTATTTTATGTTTGTTACAAGTTTTTATGTCTTAGAGATTATTTTTCCCTTAGTCACAAGATTTTTAAGTATTAGTTTTACTAAATTAATATCCTGCAGGTCAGCATTAGTTTGTGAAAATTTAGCATTTATAAGATAATGGATTTGGCTAAGAGTGATAATATATTTCTTAGGAAGATTGAGTTTCAGCCTTAGTTGTAGTATATTAGATTTTTTCCATTTGTAAATTTCCATATTGCAAGATCTTTTATCAGAGGGTAGTGCATTAGATTTAGGGGTGTATTATTTATTAGTAGGTTAGGATTTAGTTGGAGCAGTTGAATAAAGGAAAGAGCATTGAATAGTTGTATTGATTTGAATAGCTTTTGAGTAGTTAGAATCATATACTTAATTAGTGGGTGTAAGTTCTTTGTGAATAAGCCTTTTTGATTTAGATTTAAAAAGGGAAAAGATTTTGTGTTATATCCAAGGGATTTAAGTTGTTCAAACCAGATTTTGGTCCACTGAGGTGTCCAGGTATTTGGGTCATGGTTTATTATCTGTAATAGCCTGTAAGCAGTAATTATAATATAATAAAGTCTGAAGTCTGGCAAACCCAATCCCCCCTTATCTTTGGTAAGTACAAGTTTATTATATTTAATTCTGGTAGATTTGGGATACCATAAGAATCTTGATATAGCTTTTTCCATATCAAGAAAAATTTGGGGGGAATATTTCAGAAGGTGGCATTTAATTGAAAGGGTATTCTTGGTAATAGATTCATCTCGATGACACTAGCTTTTGAAAGTACAGACATATTAATATTCTTCATTCTATTAATATCATTTTTAATATTGGTCCATGTACATAGTAGATTATTCTTTATGATTTCCTTAAAGTCGGGGGTAAATAGTATTCTTATGTAGTTTATCTGGTAGTTATTCTTGACCTCATTCTCAGGAAAGTAATATTCCTTATAGCCAAGAAGATTCAAGGGAAATAGATGTAATTTATTTGAATGTAATTTATAATTGGAGATTTCGGAGAACTCAGCTATTGCTTTGAGTATTTTTGGGAGATTAGTGGTCCGAAGTTGAAAATATATATCTAAGTTGTCGGCAAAGGAAGAGTACATAAGGTTTATATTAAAGATTCTAGGTATGTGATGGAAGGTTTTTGTGAAATAAACAGGAGCAGGGGTTCTAAGTATAAATTAAAGAGATATGGGGAAAGAGGACAACCTTGCCTTTTGCCATTGGATAAGGTTATAGAGTTAGTTTTGAGCTTATTGATCTGAACTGTGGTAGAAGCTTTCTGATATAGAACCTTAATTATCCTTATAAATTCCTGAGGGATTCCAAATAAAGGCAATATATTGAGTAGAAAAAGTAAGTTAGCTCTATCAAAACCATTGCTTGCATCAGGAGTGAGAACATATCTGGGGCACTTATCTCTGTTAAGAAGTCTGATAGTGGTATCCAAGAGGAGGGTATTGTCGCTTGTTTGCCTATTTATCATAAAGCCCATTTGTTTTTGGGAGATAATGGAGGGGAGTATATTTTTAAGTCTATTTGCTATAACATGAGCTAAGATCTTAAGGTCAGTATTTATCAGGGCAATTGGTCTATAGTTGACTGGATCTGTTGGGTCAGAGTTTGGCTTGGGAATTAACACAGTTTTGGAATTATTAAAATAATTATCTGTTATACTGTATTGTATTACATAACTGAAAAACTTTTAATAAAACTTTGGAAATAGGTTCCATGAATTGTTTATAAAATTCAGAGGTGTAGCCATCAGGCCCAGGAGATTTACCTGGTTTAAGTTTGTTTATCGCAGCTTTTATCTCTTTTAGTTGCAAGAGTGTTTTTAAAAGTTTTTCATAATCGTCTGAAATTTGTGGGCATTTTATATTATGTATAAAATCATGAAATGTGTCTGTACAGGGAGGAAGGGGTAAGTTATATAGCTTATTTTAAATGTCTTTAAATGCGTCTGCAATGTCTTGGTCCTTGTGTTTCAAGAGTCTTTCATATTGCATTTCTTTGATCTTCGATGGACCATTTTTAATATTTATTAATCTAGTTAGAATTTTTGAAGGTGTTTGTGCCCATTCTGAGTATTGATATATTGATCTTAGCTCTAACAGAGAGATATTTTCTAGATAATGTTTGTGTAATTGCTTTTGCCAGTCAGTTATTTTATCCTCCAGGTCTTTTGAGTATTTATTTTGAAGTTCTAGTTCAGCAGTCCTGATTTAGGTCTCCAGTTTATTTTTGACTTTATTGTATTTTTTCTTGAACCATGCAGATTTTTGGATAATGATACCTCTAATAACCGCTTTGGCAGCCGCCCATTCCATATCGTAAGGAATTTGAGTGGATATAATGTCTATATTAAGTTAGGCTAGAATACTATTGACTTCCTGTGCTACTTCTTGGCTTTGAATGATTTTAGGATTTAATGTCCAATTATTGAAATAGTTGACATTTTGTTTATAAGTTTGAATATTTAGGGAGAGATTAATTTTTAAATGATCTGATATAGATCTGGGTGATACAGCATATTTTAGTCTATAAGAAAGCAAGGTCTTGGAGATTAGAAAAGCATATATTCTGGATCAAGTTTTATGGGTGGCTGAGAAAAAAGTAAATCTTGATATTGTTTTATCATATTGAAATTTGGTATAGGGGTCAATTAGCTCAAAGGTGTTTTGCAGTTCTTCAAATGCTAAGGCAGTACATTGGGATTGCCTGTTTTAAGTATGCAACCTATCTTTGGGTTTAATAAAGCGTTCCAGTCCTCACCTATGATGTACAAATGATTTGGGTGGTTAGCTAATATATTAAAGATTTCATAAATGAAGAGATGTTGATTTGAACAGGGGCTGTAAATATTGATAAAGAGTAGGGGCTTATTTAGGGTATGATATTCACTAGTAAATAATGCCCATCTTCCATTAGGGTCAGTTTTAAAAGAAGTGATCTCTCCTAGGAAAGATTGATTTATTATAATGGCTACTCCCTTAGATAAAGTGTTATGACCTACAGCAATTATTTGCTTAACCCGCTTCCTTTTCCTTTCCTTATCCCAGAGTTGACTATTCAAGTGAGTTTTTTGCAGGAAGGTTACTTTGGACTTATTCTGATATGTGAGATGCATGATTATTTTTTTTTATTCAATATCCCCTTAACATTCTATTGATATCATTTCATAATTTGTTTATAAGGTTATTTATTGATTGATAATCGAAGAAGTAGTAATGTAGTCTATCTGTTTTTGTGAATGAAGTGAATTCTAAACTTCTATTCCCTATGTAGGTGCCTAACCACCCATCCCTCTGTCTTAGTGAATGTGTATGTATTGGAAAGCAAAAAGTAGTTTGAATTTGAATTAAAGTGGTATATACATTGAGCAGAGGGAAGTCAGAATTACCCAGAATGTTCCAAACGTGAACAATCATCAGCTACAAACTGTGCAAAGCCTGCTCCTTTTGTTATTGATATTTGCAGTATGATTACTATCTGACCTCTTATGATAATATGTTAGTTATTTAAGTACATGGCATGTATAGGCTAAGAGAGAGTAAATGCTTAGAGAAAGTTGGTGTCAGCAGGCACTTATATGTTATACTTCTTAATATTGCTAAATATATTATAAATTAACCAAACAACATTTTGTATAGTGCAGGTCTAAGAAATGCACTTTGGGAAAGACAAACTTTGAAGTTCCAAACAATCTATATATTCACATTTGTAAAAGACTTATTGTAATCTTTAAGGCTACTGCATATTTTCACATTTATATCTATGCTGGTAAAATACATATAACATCGTCTGTCCTTTGTTAACAAAAAACAGTAGTCAAACTTAAAGAGAGTGCACATCCAGGTCCGCTCAGCTGTTTTTCCACTAAACAGTGTCACCTTCTCATATATGCATGAAAGAAAAGTTGTATTGCAATTCACTGATAATCATATCTCTAGTATAAAGACTTACTAACAGTCTTTATGTCTAAGCATTATATATATATATATATATATATATATATGTATATATATATATATATATATATATATATATACATATATATATATATATATATATATATATATAAAACAGATATATATATATATATATATAACAGATTATTTGTTAAGTTTTTCTGCATTGCCGCCTACTTTTGAGCATTTTCTGGCTTGTTAAACTTGATTTCTGTGTTGGCAACTGTATTTAGAACACAACCTAGAGCTGATTACTGAATTTCCTGCCTGCACTTATTTTTAAAACCGTTTTTTTTTCTTAAAACTTGCATTTTATCTGCATCTGGCCTAGCACTCAAGTGTGAGGTCATTTACTGCACTGTTCTAACTTGTTGATACTTGTGAACCTCAGCTTTCCTTAAAAAAAAAAAACAAAAAAATCTTGCTTTTTTCCCACTTTTCTGAGACTTAAAAAAGTTCAGTTACAGATTTGCTGTTCTGAACTGTTTGTAAGTTTCTTGGAGGCCATTGTTTGCTTGGGCTAAAGGGAAGTCTCTGTGTTCATCAGTGGCAGTGATAAGCATTGAGCAGCCTGCCTGTCCCTGTGGGAGTGGTTACTGCCTTGAAACTTTAGTTTTATTGGCCATTTTGGGTCAATTCCAAACTTCTTGATCTCCCTCTCTTAAAACCCGATTGCCTTGTGGTTTTGGCATCTTTTCGGACTTGTTGGCTGTTGGTGAAGCACCCACCAAGAGGAAAAAATGCTGAGAGAAGAAAGGAGCCACCTTTGAGATTTTAAGTATTTTGCTTCAGATTATTTGTTAAGTTTTTCTGCATTGCTGCCTACTTTTGAGCATTTTTTGGCTTGTTAAACTTGATTTCTGTGTTGGTAACTGTATTTAGAACACAACCTAGAGCTGATTACTGAATTTCCTGCCTGCACTTATTTTTAAAATTGTTTATTTTCTTAAAACTTGCATTTTATCTGTCTCTGGCCTAGCACTCAAGTGTGGGGTCATTTACTGCACTATTCTAACTTGTTGATACTTGTGAACCTCTGCTTTCCTTAAAAAAAAAAACAAAAAAACAAAAAGATCTTGCTTTTTTCCCACTTTTCTGAGACTTAAAAAAGTTCAGTTACAGATTTGCTGTTCTGAACTGTTTGGACATTTCTTGGAGACCATTGTTTGCTTGGGCTAAAGGGAAGTCTCTGTGTTCATCAGTGGCAGTGATAAACATTGAGCAGCCTGCCTGCCCCTGTGGGAGTGGTTACTGCCTTGAAACTGTAGTTTATTTGGCCATTTTGGGTCAGTTCCAAACTCCTTGATCTCCCTCTCTTAAAACCCAATTGCCTCATGCTTTTGGCATCTTTTCGGACTTGTTGGCTGTTGGTGAAGCACCTACCAAGAGGAGAAAACGCTGAGAGAAGAAAGGAGCCACTTTTGAGATTTTAAGTATTTTGCTTCAGATTATTTGTTGAGTTTTTCTGCATTGCCACCTACTTTTGACCATTTTCTGGCTTGTTAAACTTGATTTCTGTGTTGGTAACTGTATTTAGAACACAACCTAGAGCTGATTACTGAATTTCCTGCCTGCACTTATTTTTAAAATCGTTTTTTTCTTAAAACTTGCATTTTATCTGCCTCTGGCCTAGCACTCAAGTGTGGGGTCATTTACTGCACTGTTCTAACTTGTTGATACTTGTGAACCTCTGCTTTCCTTAAAAAAAAAAAAAAAAAATCTTGCTTTTTTCCCACTTTTCTGAGACTTAAAAAAGTTCAGTTACAGATTTGCTGTTCTGAACTGTTTGTAAGTTTCTTGGAGGCCATTGTTTGCTTGGGCTAAGGGGAAGTCTCTGTGTTCATCAGTGGCAGTGATAAGCATTGAGCAGCCTGCCTGTCCCTGTGGGAGTGGTTACTGCCTTGAAACTGTAGTTTTATTGGCCATTTTGGGTCAATTCCAAACTTCTTGATCTCCCTCTCTTAAAACCTGATTGCCTCGTGGTTTTGGTGTCTTTTCAGACTTGTTGGCTGTTGGTGAAGCACCCACCAAGAGGAGAAAATGCTGAGAGAAGAAAGGAGCCACCTTTGAGATTTTAAGTATTTTGCTTCAGATTATTTAAGTTTTTCTGCATTGCTGCCTACTTTTGAGCATTTTCTGGCTTGTTAAACTTGATTTCTGTGTTGGTAACTGTATTTAGAACACAACCTAGAGCTGATTACTGAATTTCCTGCCTGCACTTATTTTTAAAATCGTTTTTTTTCTTAAAATTTGCATTTTATCTGTCTCTGGCCTAGCACTCAAGTGTGGGGTCATTTACTGCACTGTTCTAACTTGTTGATACGTGTGAACCTCTGCTTTCCTTAAAAAAAACAAAAAAACAAAAAAAAATCTTGCTTTTTTCCCACTTTTCTGAGACTTAAAAAAGTTCAGTTACAGATTTGCTGTTCTGAACTGTTTGTAAGTTTCTTGGAGGCCATTGTTTACTTGGGCTAAAGGGAAGTCTCTGTGTTCATCAGTGGCAGTGATAAACAATGAGCAGCCTGCCTGCCCCTATGGGAGTGGTTACTGCCTTGAAACTGTAGTTTTATTGGCCATTTTGGGTCAATTCCATACTCCTTGATCTCCCTCTCTTAAAACCCTCTTTTGCGTGGTTTTGCGCATTTTTGCGCATAGCGCAACATCGGGCAGCGCCGCCTAATTGGGTTTAAACTATTCCTGGCTCCACAAAGTCTGCTCTTCACTTTTTCCCTTTGAACTGCTCTATCTCTCAAATTAAACACCATATTCTCATTCTAAGGCCCCTCACTGGTCCAAATAAGTAATCTTACAAGTTAGCACTAATAAACCATAAGCACTACTTACTCTTATACTCTGTACGATTACCTTGTCCCCTATTGGTCCATTTTAATTCAGTTCCCTATATTGCTCTAGCATGTCCATAGTTCAGTCAATGGTTTCTTCTCCAGTCCAGCTGGTGAATCTGGGAATATTGAGCCAATGTTACAACTGTCTCATGTACACGGACAACCCTCTCCTCCTCCGAACAGGTTCAAATATATGTGAGAGATGCAACCATATAGCCAAACTGGAGACTGAGCTCTCTCATTTCAAAACTGATGTAACCAGTCAGGAGGAGAAGGTAACCTCACACAACACAATTCCAGTATCACATAGTCCCACCACAACAGTGAACCAAACACATAAAAACACAAAAACATACTCGGAGGCTCTAAATAAAAATCTACCTAAGCATCATAGACCTCCAAAGCAGACATCCAAGCAAACGCTACCCCAAAACAAAACACGTACAACACATAGCACACAAAGTCAGTGTGCCAAGCAGTCACAGCCCTTAAGGCTGAATAACACACCTGATACTCTTGTAATAGGTGACTCTATTGCCAGACACACTGACGTCCTGCTCACCAGGCTGAATAAAGAGAAGGTCACAGTGAGCTGCCTGTCGGGTGCTAGGATCTGCCACATAACGCAAGCACTCAGGTCACTCCAAAGCAAATACAAATATGACTCAGTCATTGTACATGCTGGCGTGAATGACCTGAGATGTACCTCCCTCAACTACATGAAAAGAGACATAGAGGAGCTCTCTGATCATGTATGATCCTGACCTTGAGCAGCACCTTACCCTCACCTAGAATGATGCCACAGTATAAAGATAAAATGATCGATTTTAACAATTATCTAAAATTTTGGTGTCATTCAAAGGGGATCCAGTGTCTGTCAGCCTGGGATGACATGCTCAATAAGCCACGTTGCTTCACTAGGGACGGCTTGCACCTGTCACCCCTGGGCTTTCGGATTTTGGCAAAGGCTCTTGCCACCCCCATAGTGCCTTTTTTAGGCAAGGCTCAAAAGTCAAACCCACCTCCATAGACAGCACAAGGAACAAGAAACAAAGGGTAATGCTGCTAAATGCCAGAAGTCTTAACCTCAAGATGCATGCACTCAAAGCTCTCCTCAGTATGGAGAACATCGATATCTGCAGTGACAGAAACCTGGTTCAAGGCTCCAGAGAGCACCCCAGCACTACCAGGTTATACCTCATATCATGCTTTTCGGCCCCAAAACCTGGACCGAATCACAAAAGGAGGGGGAGTTTCCATATTTATCAAGGATATCCACACCTCCAGGTTAGTGGCATTGCACAAAGTATCGGAGATCATCCATGTGCAACTGACAGTGGGCAAGACTGCTTTTCAGTTTATAGCATCCTACAGACCACCCTCTCAATGTCAGGAATCCCACTTGGCTTTCCTGAAAACATTGGAGAACATGAAGATCTCTCCGAACACCATTATATTGGGTGACTTCAACTACCCAAACATAGACTGGGAGCATTACTCAAGCCCCAGCACCTTAGCCCAAAGGTTCCTGGAATTTATAAACTCAAATGCTATGGAACAACTAGTCACCACTCCCACAAGAGGGGAAAACATACTAGACCTGATCATTACCAACATGGGGACTCTATGCTCCATACCAGAAGTATATCCCTCATTGGTAATATCAGACCATAAATTAATTTCACTGGATATCCACATCCCGACCCCACCCCCAGCCCAGAAAACCACAGTGAAAAACTTCTCAAAAGTAAACTTCACACTTCTCAAAACTGAAGTGGAATCCTTCAAGGCCCCAGGGCCAGTGGAAACTACGGCCCAAACTGCAGAATCCCATATAAACACATTCTATGAACATCTCCAGGAATGCATGGATCATGCTATCCCAAACAAAATCAAGACCCAACCATCCAAAGGCAGGCGTCCAGTCTGGTGGACCCCAGCCATAAATAAACTGTACAACAGAAGGAGAAAACTACTACATGATAGAGCAAAATCCCTAAAAGGGAAGGCAACTCTGATCAGTACTATCAAAAAATTACGATCCCTCATAAAATCCTCCAAGGCTAGCTTCAAGAGAAAAATTGCACAGGACACTAAAGACAATCATAATGCTTTTTTCAGTTATGTTAGGAACCTGGAATGCAACTCCCAGACTTGTTCTGAGTTGATTCTAAACGACAAAAAATACACTGAACCCACAGACATTGCCAATATCCTGGCAGACAGGTTCAGTGCAAACTTCTCCACTCTCCCCCCCCAAAAGAGCAAGTATCTATCCCGGCAGAGTGCAGCCTCCCAAACATCTCTGATGCTCAGGTGAAGGCCGTCCTCTCCAAAGCAAAAAATACTGCTTCCATGGGACCAGATGGCGTCCTGGGTTGCGTCCTACATGAACTCCAAGAAGAACTAATCCCTCAAGTAAAACTGCTGTACAATCTCAGCCTCACTACCGGATATGTGCCCAAAGAATGGCGTACAGCAACAGTGGTCCCACTACACAAAGGTGGCGCCTCTGCGGACCCTGGAAACTATCACCCCATAAGCCTGTCTAGCCTAGTCTGCAAGGCTATGGAGAGGATCATCATGGAACTCATAAACAAAGACATTGGGGACCTACAGACACTGGATCCTACCCAGTTTGGCTTTGTCAAGGGCAGATCCTGCCTTTTGAACCTGGTTGACTTCTTTGAAACAGTCACCAAGGCCATAGATGAAGGGAAGGTAGTCCACACAGCCTATCTGGACCTCGCAAAGGCATTTGACACAATACCCCACTTGGGCATCATAGATAAGCTATCCAGCCTAAATATAAACCCCTATGTCATAAGATGGGTCGCAAACTGGCTCAAAGACAGAACCCACAGAGTCAGAGTTGCTGGAGCCATGTCAGACTCGAAACTGGTCACAAGTGGCATCCCACAAGGTTCTGTCCTGGGACCTCTCTTGTTCCGTATTTACTTTTCTGAGGTACAGGCCAACATGGGAGGACTACGGCTCACCAAGTTCGCAGGTGACTGTAAACTGGGCACCATAATCGACTCTCCAGCTGACACAAACATCCTTCAAAAAGGTCTCGCAGAGACGGATAACTGGTGCCAGAGCCATGGTCTAAAGCTAAATGCCAAAAAGTGTATAGTCATACCCTTTGGCAAAAACAATGTGCCCACAAATTACCACATAGGTGTAACCCATTAAGTACAGAGAAAGTAATTAGGGATCTGGGGACCCAAGTTGATAGCAATCTCTCCTTTGACAACCACATTGCCAAAGTGGTTAGAAAGACCTTCTACATAGCCCACCTCATCATGAAAGGATTCACATCTAGATCAAGAGAGGTAATCGTGCCCCTTTATTCATCCCTCATCAGGCCCATCATAGAATACAATGCCCCTTTGGGATGTACCTTACCCGACACCTGCAGCAATTAGAAAGACCCCAAAAGTACCTCACCAAGAGGATCAAGGGACTCAAACAGATGCCATATGCTGCTCGGTTAAAAAAACTCCAGCTCTACTCAGTTGCATACCGTCTACTTCGAGGCTATCTATGCCTGACATATAAAGCTATGTCCAACCCAGAATTAATGGACATGCTCCACCTCAGTAAATCTAAATCCCTTAGAGCCACGTGCTCAAGGGACTTGAACCTCAGCACAGAAATAAATAGAACATGCTGGAGGGACAGATTCATAACCCAGAGGCTCCCTTCGCTCTGGAATAGAATTCTAATTCATGTTAGGCAGAGCACCTCACTGACTCTCTTCAAGAAGAATCTTGATGAGTGGATGGGGGATCGTAGGTTTGTCCAGGGGATTACTTCCGTGTCACTATTAGACAGAGGCACAGTAAACTAAACTTTAAAAAGGGCACAGTATACTCAAATCAAGGGGTGGCGTAAGCCAAACAAAATTGGGCTAGGCTTATAAATGTCCCAGGGCAGATAGCCTAGAATGAACCTAGGAACCTATGAACATATTCAATTATAATATATTTCCCCCCTTCCCCCTTGGCTTTAGGAGAGAAGAGAGATATGGAAAACAAGTGAGATAAATTGAGTATTTCTAGTGTTAATCATGCTGTGCCATAGTATTGGTTAACCTAGCTATTAGCCACTTTATGTGTTTGAACTGAGATATTGCAATCGTTGGTGATTGAGAACATGCAAAACAGTAGTATACTTGATGTTGGGGATCCCTGAGTTATAGGCACTACCAAATACAAGTTAGACAGCATGATACTAGAACACTGCTAAGTAAATATATGAACTTACTAATCTCTAAGTAACATATAAATTAGGCTGTTGTATGCAAATGCCTCAACCAAAATTACATCACCCTGTTTTAAAATGTTATTCAGTGCAGAAATATAGGATTCTTTAGTTATATTATTTTTCCCCCTAGATTAAAGCTGATCATTTTGCATGTATAGTTGAATAATACAGGAAACCACAGTTATAAAAATTGAAAAGTGTTTAAGACATGGCAGTATATTTGAAACCCTTTGTTCCAGATGCCATTAAAACCTTATTTCTTCACAGCTGCAGTGACATAAGGAAAGGCACCTTTGAACCATTTAAGTATGCTCCTAGAAATGGGGACCTTTTCACCATTCATAAGTGTAAGCTGTTGCTAACAAACAGCACCTATAGTTGTCCCGTGTAGTAGAAGGTCTTGCAAAATTGCAGGAAGGAAGGCAGAGTTACTAAAACCAGTTAAAAACTTTTTCTTTTCTTGGATTTTGTAGACGACAGATAACTACTTCAACAGCTTTCTTCTTGGTAGTTAGAGCAGTGTAGTATCTTAAAATAGTCGATAGGAGGTTCCGCTGATGAGAAAAGGAATTCTGTGTTAGAAAATAGTTAAAGATTCTGTTTTCAGCTTTCCTGATCCATTTTGCCATATATTCTGTTCCCAGTGATGCATTGGGGCAGGAAAGAAGTCAGTGATGACATCATTTGAGTTGAAAGGTGAAAGTATCATGAAACTTCATGGTTTTGAAGGGTATTTTGGGAAATGGAATGTCAAAATTCTAAACGGACCTCGAGGCCTGCAAAATAAAATGGAGTTTTTGTTTCTACATAGATTTAAGACAGAAACATGCAGGATACCTTGCTGAAACTCTCCTAGAGTTGTCGGCTTCAAAGAAGGTGGATTGGGTTGTTTCAAGCTGGATTAACTTTGAAGAGATGCAGAAAATTGGATTTTGCCACCTCAGGGGTTTCAAGGGATATGTTTTCATCCTTGAAATAGAAAATTAAGGTATCAGGGTATTTCATTTGAAGACAAATCTTGTTTTCTATAAGTTAAGCACAATATTTACTAAGCTTTTGGCAGTTTTGCTTAATTTCAAGAGGGATAACTTGAGTTATAGTGAGTTTATGTGCTCTCCATGAAAAGTTCTTCTTAGCTTTGTTCAAAAAGAAAAAGAACACACATGCTGTACCATGGCTGTAGACTTTATTGAGCAAGTGCTTTCAGGGATACAACCACTTCATCAGACTACAAGAACAAACTCATTCACTAAATTTATACCACTCCAATTAAGAGCCCCATTAGTAAAAAAGAATTCATTAAACAGGCAGTGACATCTAAAAACATCACAGGAAATATCATAAAAAATATATTCTTTTAAAGCTTTATAAAACACATAAGGCTGCAATACATGACTCAAATATAAAAAGTACTAAGAGGAATACATAGTAAATAAATAAACTAATGTTTCAGTGGTTGGGATTTTAAAAAAGGTTTTAGGGACACCTTGTTATTGAGGCCTGGTGGTTTATCTGCAGCATAAAGCATTATACATTTCTGCTCTGAGGCTTCAGTCTGGTTCACTAGGTCACCTCCTCTCCTATTCTCACACAATACCTCTAATACAAAAAATTAAAAAATATGATTAGGAACTTCATTTTTGTTATGTACAGCAAGGGCAATGCTCTCTTTGCAATTCCTAATATCTCTGTAATGCTCAAGTATCCTATCCTTGAAATGCCTATTTGTCTTACCAATATAGTATGAGAAACATATAGTACAATATGCAAAATAAACAACATTGGGTGTCTTACAATCAACATAAAAATTACTAGTAAACTTAAAACCCAAATGGGAATGTGTAAAGCTAACGCCTGGATGAATATGTGTGCATGCTGTACAATTTCTGCATGGGCACATTCCCACTCTGTCTGATTGACACCTGCAAATAGGGCCATCAAACCTGTAGCATAGCTGACTCTTTAATGTTTTATTATTACGAAACGTGAAATCTGGTTTACTATTTATAACATCCTTTAAACCATCAACAGTAGATAAAATACCCCAATTTCTGGTAATAACATCACATACTGAGCTAATGTTACTAGAGAATGTTAGAGGCATCCTTAATTTATAATAATCTCTCCTGGCATTCACACCTGTATCTGTAATACTACTCAGATCACCAGCCAATCAGTATGGTTTACAGTGGTCACCCCTGGCTCTCCATGCCTCATTTATATAACGATCAATAATATGGCCTTTATATCCTCTTTCACAGAAATCTGACTTCAAACTTAAAAGTGCATTATGGAGTTCTTTATCATCATTACATAGTCTCATCACTCTAAATATTTGCCCTTTCACTACATTACGCTTAGTATAGTTGGGATGCATACTTGCATTGTGAAGAAGGTTATTTTTCCTAACCGACTTCCTATAAAGGTGTGTCTTAATTTCATTCAAAGAATCCTTACTTATAGTCACATCTAAAAAATCAATAACATCCATAGAATATTTAGACGTGAACTTAAGGAAACTAGTAGTTCCATTTAAAAAACAAATAAATTCCTTCAACTCACATTCAGTACCTTTCCACAACAGAATGATGTCATCCACAAATCTAGTGTACTAGGCAATATTTCTAGCATACACTTCATTAGACAAGACAAATGAACATTCCCATTGCACTAAGGATAGGTTGGCATAGCTATTGGCACAAGCTGTGCCCATAGCCATGCCAACCTTCTGCATATAATAATCATTACCAAAAATAAAAATATTGTTATTCAAAACAATATCTAGAAGGGTACAAATCAATGCACATTTAGTGGGGGTGAACCTCGCATCATTCATCATTATTTCCACATTGCATATCCCCCATTCATTCAGGATAACAGTAAATAAAGACTGTATATCTAATGTAACAGAATAACATTGAGTATACATAGGGTCCCATTTCAATTTAAGCGTCTGTAGGAATGTTTTAGAGTCTTTCAAAACACTATCACAGGTGTCTAAAATAGGATGCAAACTCTTCTCAATGTAAATAGACAAGTGCTCAGTAGCCCATCCTCTGCTGGATACTATCGGATGCATAGGTGGAGCTACAAGACATTTATATACTTTTGGCAGCCCATATATAATGGGAATAACAGGATGGCTGACATTAAAGTAATCAAACAATGGTTCATTAATCATACCTGTAATCAATAAATCGAACAGAAGGAATGATATTTTATCAATAATGATATGTCTCAGCATCACTTAATAACAGGTGCATCTGCTTCAAATATAACTCCTTATTGAGAATAACAATACCCCCTCCCTTATCTACAGGATGTAGTTCTACAGAATTCAGTATTTTCAGCTCATTTAAAGCAACCCAATCATCTTTACACATGTTGACAAAAGTATTAGACTCATATTCAGAGTTTAAAACTTCTCTGCTCACAAACTTCAACTAAAGTGTCAATATTGGTCTGATATTCTTTTGTTGAACACAGGAAAAGGAGGTGGAATGAACAGTGTTTGACTTAACGGTATACAATGTTTTTTCTTTACAATATATATAGTGCCGCTCTACACTGGCAACATAATTGGATGCAAAGGATTGACGTTCTAGGATTATTTTGATAGACCATTGCTTTTCTTGAGTTTATAGTGGTTTATTTTTAAAACACACAGGCTTCTAGACTGTTTGGCACCTGAACAACTTATTTGAGTTTAGTTCTGTTTTAGTTTTATTATTATTTTTATGTGTATTTTATTTTTGTTTTTCTTCATTTTTAGGTTTTATTCTTTTTTTATTTTTTGTTTTACATATATTCAAAGTGTGTTTTTGCTAGAGCAAATGTGGATGTTGCAAATATTCAACTAAAACCCAAGTTTAAATTGTTGGTTTTTGTTTACTGCTACACCAGGTAATTGATACCAGGGTCTGGTGTTTAGAGAATTATACTATTTAATATTTCAAACATATCATTCATATTTATAAGGTTCTACTGTTCACAATGGAACAACTTATGATTCAATATTTAGAACTATCTAGACAAATCATTACTTTATTACAGGCTAATAACAGTAATGATAAGAATGATAGTTTAACTAGTACACAGGTTGAACTTTTCACCATGCATGCACCACCAGGGACTTCTATAGAAAGACAGCACAATGCTAATGTACCAAGGGTGGAAAGGGACTACTATTTTGAGGGTGGACAACAGTAATGTGAATACTAATAGAGGGGAAGGGGAAGAAAGTAACAACAGACCAAGAACAGCACTATTTTGACATAGAGAATTTTCTAATACCTCCTGTGTTGGGCGACATCACACCTAGGCTACAAAATCCCGATCTTGGAACATTTAACTCCCAATTACTAAAATTTGAAAAACTAGCTAGGAAATACAAATCATTGCAGATGGATAATGTTTTCCTGGAACATTCTATTGAATTGAACCAAGTCCCTAGGGGCCTCAGGATATTTAAAATACCAATGGGAATTGAGGCTGACTCAGAGGCATATCACAATATGTTATTATTTGACAGAACAGGATCTGACTTGATGAGAATATTAATTAGGGACAATATCAATAAACGTACTAATTTAAAGAATTAATTAGTCATACTCAAGCAAAGTATTACGAATGATTTACTTTTTGAAAGTAATAAAAATAGGTTTGAGAGGATTACCATTGATCTTGACAAGTTTGTAAAAGTTAGTATGGAGAGAAAACAAAAAAAGATTTTAAGGGATACTAATGAATACAAAGAGAAGAGGGCCTACCCTTCACCTAATACAAGAGAAAGTAATAGGGAAGGGGGTACAAGGAGGGAGACAATTCAAACCGAGGTAGACCATATTGAAGGGATACACATTGATGCTGAAGAAGAAGTAGTTTTTTTAGAGAACCAACCCCCACTGAGACGGTCGGACCGTTTAAGAAATCGGGGCCAGCCGCAGGAACATTTGGTCCAGAGAATGCCCCAAAGACAGGGGTTCCAGTCAGGAAGCAATTGGAGGGGTGGGGGACAGAAGAGGAACAATTTCAACAATTCCAACAGCAACAACTGGCATCACAGACAAAACAACTACAACTGACGAAGGTTTTAGATCCCTATCCCTTACACTGAGGATGGCCCAATGGGTAACCATGATTTACCAACAGGCACCTCTCTTGTTTTACTTGCTACCCCTTGGACTCAAATTTTTGATACTAACACTAATATGGTCTCTACTATAACTGGGGACAAATCTTTTCACATTTACAACTATTCAGATCTGGGCATTTCTGAAAGTCATTTGAGCTTAATGAAAAAGGGTTTTTCATTTGTTCCTAATTTTAAATATGACGTTAGCAAATTACTTATTAATTTGAAGTTGAATACTAGGCAGTTAAATCTAAGGTTGTTTTTTGATAGTAAACATCACATTGACAGAGAGATGCAAATTTTCACACTAAAAAAGTAGTGTGTTTATACCACCTTGCAATCCTTTGATATTAGCATTTGAATGTTTGTGTACTACCCAGATTAGGAGACTGACAAGTCACCCATTTATAACAAAAATTTAACATCTGCAGAAGAATTTTGTTTAAAAGAACTCTCATCTAGTAATAATTATAGGGTCATGAAACCAGACAAAGGGGGAGGGGTAGTCATTATGACGAACACCGATTACTCCTGGAACATGCAGAGTATTTTACATGACTCCAACACTTATGAATTAGTTTCCAAATTTGAAGTTCAGAGGGCATACACAAAAATTGACTGGCAACTGTATGAATTCCTTTGTGAAGGAATAATTAATTATGACGAGTACAACTATATGCTAGTGGAACATCCGGTTATGCCCAGTTTATTCGGAATCCCCAAGATTCACAAAGACATTAATCCACCCTTTAGACTGATAGTGGCAGCTAGGGGATCAAAAACAGAACCATTAGCAGTGTTTATAGATACTATAAGAAGATTCTTGACAACATACTAAAAGACTCCTGGCACTGTTTGAACTGTCTTAGGACCTTATTTGACACATATTTAGGGGAATTTTGGTTTGTAACCGTTGACCTAGTAAATTTGTTCTCCGTGATTCCCCACGATATTGGCTTAGACTGGTTTGCCAGGAGCAACATAGTCACATGCATCAGGTGAAGAGATGTTTACTGGTCGATTTTAATGCGGATTGTTTTGGAGAACAGCTATGTTGGCTTTGAAGGTGAATTCTATAAACAATCCACTGAGTTGCTATGGGCACTAAATGTGCGCCCATTTATGCCAACTTAGTATTAGCCAAATGGGAGGAACAATTTATTTTGACATCTGAGAATAGACCTGAGATGATTATCCATCTAAAATTTTTGGATGACATACTGTTCCTTTGGAAAGGCACTCGAGATGAGTTGGATGAGTTTATAGGCTATTTGAATAATACAACAACATTCTTAAAATTCACCAACAAGGCTGATGTGGAAATACCATTGACTACCGGGATCTACAAATACACATAAAAGATGGGAAGGTAGAATCCAAGTTATTTAAGAAAAAAACATACAGCAATACGTTTCTACACTACAATAGTTGCCACCCTTTACTATGTTAAGAAGAACATGGCCAAAGGTCAGATGATTAGGGTGTCACACATAGTAAGTGAGGACAACAAATTCCTGGAAGAACTGGAGGTACTAATTGACTTGTTTGCCCAAAGGGGTTATCCCATGGACTTACTCACCACAGTTGAACAAGATATTATTGAAAGGAGGGCCACAGATTTTAGGCCTATTCTGGTAGATAGTCAAAGGGATGTAGAGAATAGTAATATTCACAAACGCAAAGTGAAGAATATTCAAACGGGTATGGTTTTGCAACACAATACCACAGCCATTGAAGTTAAAAACATTGTCCAATGGACATGGCAAAGGGTACTCCCTACAGATATGCAAGACATATTAGGAAAGGTCCCCCTTTTTATCAACAGTAGAGGTTTGCATATTAAAGAACATTTGGAGAGAACACCCATGTCCACTGGACAAAGGCCTGCCAAGATGGCCAAATGTGGTAATTGTAAAGCTTGTAAATGCATCGGTGACGGCCCATATGTTCTACTGGGCAATTTCAAGAGGACTTTGAGGAGTCCTGGTTATTGTAATTGCAATACTAAAATGGTCATATATGTAGCTACCTGTTTATCTTGTCCAACTTTCTACATTGGTATGACCACAAGAAAGTTGAGAAAAAATTATGGAACACAACAGGGATATCAAAAACAAGAAATCAACTAATTCACTATATAACCATAGCAAAGATTGCATTAATTACAAGAAATTTTTATTTTTTGTTATAGACAGACTACAAACCAAGGAGTTTGGTGGTGACTATAAAACTATTTTAGAAGTCAGGGAATGCTTGTGGCAAATACGACTAGATGCAAGCAGTGCACCTGGCATCAGTGACACCTTATCTCTAGCATGTAAACTGAAACATAAGGCAGCTTGTATTTAACAGACAGAAACAATAGAGGATTTTTGATTTTTGATTCTTTCAGGCAGATGCATGAGGTTTACATACACATTTGCACACTTCTACATCACACATTTGGGCATATTTTCATATTTAATTATTTTTATACACTTATATATACTTATATACATACAATATTTTTTGTACCTACATATTTCTTGCACACATATATATGCATTTTTTTATATACATTAATGCACATTATGAGTTTAGGTATTGAAATAATTTTGTTTATGTTATTATTTACAGATCATTTGGTGTTCAAACAAAACTATACAAAACTTCTTTAATGACAGTTTAAGGGTTAAAATCTAGAAGTTCAGAGGACGGATGTATTGTAACTACCTTTTGATTTTAGTGTTAATTGAAAAGTGTATTTAATGGTTGTGATTAGATGTGGAAAACTAACTCTGAAGATGCCCTACATGGGTGAAAGCGCTTAGTCAGTTACATGTTGCAGTTCAAATAAAAGTCTTGGAATGTTCATTTGTCTTGTCTAATGAAGTGTATGCTAGAAATATTGCCTGGTACACTAGATTTGTGGATGATATCTTTCTGTTGTGGAAAGGTACTGAATGTGAGTTGAAGGAATTTATTTGTTTTTTAAATGGAACTACTAGTTTCCTTAAGTTCACGTCTAAATATTCTATGGATGTTATTGATTTTTTAGATGTGACTATAAGTAAGGATTCTTTGAATGAAATTAAGACACACCTTTATAGGAAGCCGGTCAGGAAAAATAACCTTCTTCACAATGCAAGTATGCATCCCAACTATACTAAGCATAATGTAGTGAAAGGACAAATATTTAGAGTGATGATGAGACTATGTAATGATGATAAAAAACTCCATAATGCACTTTTAAGTTAGTAGTCAGATTTCTGTGAAAGAGGATATAAAGGCCACATTACTGATCGTTATATAAATGAGGCATGGAGAGCCAGGGGTGACCGCTGTAAACCCTACTATAATTACAAATTGGCTGGAGATCTGAGTAGTATTACAGATACAGGTTTGAATGCCAGGAGAAATAATTATAAATTAAGGATGCCTTTAACATTCTGTAGTAACATTAACTCAGTATGTGATGTTATTACCAGAAATTGGGGTACCCATGCAGAAATTGTACAGCATGTACACATATTCATCCAGGATTTAGCTTTACACATCCCCATTTGGGTTTTAAGTTTACTAGTATTTTTTATGTTGATTGTAAGACACCCAATGTTGTTTATTTTGCATATTGTACTACATGGTTCTCATACTATATTGATAAGACAAATAGGGGTTTCAAGGATAGGATATTTGAGCATTACAGAGATATTAGGAATTGCAAAGAGAGCAGTGCCCTTGCTGTACATAACAAAAATGAAGGTCCTAATTATATTTTTAAATTTTTTGTATTAGAGGTATTGTGTGAGAATAGGAGAGGAGGTGACCTAGTGAACCAGACTGAGGCCTCGGAACAGAAGTGGATTATGCTTTATGCTGCAGATAAACCACCAGGCCTCAATAACAAGATGTCCCTAAAACTTTTTTTTAAAATCCCGACCACTGAAACATTAGTTTATTTATTTACCATGTATTCCTCTTAGTATTTTTTATATTTGAGACATGTATTGCAGCCTTATGTGTTTTATAAAGCTTTAAAAGAATATATTTTTTATGATATTTCCTATGATGTTTTTAGATGTCACTGCCTCTTTAATGAATTCTCTTTTACTAATGGGGATCTTAATTGGAGTGGTATAAATTTAGTGAATGAGTTTGTTCTTGTAGTCTGATGAAGGGGTTGTATCCCTGAAAGTGCTTACTCAATAAAGTATACAGCCGTGGTACAGCGTGTGCATTCTTTTTCTCTTTGAACAATTTATGTTTTGCACATTAGCTGTTTTAAACGTTGGATAGAATTGTATATATTTTTGGTTCTTCTTAGCTTTGTATGCTGCTAGTATTAGTTGAACACGTGCTGAGTTTAATAGTCTGATTTATATTTGCCTCGGGGATTCATTTGTTTGTGAACACCTTATAGCTCTGTGGGCTCTTTCTATTACTATGTCATTCAGGACGTCTTTATTGTTCAAGTGAGAGCTTAGTATTTCTTTGATTATTGGGATGAGTTGAGCATTTTCAAAGGTCTCCGGAATTCCTCTTATAATGAAATTATTGAGCCAGCTTCTGGCTTCTAAATCTACCATTTTTTGTTGTAATTCTTTAATAGTGCTACTGCTGGTCTGAAGCTTTTGCTTGAGTTCATTTATTTTTAGTTCATTGTCCATAGCTTTGGCTTCATTCTGTTTGAGTCTAAGCATGATTTGGTCCAGACTAAAACAAAATGTAGTTAATGTGAAAAATCTTGCACTTCTGTTTGTAATGGTTGCAGTGCATTTTAACATCCTCCAATGTTAAAGATTGTTCCTGTTTTTATCTGAGGGCCAGCTTAGCAGCCTCTTGTTGTAGTTTATTAGTCTTTTGCCTTTTGGAAATGGTATCTTTCTCAGGAGTAGAAATCATAGATCATTTGTTTTTTGTGGTTAAAGCTTCCATTTGATTTGGTTGATTCTCCATTTAATGTACAAAGTTAGCTGCTTGGTAGTAAAAAATAAGTTTTTATTCAGTAAATCCTGTTCTGAGATATGCTTTTTCCTTATTTTTCTTGTTTTAGCCCTGTATATCTGGAAGAATCCACACCATGCGGTTCAGGGCTCAGCTTCCAGTAAGTAGTATTTTTTTTTCAAAAAGAAAAGATTCCGGCAAAAATATAGATGAAAGAAGTATGTATTCATATTCCTGCTTTAATCCTTTGATGTTTAATATATTTTCTTTGAGCGATGTGCCAGCTTAAGGTCAGATGATAGTCTAAGGTTTCAGGAGCTGTACAGTCAGTGTGCTTACAGGCTGTCCACCATTTTGGAAATCCACCCCTAACAGATAACTTATTACTTTTAAGATTAGCAGCTCCTAACAGATGCACACTATACTACAGATTGCAGTAATTACTCCTTGACGTGCATATATTGCACATTTGCATGCTCCAATTATCCAGATTACAGTTTACAGCAGGGCATGTGTGCCACTGGTATACAGCTTTTATTTTAAACCTTTAAGTTACACATAATTGAAGAATCAACAGTTATTGCATAGTCTGGAAATGTGGTATTTCAATCCACAACCTCTAACTAAAGTCTAATATTGTACTCTTGGTTTGTGCTACAAACTAATGCATTCATACTAACTTTTACAGTTGGAATATGCATGTTAAATTTGATACAACTGTACAAAATACCAAACAAGCTATCTTTGTTTGTGCTACAGACTTATCCATGCATACTTGCTTTTACAGTTGAGATATGTATGCTCAATTTGATACAACTGTATAAAATACCATAAAATCTATCTTTAACTTTTAATGCTACAATAATACTACTCTACTGCTGCATAGATGCCACATGCCTCTCTCATCCTCACCAAGCAAGTGACATGGGTTCTAACATTACACCCCTTCTCCATTGCAGCTGTGGAAAAAAAAACGAACAGAACACAATGCCATTATGAATACCGGTCTTGCTACATTCAGCTTTTAAGTCTTACAAGTACTCTCTGTAGTTGATACTTATACATCTGTGGGAGGTTCTACATCCTAAATTCCTAGATACAAGCATTGAGGATACCCAACTTCCTCATCCGGAGGTTGTTGTAGTGCTGTCTACATTGTTCACCAGTGCAGGGGACAACAGTGACACTGATCACAGCCCAGCCCAAACTATCCTAAGCCTCTAACTTATATGGGACCCAGAATAGTCCCCCAGCAACAACCTAGCACTATAGTATTTAACTGGGAGTCCAAAATAAATCTTGGACTCCTGGACACCCCACGCACTCTCCATGAACACCTACCATGCCTATCATGGATCAAGAGTAATGGAGACTGATGGTTTCCCACTAATTTCAGTTATCACATTTAATGGGAGTGTGCACACTGTATGAAACTGTTGTACACTGTACATAATCACACATAGCATGGAATGATAAGCAATGCATAACAGCGGCAAGCAATGCAATTTCAAAGTTATTTGATGTACAGACACTTGCACTTGCATATGTATGTTTGGCAAATGTGAAGGTCATGGTATTTCAAAGAGCAGAAATATACTTACAGCAATATAGTACTCAAATGTATGACTGTGGGTATATTGAGTACTATATTAGTTACAGTAATAAAGTACTCAATATACCCACAGTCATACATTTGATAATAAATGTGATAATACCTAGATAAATAAAGAAAGAAATAACTGACATAATATTAGTGTCTCAGCACTCACATATAATTAATATCATCTGCACTGTGTCAAGTGTAATAAGTGAGAGAGACTATAATGGAAGTAAAAGTGCATGGGATATGCTGTATTTGAACCCAGGACCATGTGTGTGACAGTCCTACACTAACATCTGTTGCCACAAGAGAGATGAAATAACATCTGTTCCTGTATCAGTTCATTGCAATAAACTGCAATGTCATAACAGTAAAACAAAGGTTGCACATACTGTACTAGAACCTAAGGCCATCTGTATTCCAGCCCTACACTTATACCTGCTGCCAAGGCAAGAGCATTGATTGAATGTATCCAGCTTCTATTTTTGCCTCTCTGCTTTCTGGGTGGTCTACTTATCCAGAAAAAAGGGAGAAATACTTGAATTGAGGAAAAGCAATTTATGACATACAGAGTAGAAAATGTCAGTACACATGAGATATTTCTACATAGGTCTGAATTTCAAGTCTCACTCCAATGCACCTTCAGAAAACAGGATGGGTGCTTTATCCTTCTTTGTCACACAAACTGCTTTGCAGCAAAGAACTGAAGTCATTCTTCATACAACCAACTGCAGCAAAATGTACACTGGTATCAAATCATAAACTGTCATTTGCACATTGATTAAATTTATCATATTTGGACGTAGTGCACATGACCTGTTATGATTATTGCTTGCACATATACAGCTCTGTCTTACCTTTCTGTGTTTCTTGGTTATTCATCAGTTATCTCACCAGTACTTTGGCACATGCAGTGACACATGCAGTGTCTAAGCCATTCTATATCATTTACCTTAACATTTTTGAGGATATTAACTGGGAATAATATGATATGCAGTTGCCATCAAATGAAGGGCAAATTGGATGGCACAAACAAGCACAGAATGCTCTTTTTGGGGATGGGAGCAAAGGTGAGTTATTGTTATAGCACATACTTGAGGGGGGGAAACAAAGCTGAGTTACTGTTATAGCACAAAGAAGCACAGACTTCTTTTGGGGTAAGCAAAGGTGACTTAATGTTATGACACAAACAAGAATGGACTGTTCTTTTTGGGGGAGCAAAGGAAAGTTACTGCTATGGCACAGACAAGGATATGGTGCAGTTGTTGCTCTTCTTGTTTTGCATCCTGTCTGTTGTTTGATCTTGTGAGGATTGTGAAGTCAGAAACTGCAATGTGTATCATTACTTTCTAACTTCTCTTGATAATTATTTTCCAGTACAAACGTATGATGCTAAACTGAGGACATGCAGTGATCATCAACATTTTGAGAGGCATGACTGTGTGAATCTTTGATGCCTGGGGATCACTATTTACTAATGGACACATATAAGTCAAATAAGTCTCTAGTCTCACATGTTAAGGTAATTTCTGTACAAACCTCCCACCTTCTACTTGCTTACTGTACCAAGTGATGAAATACAACAATATGCCACAGTATTATTAAACAATGCACTCCAGGTTCAAGACTTACCTTGTAAATGCAGCAGTTGCCACAGTGTTACTTCATGGCTGACTCTGTCTGATGCAAGCAGTACACAGGCAATACATGCGGAAGTAAAGATTGTGTAAGTTGCCTGACATCAATGTTAATATATGTATGTGAGTAGGAGGAAAGTTTTAGGCCCTTAGGTGATGTGTGAGTGTTCTATGCATTGTCTCTTAGCCAATGTAAGGGCATACTGAGCATGCCTATGTTTGCTTACACCCACAGCAGCTGTTTTTCCCCCTCTGACTCCTCATCTGCCTGTGACTGTGGTGACTTTGGCACTGGTGGTGGAATGTGTGCCCCTTACCCTTGCTGATCCTGCCGCAGCTGTTTCCTCAGGATTATGTTGTGTAGCATGGCATGTACTGTGAAGATTGCTGTACATGTCCATGGGTTGTAGTGTAGGGTTCCCCCAGATGTATCTAGTACTGGAACTGTGACTTCAGCAGCTGAAACACATGGTCTATGACATTTATGGCTTGAGTGTGCACCTCATTAGAGCATTCTTCAGTGGGTGTGTGCATTTCTAATGGGAGTCATCAGCCATGGTTTCAGTGCATAGCCTGTATCTCCCAGAAAATGACCCCGAGGGATATAACCCTAGCCAACATCTGGTACAGCTGGGAAGTGTGCCAGATATGTGAGGTATGGTAACTGCCAGGGTTGCCAGCACATATGTTCAAGATGATTCCCTTGGCATTACACATGACTTGGCAGTTGATAGAGTGGTAGCCCTTACTGTTAATGTAGAGCCTACCCTGTTCCACAGGTGGTGCCTTCATTTCTACGATTGCACTCTATGACACCCAGAACTTCAGGGTTGCGTGCTACGCAGTAGAACTAGTGCATATTTCTGGCCCTCTCCTTAGAGCTACGGGGAAAATATATGTGCTTACTGGCATGTTGGAGCATAGCATCCAGGAACTGGTGGAGGATCCTGGATGCAGATGCCTGTGACACTCCCAGCATGTCCCTTTTTGGTCTGTGAAATGTACCTGTAGCTAAGATTCTAAGGACTACACATATCTTAGTTTCTACTGGTATGGGTTCCCCTCAGTTGACCGGCTCTGAGTTGAGGCTGGCAGAGGTCTCAGAGTTCTTGCAGTGTGTCCCTGTCTGTCCTGTAGTGCTCTACAATTTCCATGTCATGTAGGTTGTGATAAGTTATACATAGCCTGAACACTCTTCTCCTTCACAGCCTAGGACTATTAGCAGCAGCAGCAGCATTGGCTTCAGTCTCTAGCACATACAAATGGATTAAAGCAGCAGCAGCCCCTAACATTCTGTCTGTGTAGACGTTCCATGTCTGTACTCCAAAATATTTTGACATCTGCAGGAAAAAATGGCATGGAGTCTACATGGATGCTTTATAATAGCTTGTTGAATAGCTGCATGGTGTTGGATTCATTGATTAACATGCAATTCTGCTGCTTATGCTGTAATTAACATCTATGAAACATAGACAAAGACAGATGCAATCCATTAATAATCTACACTATTATAAAAAGGCAAATGTGTAGTTACTGAAACTGATGGTGAAGAGAGTTGTATATGTTTAGAAAACCATAACAATGATTTTTCTTCAGCATATTTCTGTATGGAGGAGTACTAAACTTCAGCAGGTATGCACCCATTTTGTCACCTACGTACTGCATATGCTAGAATGTATTTAAGAATAATGTAAAACAAAGGCTTATACACTTCCATCTGTATGCATTAGAAGTGTACTGATGGTATGGACATGTTTGTCAAGCCATTTCAGAGGTACACATGATTGACAATACATGAAAATGGAACGCTGTGTGATAAATATGTTCAAATGTTTCAGGGACAGGTCTGTTGATTTGTTAATAGCACTTTTATCATTTCAAAGATCTTTTGTTGGGAAAATGGGTCATTTGTCTGCTCTTTTGCGGGAGGGGGAGCAAAGATGAGTTACTATTATTACACAAACAAGAATGGACTGTCCTTTGGGGAGTGCAAAGGTGAGTTACAGTTATGGCACAAACAAGGATATGTTTCTCTTGTTACTCTCCTTGTTTTGCATCCTGCCTGTTGTTAGTATTTCACCTCTGTAGACTGTTTTATGTTTTTCCACGGGGTAATACTGACTGGCTACCTTTTCTGTTTTATTGGAAACAGTTATTTTGTAGTTATGTGATATTTATATGTATTATACTTCTGTTTTCTTTTAGGACACATGTAAGTATGCCACTCAGGTGTGTCAATCCATATAACCCCCCCCCCTTCACCAATGGAGAAAATCAAGTAATCATGGATGGGTTTCATCAGCATGGTGATTTTCTCCTGGAATGGGGGCAGGGAGATATGGCATGCTGTATGCAAATATGGCAGCAGATTGTCCAAAATGTGAAAGGTGTAGGCAACAATGGCACAACATATGAAGAGGTGCACCACAGGGCCACTGACATAATCACTGCTGCATGCAGGTGAGCAGCTGCAGTGGACTGTGACCAAATGGCTACCAAGGGAGGGACTGGTAGAGAACTCCCCACTAACCCCCAATTAACAGTTCCTGGCCTATAATCAGAGATCCAGACAGCTCCCAGGAGAGTGCAGGACAGCATGTACTGGATGTGGGAACAACCCCTTCTGAGACAGCAAGCAAGTCCCAGGAGAAGCTTCCAGGTAGGCTTTATTATCTGAACAGTTGAATACTGTTATATTGTAAAACAACTGAAATGAATAAGTTAATTCTGCATCATATATCTTTCGTTGGGGGGGTGGATTGATGATTGCTACAGTTATAAGCTTAGGGTGGAGCTGTCAGCCACAATCTTGTTGACATTAGACTTAATGAACGAACATATAAAAGGGTAAATGTATTACTCCCTGTGTTATTATTAATTGTGATGATGTTGCCCTTACTTCTTGCTTAACTTCTTCCAGAACCATATGGAGTACAACGAAGTATATCTTTTGCAGATGGTAAGCCAAATATTTTTATGTCAGTACTGCTAAGCAATTTAATGAAATAGTATAGTGTGTGATTTTGATCTCAGATATGTTGTATGTATTGCTGTACTGTCTCTAACAGTGGCAGCACTGTTAGTTTGTTAGCATATATTGCACTATAGTACTGTAGTTATTAATGTTTTCCTGTGTTTCTTGTTTTGTATTACAGGTGATTATCACAGTGGGAATGTGGGCCCTGTTCAGTCTGATGTCAGTATATCAACAGACTCTGATGATGATAGTGGCCAAACTGAGGCACAGTTGACAGGTGCAGTGGTTGAATCTGACACAGAGATTGATATAAAGCCATCTCCTGCATTTCCATCAGACAAAGCCAATAGACTTACACTTACCCAGTCCACTGAGTCCACAGATATTGGTTAGGTGGAGAGCAAAAACACTGATAAGGTAAATGTGGCTGCTACAGTTTCAGTGTCTGTTGAGTCTGGCCATAGCCAAAGTGTTGGTGAGGTGCACAAGGGAGGAATGATATGGGAGCTCTGAGGAGCCCTACTGTCCCTGCTCCGCCTGGTGCAGATGTCATTTCACATGCCACTCAACATATGTTTAGGGCTGTCATGGAGGAATAGGCATGTTCTCATAAGTGCTCAACACAAATGCTCAGAGTTGTAGATATGGTACAGTCTGACATGCATGACTGCCTCCACCATGTTGCCGATTCACTGGATCGGATGGATGACACGTTGGAACGAGGGGTGTCTGTGATGGACCAAGCAGTGTCTGTCATGGATCAAGCAATGTCTGTAATGGAATGTCTGCTGGGAGGGGAATGACATCCATGTGGGTGTAGGTCAGCCGCATGATCTGCTGTTAGCCAACATGGCCATGCCCGATCATGCTCCCATAGTTGCAGTATTTCCATTGTTGCATAAGTGAATGTACTGTCTACATCCAGATGTGACAGTCCATGGGGTCATGATCCTGGGTGTCCCCATGAAGGGAGCTCATCCAGCAGATATCTGTCATGTTCAGGTAGCAGCACTACATCTGACCTTGGGTGTGGAGGTGCCAATGCAACTCCTGGCAGAGCCAGTTCTCATGGACAGAGATGACAACAATGAACTGCCACCTCTATCATGCATAGCTAACATCTGTCTGACAGACCAAGATGTAAAGCTAACATAGCGCTTGACTGTGTTCATGCAGACACTCACCCAATTTGACCTGGGGGACCCCTACAGACACACAAACACACACAATAGTTACTCGTTTTGTCTCAATGGCCATTAGTCTGCCTTCTTTGTCTTACTCGCACACACTCACCAACGTTTTGTGTCAGCCTGGGCTTCCTGCCCCCCCCCCCACAACACCAGGTGTAAGTGATAACTGTGCCATATCCCCTTAGTGCTTAGTATATCTGCATTTGCGTTGTTGAGCTGCTCTTTGTACCTTTGACTTATATTGGCCTTGGAAAGTTAGAAAGTTGAAAGCATCAAAATTTCACAACTGCATAGTGAATGCTCTTGTAAGAGTTGTGAAGTCAGACATTGCAATGTGTAGCATTACTTTCTAACTTCTCTCTGTAATGACCCCCACACAACACCCTGTGCAAGTGATGATAACTGTACCATATCCCTGTTTTCTATCTTTTGGATTCAGTGATAAAAAGCTGTGTCTGATGCTTAGGGTATATACCCAACTTTTAGTGCTTAATATATCTGCTTTTGTGTTGTTCAGCTGCTTATTGTACCTTTAATTTATAATGGCCTTAGAAATTTAGACAGTTGATAGTATAAAAATTTCACAACTGTATAGTGAATGCTCTTGCAAAGGTTGTGAAGTCAGAAACTGAAATGTGTATTATTACTTTCTAACTTCTGTCTTCAATGATTTTCCCAGACAAATGTATGATGCACATCATAAGTCACACCATAATATTCAGTTCTTAGGATTGTATGATAGCACTGTAGTCAAATCTCATCAAAACAGTAATACAGTTTAATGCTCTATTTTGCATGCAGCTCAGCAGACACATACAGCAGCTGGAGAGACCACAAAACTTTCTCAACAGAATAGCACAGGACCTACAAACCATGCCATGATGTATGTGCATAGACTAAAAGCCATGTCACTGTAATATATCTTGTATAGGATGAGGTGATGTCTGCCTGGCCTCCAGGCCAGTGTCTGACCATGCCCTGTTGGGATGACAGCATATCCAAACATCTGATAGAGTTGATGACATCAGCAGTGTCTGTTGAGAGTTGAGAATATGGTAATAACAGTGTCCTACATGCTGCGGTAAAAGACTGTCTGTAATGCAAGCAAGAGCGCACACACACACACACACACACACACACACACACACACACACACACACACACAAACACACTTGACTGCAGTGAGATTAGAACCCCTGCCTATCTAGGTTCACAGACGACAGAACAAGGTACTCAATGCAAGCACAACAACACAAGTCTGATTTTTGCAAGACTGCTACAGCTGACCTTATAGTACATGACATCCCATCAGTCTGACAAGCCTTATCTGCAAGGCCATGGAGCGTATTATCATGGAACTTATAAACAAAGACATTGGCAACCTTCAAACACTGGACCCCGCCCAGTTTGGGTTTGTGAAGGGCCGATCTTGTCTCCTGAACCTGATTGACTTCTTTGAATCAGTCTCCAGAGCCATGGACAAGGGTAAGGTGGTCCACACAGCCTATCTAGACCTTGCCAAGGCCTTTGACACCATCCCCCACTCTGGAATCATAGATAAACTTACTAAGTTGGGCATTAATCCCTATGTCACCCAATGGGTTGCTAAATGGCTTACTGATAGAACCCACACTGTAAAAGTAGCCGACTCCAAATCCAGCTCCAGACAAGTGACAAGTGGAGTACCTCAGGGTTGAGTCCTGGGGCCGCTCTTGTTTGGCATCTACTTCTCTGAAGTACAGGTCAACACTAAGGGACTCTGGCTAACAAAGTTTGCAGATGACTGCAAACTGGGAGCCATTATTGAATCCCCAAATGATGTGGATACTCTACAAAAGGGCCTTACAGAAACAGATGCTTGGTGCCAGAGCCATGGGCTTAAGCTCAATGCCAAGAAATGTATTGTTATCCCCTTTGGGAAAAAACATGTATCCATGAATTACCATATAGGTGGCAGTACACTAAATACAGAAAATGTGATAAGAGACTTAGGGACACAGGTGGACAGTGGTCTCACCTTCGATAACCACATCGCCACAACAGTCAGGAAATCCTTCTATGTGGCACACCTCATCATGAAGGGCTTTTCATTCAGAAAAAAGGAGGTCATTGTCCCACTGTACTCATCCCTCATTAGACCCATTATAGAATACAACGCCCCATTTGGTATGTACCTCTCAAGACATCTGCAGCAACTGGAAAGGCCTCAGAAATACCTCACTAAAGGAATCACAGGCCTAAAGCAGATGCCCTACGCTGACCGCCTTAAAAAACTCCAGCTATACTCTGTCGCATATCGTCTACTCAGAGGCGATCTCTGCTTAACATACAAGGTCATGTCAAACCCAGAGCTGTTGGACATGCTACACTTAAAGAAATTCCAATCCCTCAGAGCTACACGCTCCAGGGATCTAAACCTTGACATCACAATAAACAAAACATGTTGGAGGGATAGGTTCCTGACCCAGAGACTCCTCAGACTCTGGAATAGATTGCCCATACATGTCAAGCAGAGTGCCTCTTTGGACCTCTTCAAGAGGAACCTTGACGATTGGATGGGAGAAAGGAAATTCACCCCAGGGATCACGTCAGTCACCCTGCTAGACAGGAGTCCAGGAAAGTAAATAATGTGGGAAGAAATAGCCAGGGAATTGTTATGGCTAGGCTTGTATAGGCCCTAGGGCTGATAGCCTAGTACCAACCTATGAACCTATGAACATCAGCAGGGCATGTGCGAGACAAGATGTTAGCAGGCCTGTGTAGGTTCATAGCTTCATAGGTTCACGCGAGGCTACTGCCATATTGGCTGGAGGTTTATAGGTTCTTAGGAGGTTACTAGGCTAAATGACCTAGGGCCATTTCAAACCTAACTAAGTGGTACCATTGCTCCCTTATAGACCAAAATATGTAGTCCATATTTGCGAATCCATGATCAGCACTTGTTGTTCCTGTCTAAGAGGGGCATAGGTGAAAACCCCATTGGATGGGTACAATTTCTCATCCAATTGTCCAAGTTACACTTAAATAGGGTTACTAATGAGCTCAGTTTTATGTAAATTGGGAGTTTGTTCCATGGCAGTGGCACTCTCTGGGAGACATATCTGTCTCTCTAGCATGTACTGTTGATGTCACAGGCTAGGTTAACTCATTACATCCGAGTGATGCTTCCAGGTGCATCTGCAGTTAACTCCTACTGATGCCTCTAGGTGCCAAATATTCCTTGTTCATATTTGCATCAATAATTCCAAAACCATGTTATGCACAAGGTTTTAAAAGATTTCATCTTAAAGCTTACACAATGGCAAACTCAACTGCATTAATATTTGACCATTGTCTAATAAAGGTAAATAGATATTAACTGTTGTTTTTGTGATATTAATTTATATAGATATAATTTTAACATTTTTTAAACATCTCAACAAACAGGTAACATAGACATAACTCCTTAACCTCATATGAAAGCTCTCAGCTAGATGAATAAAATGCTGCTTACAGTATGTGTGTAACTTGAGTGGTTGCTGAGATATTGTATGTTGTTTACAAAATATTACAAATGTAATAGTTACTGTGTTTACTGTGACTTATAAAATTAGATTTAAGACCTAGAACCTAAGGAATACTACCACTATAAAAATAGCTTATGCTGGAGAGTTTGCCATTTATACTTCTTTCATAACCCCTGTGGTTCCAGAAATATGAACATTTGATTGAAATGTGAGGACTTAATTTGATTGTATCAAAAGGCTTAGGCTCCGCCTATAGGAAATTACAGTGCAAACTTCCTGACCTCCACTGGAGTGAATGAGTTAAGGTGCCTACAGTGAATGAGTCTTCTCCCATTTGATTTGCAGAGATGCCCAACATTTCCATTAAGGCAGGGTTCGAGGGTGCTTTTGTAGGCCAGGCAGAAGTCACCTCTCAACAGTCTATATGATACAGAATACAGTGACAGGGCCATCAGTGTGTCCATGTAGGTCATGTGTTGAAATCTCTGGATTTTCTTGGTGAGAAACCAACCTCTTATGTCTCTCCAGCTGCTGCAGGTGTCTGGTGAGGTACATGAAAAAGGGCGCACTGTACTATATTATTGGTCTGCTGAGGGACGAGTACAGTGGATTGAAAACATCCTTAATCTTGGATGCTATGGCCTTACTTATGAGGTGTACAATGTAAAAGGCCAACTTTACCACTGTGGACTCATGTTGATGAAAGCTGATATTGCTATCAACCTGCATTCCCAAATCTCTCACCATTGTGTTGGAGTTTAGGGGTGGTATTATTAATAGTGTAAGTTGCAGGTATTTTTCCTTTCCTGAAAGGGATAACAGTACATGTTTTAAGTTTAAATCTGTGGCTTTGGCAACAATCATTTATGTATGTAAGCCCATTTTGTAGTATGTTGACATTGTTTGGGAGCCAATGATTGCAGGCAGTTTGCAGTCGTCAGCGAACTTGGTGAGCCACAGGCCATCTATTATTGCCTGAATTTCTGAGAAATAGATTCTAAACAGTAGGAGGCCAAGCACAGCCCCCTGTAGAACACCACTGGTAACAGGTCTGCTCATAGAGGTGGAATCCTCAGTATGACTATGCATTCTCTTGGTGACTCAGTTGGCTACCCATCTAATAATGTATGAGTTAATCCCCAGCTGGGTGAGTTTCTCATGGATGCCTGTGTGGGATTGTGCCAAAGCCCTTGATCAAGTTGTGATAGGAAGAATATACTGATTTGCCTTCATCCAGGGCTTTGGTGACACTCTTGAAGAATTCTAATAGGTTTAATGGGTATGATATGCCCTTACTTAAGCCAAAATGGGTTGAGTGAAGAGTTTGAAGGTCACCGATGTCCTTGTTGATAAGGTTCAAGATGATTCTATCCATGGCCTTACAGAAAAGGATGATCAGGCTTATGGGTCTATAGTTTCCAGGTTGGTTGAGGGACTCCCACTGTGGAAGGGGAGCATGGTTGCTGTTTTCCAGTTTGTCGGGACAAAGCCAGTACTTAGATTGTGGTTGAAGACAGTACCAAGTGGTCCTGCTAACTCTTGCTTTACACCATTTAGTAAGCAAGCTGGGATGTTATCCTGTCCCATAGAGGCTGTATTTTTGGTGTTGGTGAGTGTGGTTATGACCTGTTCTTTGGAGATAATAGGTAGAGAACTAGTGACAGGTGTGCTTTGGTGTATGATTGCTGGAGACATGGGTGCAAAAATGTTCCCAAACTTTTCTGCGTACAGGTTGGTGATTTCCTCAGGTTCAGTATGGCTGGTACCATCCACTATGAATTTGGTGCAAAACTGGGCCTTCCCTTTTACATTACATAAATAGATAAAGAATACCTTGTGATCATCCTTAGCTATGGATGCTAATTTAGTTTTGTAATTAGCTTTAGAGGACTTTACAAAATTTCCCATTTGCTTTTTTCAAGCTATGGAGGGTGTACTTCTGCTAAGACTGTTATTTCAAATTCCTAGACATCAGTTTCTTTTTCATGTTGTATAATCTGTTTATGCTAGCTGTCCACCAGGGCAGCTTGTTTTTTCATGAGCAGGTTTTGAACCATTCTAGTTTGGCTAAGTCTATACACTTGTAAAGCTGTTTATGCAGGGCATTTTTGTACACCTCTGTATAAAAGTTTTTACTGTCTGTGATGGCAGGAGGTTTGAAGCTATGTATCCCATCACTCAGGAGGCTACAGTTTGCTTTGGAGTAACTTTTCAACCTTTTGGATCGGGGGGGGGGTGGGGTCAGGTACAATTGCTAACATTGAACATGACTGATTTATGGTCAGGCCTTACCAGGAAGGGTATCACACATGGGGTGGTGCAGCAATCTCCCATGTTGGTGAGTACTAGGTCAAGGACATTCCATAACCTTGTTGGGGTGTGGACTAACTGTTCCAGAGCATTTGTGTTTACAAAGTGCAGGAACCTTAGGGTGAGCATGTTTGAGTTCATATATGTATCCCAATCGATGGATGGATAGTTAAAGTCACCCATGCCTAGGGTGTTTGGCTGTATTATGAGTGGCTCAATAGGTCCAGGAAGGCACTGTGTGGTTTTCATGGTTCATGTTGGTGGGCCTGTAGCTCACAGTGATGTGGAAGGGGGTCTTTCCTACAGTTAATTAGACGTGGAGTAACTCTAGGGATCCATACAGGTTAACCAGTCTTGAGGTGTATTTGTCTTTCATGGAAACAGATACACCTCTTTGTTTGTTTCTTTCACATTCATTTTGTAGCCTGAATGTGTAAGACATTATACTGTAGCCTTCCATACCAGAGTACTCTCTGTGGCTCTAAACCATGACTGCACAAACATTGATATCTTCCCAATAAGCAGTGCCTCCATTCAGTGTAGTTTATGATTTACACCCCTAGCATTAAGCAGCATAACCCTGAGTTTGTCATTTGAGGATATTTTTAAGTCAGGAATTTTGTTCTTATAACATTGTCTAAAAAAGGCACTATGGAGGAAGCAATTACCTTGGCCAGTAACCAAAAGGCAAGAGGTGACAGATGAAGACTATTCCTGGCAAAGCAGCATGGTCTGTCAACCATATCATCCCAGGCTGACAAATACTGGATCCCACTGGTTTGACACCAGTAGCTAAGCCAATTGTTGAAGTCAATAATTATTTTTGTTTGTATTGAGGTATCGTCTGCTTATGGCTACGGACATACCTGTCTGGGACAGATAATCTGAGAGCTCACCCATATTTCTCTTCATATTGTCCAGTGAGGTATGTTTCAACTCATTAACTTCAACATGGAGTTTGACAGAGGTGTAACTGTGCTTGTTGTTGAGAAACTTGAGTGCTTGCATAACTTTCTGGATCCTAGCACCTGACAGACAGCTAACCATTACATTCTCTTTGTACAATCTGGTGAGGGGGGCATCTGTGTGTCTCACTATGGATTTGCCTATGACTAATTCATTGGTTTTCAGGTGCTTTGCCTTAAAGGCTTAATGACTGACACACTGATAAGTTTGTTTTTATGTGTACTGGGTTCTGTTGGGACTGTAGCGTGTGCAGAAGGTTTGCATTTGCAAGGTTTCTGATCTTTTGGTAAACTTCTAATGACTACCTCTGCATATGTGGGATTATGTGTTGTGCATTTGGTCTGTGGAGGAGGTGAAGTGTGTGTACTGACAACCTGTTTGATATCTGGTTTGTTGTTATCTGAGATGGAGAGAGAGAGAGAGAGAGAGAAACAGTATTTATTCTAGATTCATTGTATAGTTGCATCCATAGAAATATCAAAAATCTGGACAAAAGCCCATGAAAAATAGGTACAAAAAGGTATGCTTATTAACATAAAATTTGCATACATAATTATGCAACCCTACCCACTCTGGTGGAATTGTGGGATACCAACTTTCAAATACAAACTGAACAGACAACCAAAATATGGCCCCAGAGTCCCCCTGCAGCCATTTCAATGCCCCATTACCTGGCTATTTCACACCATTTACCATAAACACTAATGGGCATACTGCTTTACTTCTACAATGATTATTTCAATTTTATTTTACATTTTATAGCACAATGCGCAAACACTAATATACATCTGCTAAACAAAGCAATACTGTCTCACAATGAAAATAGACTTAGCATTAAAACTTCTCTGCCCTTGAAACTCACATTCATTGAAACAGCATTGAAATCCACACCACATCCAAAGAAAATACATCTGGTCACAGTGACCAGTGGTGGGTAAAGATTACCTTTGGGCTATTTTCAAATCATAGGCCCCTTGCAATCAAAACAAGAAACATACATGTGTTCTTTGATACACCTTCCTGACTTAATTAAATTATATTCCTTGTATAATAAAACACGTGTTATACTTTGTTTGAACATTTTTCCAGTAAGCAATGAAACAAAATGCATGAACCAATAATGACAAAACTGCCCAATTCAGAACATTTCCATCATAAAAGTCGACTTACCCACACACACACACACACACACACACACACACACACACACACACACACACACACACACACACACACACACACACACACACACACACACAACACACAAAACACACCCTCAGCATAAGACATAACTTTTCAGAACTCAGCAGCAGTAGCATAATACAAGAAATAACTATCATTAGCATAATACAATAAATAAATGTTCCTTGCATAATACAAGAAATAAATGTTCTCACAGCAGCAGCATAATACAAGAAATAACTGTTATCAGCATAATACAAGAAATAACTGTACTTGCAGCAACAGCATAATGCAAGAAATAACTATCATCATCAGCATAATACAATAAATGTTCTCAGCATAATACAAGAAATAAATGTTCTCACAGCAGCAGCATAATACAAGCAATAACTATCATCAGCATAATACAATAAATAAATGTTCCTTGCATAATACAAGAAATAAATGTTCTCACAGCAGCAGCATAATACAATAAATAACTATCATCAGCATAATACAAGAAATAAATGTTCTCAGCATAATACAAGAAATAAATGTTCTCACAGCAGCAGAATAATACTAGAAATAACTGTTATCATCATAAAACAAGAAATAAATGTTCTCAGCATAATACAAGAAAAAAATGTTCTCACAGCAGCATGATACAAAATCTCTACAGTCCTGCACCTTTCCATCCCTGGAAGTTTAATCCACCAACCATTAATGGCTTGCATTCCACACTTCTCAGCATAAAACATAACTGTTCTCAGCAGCAGCATAATACAAAAAATAACTGTTCAGAACAGCAGCAGCCACCAGAAATAACCGTTCTCGGCATAATACCTGAAATAACTGTTCTTGCAGCAGCATAATACAATAAATAACCATTCTTTCGGCAGCAGCATAATAGAAAACCTCTGCTGTCCTGCACCTTTCTGTCCTATGCTTGTTCTGTTCCTGGAAGTTCAACCAACCAACCATTAATAGCTTGAACTTATGATTAACAGCTTGTAGGTATGTTCAGTAGCCTCGGAGCTTGGCTGGAGCAGGTGGAAATGCACGCATGTTATGTTTTGAGCCCTGGAGCTCAATTCTGACAGGCTGGCAAGCTGTTTCAAGGAGCTGACATCATCACACACTTGATGATGTCAGCTCAAAAAAGTGAAAAAAAAAAATTGAAATAAAAAAGCCGGGAAATTCAGAAATTAAGAGGTGCCACTCAGGAATCATGTCCCCCATTATTTGGACCTCAAAACTGGTAAAAACTGAGTAATTCGGTACAGTTGGGAGGTATGGTTGCATCTCTCACATATTGTATTTTTAATTTTTATGAGCACATGGGTGTCAGTATACATGAGGCAATAGAAGCCTAGTTTTGTAAAAACACAAGTACCCTTATTAATCATATTTAGATGGTCATTGTTAGCCCAGCAATTTTGTGAGCAGCAACAACTGCACCTGTCAATGAGAGGCATAGGTGCCAGCCCAGAGGTGACTTTACAATCACCCAACCAATAGTGAAGGCTGCACTTGAACAATGTCATTGAGGAGCACTGCTTCATACTCAGTGGGAGCCTATAACAGAGGAGTGTCAGTCACTGGGGGATATATCTGTCTTCTCTGCATGTTCTGCTTAAGTCATGGGGTAGGATGAGAACCCTGGCCCAAGTTATTCCTGTCCCATCTGATTTGCAGATGCCCAACATTTCCAGTAGTGGAGTGTCTGAGATTTCTGTGTAGTTCAGTCATAGGTCACCTCTCAGCAGCTTACAAGAAATGGGGTATAGTGACACGTCTTGTAGTCTTTCCATGTATGTGATGTTTGGAGGACACAGATTTTCCCAGTCACAGAACTATATTTTTTCTCCAATTGCCACAGTTGTCTGATGAGGTTGAGACAAAAGGGAGCCTTGCACCAAATTAGTGGTATGATAAAGGTGGAGTACAACAGAGCTATGACCTCCCTGGTCTTGGATGTGAAGTCCATATGTATGATGTGTACAATGCAGAATATGTGTCTCGCCACTATGGACACATAGTGACGAAAGTATAAATTGCTATGAACATGTGTTCACAAATCTGAGAACACTGTGTTTGAGCTGAGAGGGGTGTTATGTATATCATAGTTTGCAGGGGTACTTCATTGATAAAGAGGACAATGAAGCATTATTTGCTGTAAGGTTCAGTCTGTGAGTTTGGCGCCAATCATTTGCCTCTGTCAGACACTTCTGTAATATGTTACCATCATTGGGGGAATCTATATGAGTGTGTCCAATTAACAGTCATCTGCAAACATGGTAAACCACAGGCCACCTACCACTGGTTGAACTTCAGAGAAGTAGTTTAAACACAGTTGATGGCCCAGCATATATCCTTGAAAGATTTGACTGGTGAGTGTGCTAGTGGTAGAAGTGTAGTCCCAACGTTGAGAATGTGTGTTCTGCTGGTGAGCCAGTTGCCTATCCAACTAGTGCTACATGGCTAAATTCTTAGATGGGAATATTTTCACTATGAGACATGAATGAGGGATATTGTCAAAGACCTTGGATAAATAAACATAGGTGGTATGTCCTGTTATCTGTCATCCATGTATTCAGCGTCAGCATCAAATAAGTCCACGAGGTTTGATTGGCAAGATCTACCCTTGACATACACATCACAGGTCAGGCCAAGTGTGATGAAGGTCAACTATGTCACTGTGGATAAGGTCCATGCCGATCAATTTCCCAGATTTGCAGATAAGGCTTGCTAGGCTTATGAGTTAATAGTTGTAGTTCTGCATGTTATCAGACTGACGTGCATTGTATATTACACAACATTTTGGTTACACTTCAAAACATCTAAAACTCATAACATCTAAATTGAAATCATCGAGACCACAACATCGAAAACCCAAAACATCTAAAACTCATAACATCTAAATTCAAAACAAGACCACATCTAAAATCCAAAACATCTAAAACTCAAAACATTGAATCTCATAACATCGAAAATGTATATATATATATATATATATATATATATATATATATATATATATATATATGTTTACACTTCAAAACATCTAAAACTCATAACATCTAAATTCAAAACATCGAGACCACAACATCTAAAACTCAGAACATCTAAAACTAAAAACATTGAATCTCACAACATCGAAAATGTATATATATATATATATATATATATATATATATATATGGTTACACTTCAAAATATCTAAAACTCAAAACATCTAAATTCAGAACATCGAGACTACAACATATAAAACGCAAAACATCTAAAACTCAAAACATTGAATCTCATAACATCGAAAATGAATATATATAAAACTATGGTTACACTTCAAAACATCTAAAACTTATAACATCAAAATTCAAAACATCAAGACCACAGCATCTAAAACCCAAAACATCTAAAACTCAAAACATTAAATCTCACAACATCTAAAATGTCTATAGATATATATATACATATATATATATATATATATATATATATATATATATATATATATATATATATGGTTACACTTCAAAACATCTAAAACGCAAAATACTGAAACTCATAACATCAAATATATATATATACATATATATATATATATATATATATATATATATATATATATCTAAGGTTACACTTCAAAACATCTAAAACCCATAACATCTAAATTATAAGCATCGAGACCAGAACATCTAAAACCCAAAACATTGAAAATGTATATACATATATATATATATATATATATATATATATATATATATATATAGATATATGTATATATATCTATATCTATATATATATATATATATATATATATATATATATATAGTTACACTTCAAAACATCTAAAACTCATGAAATCTAAATTCAAAACATCGACACCACAACATCTAAAACTCATACCATCTAAATGCAAAACACTGAGACAACAACATCTTAAACCCCAAAAATCTAAAACTCAAAACATTGAATCTGATAAAATCAAAGTTGTATATATATATATATATATATATATATATATATATATATATATATAGTTTCACTTCAAAACATGTAAAACTCAGAATATCTATGCTTACACTTCAAAACATCTAAATTTCATAACATCTAAATTCAAAACATCGAGACCACAACATCTAAAACTCACAAGATCTATAGATGTTTTGAAGTGTAACTATATATATATATATATATATATATATATATATATATATATATATATATATATGTACATTTTCGATGTTACGAGATTCAATGTTTTGAGTTTTAGATGTTTTGAAGTATAACTATATATATATATATATATATATATATATATATATATATATACTTTTCGATGTTGTGAAATTCAATGTTTTAAGTTTTAGATGTTTTGAGTTTTAGATGTTGTGGTCTTGATGTTTTGAATTTAGATGTTATGCGTTTTAGATGTTTTGAAATGGAACCATAAATATATGTATACATTTTCGATGTTATGAGATTCAGTGTTTTGAGTTTTAGATGTTTTGGGTTTTAGATGTTGTAGTCTCGATGTTTTTAATTTAGATGTTATGAGTTTTAGATGTTTTGAACGTGGTTACATTGAGAACACAACATCTAAAACCCTAAACATCTAAAACTCAAAACATTGAATCTCATAACATTGAAAATATATATATATATATATATATATATATATATATATATATATATATATAGTTAAACTTCAAAACATCTAAAACTCATAACATATAAATTCAAAACATCGAGACCACAGCATCTAAAACCCAAAACATCTAAAACACAAACCATTGATTCTCATAACATGGAAAACGTAAATATATATATATATATATATATATATATATATATATATATATATATATATAGTTATACTTCAAAACATCTAAAACTCATAACATCAAATTCAAAACATCGAGACAACAACATCTAAAACCCAAAACATTGAATCTCATAACATCGAAAATGTTTATATATATCTATGGTTACACTTCAAAACATCAAAAACTCATAACATCTAAATTATAAGCATCAAGACCTCAACATCTAAAACCCAAAACATCTAAATCTCAAAACATTGAATCTCAAAATATCGCAAATGTACATATATATATATATATATATATATATATATATATATATATATATATATACATATATATATATATATATATAGTTACACTTTAAAACATCTAAAACTCATAACATCTAAATTCAAAACATCGAGACCACAACATCTAAAACCCAAAACATCTAAAACTCATAACATCTAAATTCAAAACATCGAGACCAGAACATCTAAATCCCAAAGCATCTAAAACTCAAAACATTGAATCTCATAACATCGAAAATGTATATATCTATCTATCTATCTATATATATATATATATATATATATATATATAGTTACACTTCAAAACATCTAAAACTCATAACATATAAATTCAAAATGTCGAGACAACAACATCCAAAATCCAAAACATCTAAAACTCAAAACACTGAATCTCATAACATCGAAAAAAAAAATATGTATATATATATATATATATATATATATATATATATATATATATACACATATATCTTTGCATATACATATATGTATATGGTTACACTTCAAAACATCTAAAACTCATAACATCTAAATTCAAAACGTCGAGCCAACAACATCTAAAATCCAAAACATCTAAAACTCAAAACACTGAATCTCATAACATCGAAAAAAAAAAATATGTATATATATATATATATATATATATATATATATATATATATATATATATATGGTTACACTTCAAAACATCTAAGACTCATAACATCAAAATTCAAAACATCGAGACCACGACATCTATAACTCATAGCATCTATAGATTTTTTGAAGTGTATCCATATATATGTATATGTATTATAAGTAAAATGTATTATATATATATAAAACTATAGTTGCACTTCAAAACATCTAAAACTCATAACATCTAAATTCAAAACGTTGAGACCACAACATCTAAAACCCAAAACATCTCAAACTCAAAACATTGAATGTCATAACATCGAAAATGTATATATATATATATATATATATATATATATATATATATATATATATATATATATATATATATATACATATCCATGGTTACACTTCAAAACATTTAAAACTCATAAAATTTAAATTCAAAACATCGAGTCCACAACACCTAAAACCCAAAACATCTAAAACTCAAAACTTTGAATCTCATAATATCGAAAATGTATATATATATATATATATATATATATATATATATATATATATCTATGGCTACACTTCAAAACATCTAAAACTCATAGCATCTAAATTCAAAACATCGAGACTACAACATCTAACACACAAAACATTGAAAACTCAAAACATTGAATCTCATAACATCGAAAATGTATATATATATATATATATATATATATATATATATATATATATATATAAAACTATGGTTGCACTTCAAAACATATAAAACTCATAACATCTAAATTCAAAACGTTGAGACCACAACATCTAAAACCCAAAACATCTCAAACTCAAAACATTGAATGTCATTACATCGAAAATGTATATATATATATATATATATATATATATATATATATGGTTATACTGCAAAACATCTAAAACTCATAACATCTAAATTCAAAACATCGAGACCACATCTAAAACTCATAACATCTATAGATGTTTTGAAGTGTAACCGTAGACATATATCTATCTATCTATATATATATATATATCTATATATATATATATATATATATATATATATATGTATATAATATATATATATATATATATATATATATATAT